>NC_074717.1:1782287-2114287 GCF_947242115.1 Biomphalaria glabrata | reverse complement strand
GTGACCTCAACCAAACCGAAGCAGACACTATGTAGACATATTCTCTTTGTCTCAGTCGATGTGACTGGAAGTTACACTGATATTAGCAAGCTAAATGAATTCCTAATCTACATTGATGCATACTGAATCAAAAAATAATAAATAAATTTTAAGTTAACAAAAAAAATATATTTAAAAAAAAAAACAGACTAGTTTGCATATGTTGAATATTTGTCTAAGAATGCCGAGCATGACAAGTGCAGACTATCACAATCTCAGCCATTTCATGACAAGCGTCATTCTGAATCAACTCAGTGCAGTGAATAATCAAAAACTGAAAAACTAAAAACCATAACTACACCATAACACTTTCTACACATCAAATGAAACAAAAAAAAAAGGTCAATGAGGTTCAACAGCCAGAGATTGCACACAGTTCAATCAAAGAAATTAGCAGGACATTATGGACACCAATCTAAATCTACACACTACTAAAATACAATCTACAATGGACGAGTTCAAGGATTTTGTTTTTTTAAAGAAATGAGCCACCTTCACTTCATGATCAGCTTGTTTGAATCTCTCTATCAAACAAAACATTAAATAGATCATTTTTATAATGACATCAAATTAACCTACACAAGTGACAGGTTTACAAAGAGAGTTAGTGTTTTCACACAAACTCAGCGATGGCCCTACCCCACCCCCTCCAACTGGAAAATAAAAATAAAAAATAAAAACACAACAGTTTTACAAAACCTCAACATAAAATGCAATGTTTTTATCAAGTTTGCTATTGAAGTTTCATGTTGTTGAACTAGCCTAGATTGTATTTAAAAAAAAAACAACAGATGGATGAAGGTTACAGGGTCAAAGAATGACCTATAATGGTCAGGCAATAAGTGGTAGGAGACACAAACTCTGTAGATGGCTACCATCTGGTCAGTGTTTTCGGATGACATCAGGAATGAACAATTGGTATAACAATGACAATGTGTTTTGTTAATAACTTCACCAGCTATGTTACCGTGTACAAGTAGTGGTGCCTTGCTATGTTCCATGAGTACAAGAAAACAAAATCATACACAAAAGTAAATCAAATGAGTTTGAACATGACAGTGTTCATCTTAGTACTTTTACAATCATTTTTTTGAGGTCAATGACAATATGACAAAAAAACATTCTTTTTTTTTTTTTCATTTTATGATAGGAGTTTAGATTTAAGTACTCTTGAGACCAGAAATCGGATGGCAAGGTTCCTGGGCACTAACAAAATATAGTTCAATAGACTGTACAAAAAACAAAAAAACATTGAATACATGTTTTAAAAGCAGATACAAACAATTATTTTAATGATATATATTCTAGTTTAAAATTTGTTGCTTTTAAGTTGTTTGTTTTTTTCATAAATAAAAAGTTGGATTTCTAGAAACTGATTTTACTCACATTACAATATCAAGCACTGGAACAGCTTTGAAAAAGTTACGCAATTATCTTAGTCATTCAACTTGTGAAATAACTTTGTGTTCTATCGAATGGAAAAAATTGATACAAAATTTCATTCAAAGTACCGAGACTTTGACCCATTAGTCTCTAGACCTACATTCAGCAGATGTGGACGTATCCATTCCATTGAGAGGTAGCTAAAGGTTTTTTCACCAGGTGAATATCCAGCTTTTATTTCCAACTTGTAATAGCTCTAAACATAAAAGTAACTTTTTGTATTTTGTATATAATGTATTATACAGTTGCTCTACTGACTACGCATACCAAACAAAACTTACAAACACAATAAATAATCCAGTGAGTGACATCTATTTATACAAACATTACATTTTGTTCCCCACGCTAGAAACCAAGAAGGTAGTGTAGATATTCCAACAAAGATAAATGCTACGCTAGTATTGCTTTAGGAATTGACAACAATCCTGGGAGATAGGAAAAAATTGTCCAGCTCCAGATTGACATTAAGAAATGCATCTATAATGACTACCCCAAGCGTGCAAAAGGAGGGACCAAGGTGCATCCAAAAAATGTATTAAGAAAATAAAGACTAGAGCAATCCACTAACTATTGTAGGCGGATGGAGTCAGATATTGTACAATAATAGCTTCTAAAAGAGATTTTGGACAGTTGTAGTCCAACATGAGTTATTTGAACAAAGAAGAACTTATCTTTCCCAAGAGTTTTAGTTTCTTTTGGAAACATTTTCAAAGCTGTGAATTTGTCTGTGTCTTTCTAGTAAAAACTATAAAGTGTTTGGGCTACACTATACAGTGTTTAGGCTACACACTATGCAGCAGATTCATCGTCTAATGAGACCTTCCGTTTCAGTTCCATGAGAAAAGATGCCTGCACATTGTCATTCTGTCTTGGAGCCTGGACTCGCTTGAGAGGATCTGCTGCTGGGTGTGATGTGCGACTGTAAATCCTTTCCATCTCCTGAAGCTCTTCAATGGTGGGAGGCAGCGGGAAGTCATCTTCAGGAGGAGGATGCTGCTGCTGTGTCTGATTGTGGTGCTGTTGTTCCATCATCTGGGGGTGGTGAGATTGTCTGGCATAAGGGTGCATCTGCTGGTGATGAGAATAAGCTGCCCCTGAAGTGGGGTTGGCCTGGTAGCCACTGTGGGTGCTAGAGTTGTGCTGTTGGTGACCATAGGGAGGGTGATGTGGCAAGACTTGGTGGCCACCATGAGCTACTCCCTGGCCAGGATGTGGATGGACTTGGCTGTTGTAATGTCCAGCCTGGGCTTGGCTGTTGTAATGCCCACTCTGGGCTTGGCTGACATGTTGCCCTGAATTAGGTAAACTTTTACTTGGTGGTCTTGCAGTACTATAGAGAACATCATGGGCAACCTGAGGATAAGAAGCTTGTTGCCAAGCAGCAGTCGCAGAAGGGGGAGGAGGTATGTTGCTAGCAGGCTTGCCTGGTTTCTGCATCACCACCGGTGGAGGGGGCTTAGCCATATGAGCCGATCCATCCACCATGCTGGCTTGGAAATCATAGCTCTGTGGAGTATGGGGCTGGACAGTGAACTTTGCATTCAAACTTTGTACGACAATGGCAGATGCGTGACCTGGTATATGTGTGTATGGATTTTCAATGACTCCTTGTGCATGACCCACACTGGGGTCAGCTATAGGGTGCTGGTGTATACTCTGCTGGATGTACTGAAGCTCCGCATAGGGTCCTTCACTTTCTCCCACAAAGGAATGATCCTCTGCTGAGAGTTGTCTCATTGGGGATGCTCTCATTTTCTGTACATGCATTGGTGCAGCGCTAGAGATGGATGCTGTTCTTCTGACAGGAGGCGGTGGTTTCTGAGATCCCAGATTAGGCCTTGTCTGATTCGGATCAGATAACATAAGACCTATATGGAAAGGTAAAGAAAAATAAATACTTTTTTAAGTACAAAATATTTAATAGAAAAAAAACAACAAAAAAACATATAATTATTACAAAAAGTTTTAAAACACAAAAAAATGTTTACTATTATTGCCCTGATTCTATACTATGTAAGTATGGAAAAGATGTTGAATGACTTTTAAAGGGCATTGCTGATAGATAAATGTAATAACTATATAATAAATGTAACTCTCTATGGCCTAAATGTAATGAATTTATTGTAGCTCAATGTATGTTTTTGATTTTTCAACTAAATTTTAAACTCTCCACTAATCACTTTCAAAAGTGTGCTCTCTATTCAATATAAATATGTATACATTCCGTTTAAGTACATTGAAATGAACCGTATCTATTTATCTAGATTGTAAATAAAACATTTAGCATGCTTCATAGCACTTAGATGATAATTATTGATAATAAAAAAATTTAAAAGAAGAGAATGAAGCAAAGGTTTGAGGCCGATGTTTTATAATACAAAACATTAAAAGGAGGGTTGGCAAGTGAGTTCAGCAGACAATAGTTTCCTGTCTTAGCCAATGTGTAAGGACAACAAGATAACAAACATGCACAAAGCAGGCTTAGCAGTAACTATTGAAGACAGAGAGTCTATAAAAAAGTTAATGAGCCTAATTTATAACAAACTCTCCTTGAATATATCCCCCACCCCCAAAATAAAACAATCCCATTCCAAACAGAAATTTAACTTTCCCTCTTTAAAATTATCCTTTACCATCAAAGAGTCTTTTAAAAACCTCTTCCTAATGGCCCTGCCAGGTAACATTCAAAGTAAAGTGTAGGATGTTGAGAAATGTAGCTTTTAAATGTCTTAGGAAATAGAAGTGGTCTAAGATTTGATGTGATATATAAGATAAGACTAAAGCAAGCAGTAAAAGTTGGCCTAAGTACTGATATTTAATTCTCAATGTTTCCTGACCTCATCAAAGATAATTCAAGACCACACACACTATATTATATATAAATAAATATTCAAGGCATTAAATGTCACTGTCCAGCCAGTATGAAGGCCTTCAAGTCTGTTGGTCACTCTGAAACTATTGCTGAGGTGCAGGAAGAGCAACTGTCAACCAACCTGTGGTGGATGCCGGGCGTTGTGGTTGAATGCCAGTACGGAGCACTGTGTCTCCGACCCGGGGCAAGGTCATGTACTTTGTTTCTGACTCAAATTTGTCTTCTGTTAGAGTACAGTCTGGAGAAGCAAAGTGACAAATCATGCAAACAAACTGACAAAAATCGTGTGAAACCAAAAAGGATTTGAAGAAGTTCAAAGTAAAATTAAACATGCAACTTAAATACCATCTCTCTCCCCCATCAATTCAAACAGACAGAGTGGTTTTTGAAGGCAGTTTTTGAACCTTACAAAGTTGGTAACTAAATTATTATTTTCAACAATTTTTTTTTTTTTATTTGGTCAAATTGTATGATCATATTGATATTGACTTGCTTTATTGAACTAGGTTAAATTATACATTCCCTAATTGTGAATATTTTTATAAGCCCATTTTCTTTTAACTAATACAAGATCGATTTTAACCCATTATCTCCAAATGCAATAAATTAAAGTGTTTAGAGTACAGTCCCATTGTGTTCTTTTGCTATAGAAATGAGTACTTTTTTTTTGCTTAGAAAAGACGTCTTACATTCTCATACAGAACAAAAAGACTGGGATTTTTTTCTTTTTGGTAAAAACCTAATGTGTTTATTTGAGACCAATCTTTATAGAAGATGTGAGAACTGACCTGCAACGTCACATCCTGTGGGCAGTTTAGACCAATAGCTCATTGCCACATTGTACAAACCAGTGGCGTGGTATTGGTCTAAACTGCCCACAGGTTGTGACATTGCAGGTCAGTGTTAAGGCCTTTTAGTGGAACATGATAATAAGCCAACATATTTGATTTGTAAAGAAAGTGCGACTGATTTAACAAGAAAAAAATGTAAACGACATTATAAAATAAAAATGTCGACATTCTTGATTTAAGCCACAAATAAAAGATACTTTAACTACGCCTACAGATTGGAGGATCAATGGGAATATTTACTATTTTAAAGTAGAAATCAGGCCATTTTCTGGCACGTGAAAAAGAAGATAAGCTTCAAATGTCCAATTCATTAATTTAAGTACTAGATCCACGGGTTTCAAATCAAATAGTCAGTTTCAAATTCAAGTCAATTTCAATTCCTTTTTGTACCTTTTCATTCATGTGGCCCGTGACACGAGTGTCAGAAATTAAAATGGCCCGCTTTAGGTTGGGCATCACTGGTCTAATTCAATACAGCACAGATCTAGTAAAAAATATTTCTGGCAGAGCTACTACAGTACATACTGTTTGTCATAAAAAAAAAAAACATTTTATAAAACACAATTTCATTAGACATGCACTGACTCTAGCTAATGCTCAATTGGTACATCATTATCAGCTTACACTCAGAACTATCAACAGGACAATAGCATGCTAGGTTGCATATAGGTATAACTTCTTTTAAGAAATCATGCAGTTTTTATGTGTGTGTGCTGATTAAAAACATTTTTAAGTTTGCCCCAAGGGTGCAATGAAAAACAAACTCAAAGTTAGCTTGTACTCAAGAGAATAAACTATTTATTTTTAAAAATATTCCTATAAAAAATAGGGGAAGGGGGGGGGGGGAGTCATTATAAGCAAAAGAAAAAAAAAAGCCAAACTGCATAACAATACCATGGGCATGGTGTGGGCAGGGAGTGCAGGACCATGCTGTGCAAGTGTCATGTTTTGTCTTATTGAGATTTGAGGTTTTCCATCTTGCCTATAGAAAAAAACTTGTTACAATTTAATCACACTATATTTAATATCTCCCACTATTTATAAAGTGCTGGTTGTGAGGGTTTATGTGTTTCATGCGTGAATGTTGTTCGTATTGGCATCTATAATTGTATTGTTACAGAAGTTACACTGAGGTGGTCAATTTTAGTCAAACTGAATTTCCATTTCATTGGACAAATAAAAATTATTTTATCTTATTTGTCAAGAACATGTACTGGTAAGGTAAGAAAACATTGATAAACTCCCTTCAAACTAGCACAAAAAAAAAGGTCATGGATTAGAACAAATGAGATGCACCTATCACGCAATCTAAAACTATTCTAGAACATTAAAAAAACAAATAAAGCCAAAGTGATGGTGAACAAATGAATGGTGTGAAAGTGAGAGTTGATCTTTGATTAAAAACATCAAGTTTGTGCATAAAGAAAATAAAAATGATATCAAAATGTTTGCGAAGATGTTCTCACCATCTAATTCTTCATAAATAGTGGCATCACTTTCAGGACTAATGACTTCATGTCCTAATCAGATAAATTGTTTTTTTAATCATTGGTTTCAAAAAAGTTATAATAAGGAGATCAATCAAGTAATAAAACTTTGAAACAGCAACTTTCACAAAAATCAGCTTTAATCAAGAAAATCACACAATACAAGCAGTTGTTTTAATGCTTATAGCACACACAATGGAATCATTAAGAAAAAAAAAGGAAACCAATTTACCTCCTGATGCTATTTTGTCTTCTGAGCTAGCAGGAGTGCTGTCCATTGTACCATAGCCCGAAGAGCAAGGCAATGACACTTTACTGATGCGGCTTTCTGTGTCGAAATTGGCAGATCCCTGCGTGGCACTGCCTGGCATGTAGTTTTCAGCATCATAGGCAGTCAGTGCTGCGGTGCTAGCCTGAAGCTCACGAATGGCTTTGGCCAGTTCCAAGCTCGTGTTCTGTTGAATCTAGAGACAGTTTGAAAAGCATTGAATAGGAAATAGCGTTAACAAAAATGCTTTGTCATTAAGCTGCCTATATGTCTACATTCAGAACCCTGGTTAAGAAGATTTGTCTCAAGTCTATGAACAATGTGTATGACCTATGGAAAGATTTCTTCTTATTCATTTAATTTACACTGAATTACACGACAAACTGAAATATATAAAAAAAAATCCTAAAAATGTTTCTAAGTAAGATATCTCAACAAAATGTAGTAAGAAACATTTTTTAAAATCTCCATGGTTTCTATAATAACACAACTCAAAGATCAGATCGTCACTTCTTGGCTATTGTACCACTGTCTGGACTGTTACCAAAAAAATTAACTTCAAATTTTAAAATTGAAAAGGAAAATAAAAAAAGGAAGCAAAGAAATTATATGCGAAAGCGAATTGCAGACAAATGTCAGGCTCTTACTATAAATATATATCAGCCACTCTGCCATGTCAACTAAAGACTGTTTCAAATGTTATATCTAAAGAATCTGTATATATATATATATATAGGCATTGTCTTTGATTCCAAAGATTAAGAATCAGTGAATCAGACGATACATTAGAATTATATATATTATATATCCGTGCCAATGTATAGCGGCAGATTTATTTATTAGCTATTAAAGGAGACAAGCTAAACAGATGAACTTGAACTATGCCACTGCTGCTTCACTGAAACATGCCTGTCACATCCTAGCCACAAAACAATTCTTTCTAGCCAAATATAATTTCCATAGAAATCACATATCTACTTTTGACTGGAAAAGTGCAAGAAATCTGGCTAAAAGAGCATATGTTGACTTAAGCCGGTTGATTTCTAGCAAGCAGATAGCAAAATAAATACAAAATGGAACAGAGCGACAAGAGGACAAGACAAAAACAACAACTAACAAAAACATTTTGTTGCCAAGATTGGAAAGAAACATAGTAGATTACAAGCCCAACATCTTTTTTTTTGGATAAATGAAATATTCTATTAGCTAGTCCAAGTTTCTGTATTAATTTCATTACTTCAATGCTAATTATAATTACTTTTTTTTTTTTTTGGTTACAAATTTCTTAATAAAACTACTTAATTTATAATAATCAATTTTTTTTGGAATAATTCCATTACCTTTATGCATAGTTATTTAACTGTTATTTAGTAATATTTTGAATTGATAAAAAAAAAAAGAAACAATGCAACAATGATGAGGCAATAGAAAAAAAATGTGAACAAGTTAAGCATGCAAACATTCAGTAGACAAGACTGACATGCTGAGTGTATTTAAATATAAAAAACACATTTACTTTTTGCATTGGCAAGCCAAATGTACTATCATTCAAATGATCAAGTTGTTAGGACTCCGCCTCTTTTCATGATCTTCTTGTTTTTAAACTAATGGTTGATGAGACTACTAATATTATTACCTAGGCTGCATAGTTTCAACACATGATTTAACTTTGAGGCACACTAGAAAAACCACACAGTATCATAAGCTTCAAGTTCTTAACCTACATACTGCATGCTACTAACTAACAACTTATAACACTCTTGCTGCTGTTTTCTTGCACAGATAAGTTCAAGAATAATAAACTTCAAGAAAATATCTAGATCTAGGTTTTTTTTCAAGTCATAAATCTAAAACAGTTAAAAAAAAAAAAAGGGTTTGTCTTAATACTAAGATTGGCAATCTTGCCTTTGGTTGTCTGTTGATTTCAAGCACTACACCAGCAAATATATCCACTTCACCATCTTTATTTTCAACCGGTGACCGGACAGTGGTTTCCTCACGATGGCCAGGCGCATGCTCAATGTCAATTTTGAGCCCGGCAGTGCACTTATCCATCTGCTCCATGGCCTGCTCCAGGTCTAACAACCGCTGCCCGGCAGACGACTCAAAATTGTTCCCCTAATTCAATCAAGTAGATATAAAGTTAAAGACATAGCTATGGCATAAAGTGATGAGATTTCTGTAGGTGAAGATGTTATGCAAACAGTTTCAACAGATGAAAAAGATGAAACAAAGAAAGAATCTATCACACCTCAGAGAAATTGTTCACTAAATCTAAGTAGGTCACTCAATCTAGTAGGTCACTTAAACCAGGAAGTAGAAATTTTACATAAAGGGTTGAGAAAATTGTTGGAGGAATTCGCATACATTTGATTACGAGCAAAACCACAAAAGTAATTAAGTTATCATAATAATTGTCTGTGCCCAAGATGTGAAAACCAGGGACTTAATAGACTGACCAGAACAAGAGTTATCTGCTGTGGTGATGCTCAGGATCAATAGAATAATACAAACTTTTTTTTTCAACTATGGACGTTAGAGTAAGCAACAAGTTTATAGATACGATTACAGAAAAAATAAAAAATAGAATAATATTGATCTTTAAGCTTTTTGGTCTAGCTTAAAATAAAAGCTCTAGCAAACAAAAAAATTATTTTTTTTTAAAGCAGAAGATAAAAAAAAAGCAAGTGGCGCTTCTATAAGTAGAATAACTTTCAGTCCATTCAATGACAAGATCAATGGGTGTGTGTATGTGTGATGATTTCTGTGGTGATGAAGATGTGAAGGATTCAATTTCAAAGTTTGGTGATGCACAGAAAGTATTTTTTGTAACCACTTAGAGCAGGACGGTGCACTAAAAACAAAAAAAAGGTAATTTATCCAACTGTCTGTAAATCATGTTTACGTATTATTTGTACAATGCAGCCAATGCAAGGATAGTACAGAATAAATATTTTGTAATAGTTATTGTCAGAGGGGCAATAATCCAAATATTCTATTAACAGAAAATTATTAAATATCTGTAAGATCTTTTAGTCGATGATTACCTAAGAAGAAAACTAAATCGAATGACAATTTTTTTTTTCATTTGAACTCTTATTGCCTCATGCTATTTTGAATCACAAAACATTGAAGAGATGACAAAATGATCAATTTTCACATGCATCTTTTGTTGATGTTTACATGTGTGTGTGAACCAGGAGCCAGCAACTTATGGACACCACCACCTCCCCTGGACATTTGTAAAATGTTCTGAAGTATGAAAACTAAATTTTAAAAATTAAAAGTTGGGAGTGTAAGACCACAACTTGTAAAATGAGATCTTCCAGCCCTAAAGTGATGCCAAAAGTTTGCTGGCCCCTGGTGGAGATCATACCAAAAAAAAAAAAGAAAAAAATAGAGAGAATGACAGCAGGTGTTTGCAAACAACACTGTAGTGAGAGACACAACAACAGTCTGGTGGAATACACACACACTTAGGACTTCTTGGTTTGGGGAAAAGGACAATTTACTCTATTCATCTGAAGTGTTCCAAATTTTTTTTTTAAATCACAAAAAAAAAAAGCCCCATCTATCTATCTCCATTGGTTAAATATATTGAAACAAAACATGTTTAGGGGAGTGGGAGTATATAAGTAAAGTTTAGCCTTTTTTTTTCAACCAACTTCTACAACCAATTGGCTCATGACATTATAAAAACGAATACAGTTTAGTAATTATACATCAATGTGCCTCTTAAACTGTGCAGATAAAAATAAAGATTTAGGCTTACAATTCATTTTCTAGCCAAACATTTTATTACTAGCTGGAGCAATTTTAATTTTTTAAAAAATATTCCCAGTTTTAGAGGGCAGATTGATTAGATTAGCATAACTAGCAAACATTCAAATACAGAACACTTGTTTTCACTATTGTTACATGAAAGAAGACAAAAGTTTTACCGGGGCTGTCACACTTGTAGGGGTGGTGGGTTCTGCATCATCAGGAGACAACTCAGCCTGGGGTTCTGACAACTCAGACATATTGGCATAAATGTGTTGAACACCTGAAAAACAAACATTACCCAGGAGACTGAAGCCTAGCACTTTTTCAAGTTTGAAGTTGGCAGGAAAAAGGATCAGGCAATGGGAGCAATATTTTTGTTCAGCTTCTAGGCAGGTTTTTTTTAAATTTCTTTTTTTTAAATGCACAACTTTCATGCTTATAGCATGCTCACTGCTCTATGGTCTTATCTGTTTTGTGGACCAGTGGGTGGAATAGGGGTACCTGGGAGAAGGTGCTTAGTAAAACTTTGATCGGGCCCACTTAAGGTAGTCCATGCCCCAATGTCTAGGGGTTTAAGCCTCATAGCCACACATCACACTCAATGGATCTTCATTATCATTGAGTAATTAATACATTTTAAGATACTACTGTACATAACTCTTTAGACAATACTACTGTACATAACTCTTTAGACAATACTACTGTACATAACTATTTAGACAATACTATTGTACATAACTCTTTAGACAATCAACCAATAATAGAGCAATATATATCATTGAATAATCTCTCTCTATTCCTGAAAAACAAAAAGGTACTAAAGCTGCTACTGAATTGATCCTACCTGGAGGCAACACAGGTGGTGCCACAAAGATACCCTTTGGTTTGGGACAATGAGGGGGAAGAACTGGCTGCAGCTTGCTGATTGTCGCAGATGGTCTTTTCTGAGCATTCTGGCTTGTGGACCTGTTCATCTTGGGTCTCATTTCAATATCTTCTTGAGGCGGGTCAAACATTTCTGGTTTCAGTGCTGACAAAAGTAAAAGTTTCATGTGAATTTTTTGCTTTCAGAACTATGATTTATATATCTGTCTGAATTCGATAGTTAGCATGCCATATGTTCCAATGAGATGAAAGCAAGGAAGGGGAAGTGAAATAGCCAGAAGAGAAAAATGATAGCAACATTTTATCATGACAACTTTCGGCAAACCCATAAGATTAAGCAAGAAAATGCTTAGACCTACCTGGTCTACTGTGCCCCTTTTCATAAGCTGTGCTAATGGTATGTGGTCTGGAAGATTCAATCTTCGGACCACCTGGCAGATTGGGCCAGTTGTTCCATGTTGAGCTGGCACTAGGGGTATTGTCAGAAGGAGTCGTTGGTGTGGAGTCACAATCTCCTTCAAGCTCATGATCATGTCCTGATGAAGCCTATGAACAAGATTTGAATTGTTGACATAATTACTTGGCAGAATTGGTACGATAAAGTAAATAGTACTAAAATTGTTCAAAAGATATATAAAACAATTATTATTCATAGTTTGGCCTACATTTTTATTTATTACAAAAAAAGCAGTATTCATTATTTTGAAGTCTTGTGGCAATGAAGCGTTGCCAACTAAAATTCAAACAATCAATAGAGTACAACTTAAGTCATTTTGTTAATCAGTTTCTTAATATTATTCAATGTTATTCCAGCACAGCTCTTGACCAAAGCACCACTCCATTCAGTGAGATACAAAAGTATTAGGAGCCAACAAGTCACACTCCTAGTGATGAATGCTGTTATGCCAATGTTATTCATTAGTAGGCTTCTAATAAGCATCAGCAATCTTTATTAAATTCTTATTATAAAATCTGTGAGATTAGTCTTTAATTTGAACAATACAAATAGGCCTACTTGTATCCTGCTAATGTTTAAAAAAAATTAATTTACTGAGCCATTTTCAGGAAATGAATTCAGCATTAAAAAGTGTATAGGTCATAAAAGCATTTCTATTGTGGTTTCCTAATGGAAGCATTAATTTTTGCACTATTTTAACTAAACCTAAAAGTCTTATAATTCACAGAGCTTCACCCTAAAATAGGTGAGCACGTATGCTAATCAAAGATGATTTTAATTGAATGTATTTCAAGAGACTCTAAAAATAGAATATGAAGAAAACATTCAAAGAATCCATAGAAATAAACTTTGCCAATTAACAAAATTAGCTGCATTCGAAGCTGCATCCAACAATATATACAAACATTATTAAAAATTCATATGGAGATTGCAAAATAAAAATAATACCAAAGAACTCTGCCTAATCTTTCCCTTGAGCATCATTTACGTAACAATATTTTCTGTTGGCTTTAAGAAAACATTTTGTTGATAAAACTTTTTTTGTTTAAATGTTGGCATTTGCCTTTAGACAATTTCTTTATTTTATTTATTTACATTTTAAGAATAATGATAAATTTCTCTCTTTTTTTTAATACATGAAAATTAGTTATACATTACAAGAAAAAAATTATAGACTTTTAAAGTCATGAAGTTATTTAAACATTTTTAAAAGCTATAGAGTTTTCAGTGAAATAAATGAAAAAAAAAATATTACAGAATAAGCCAAAAGTTTTTAAAATATAAAATAATGATGTTGGTGACAAAAAAAACAAAAAACTTGTACACAACTGTGATATTTTGGTGACAAATGGAATGAAATAGGGTTACTGTGAGCTGAACAAACTCTACTTTATGTGAAACCATTGAGTTAAAGTGTCATTCTATCAGCTGTGGCAGAGACTAACTACATAGAAGTGTAAAAGAGATCTTCAAATGTGAAAATACAGTTGTAAAAACTACTTTTTGTGTGATAATGATTATTTCGGCAGCCTTGGGCCTCTCTATAAAAAGCTCCTCCTACCTGGTACAGGCTGAGTGACTGCGGAGTAACAGGACGCAGGAACAGTGTATCCTGGGAGGTGAAGCCTGAGTCCTGGGAACTGACACTGGTCAAGCGGATTGCTCCAGGAGGGGGCTGTGTGGTGTGGGAGGGTATGTAACCATGAATGTTGAGGACAATAACAAAAGGTACACACAGGTAGGACACTTACACAGACGTTAGTAATGAAATGATTTTTTAAAATATTTTTTTGATTGATAAAATTGATAACTTTTTAAGTCCAGAATAATAAAGGTGAATATATACAGGTCTAAATATTATAAATGTTTAAATGCATATCATTTAACTTACATAAACTGATTTTCTTATTTAAATAACAAACTATGAGGATAACATTTTTATTCAAACAAAGTTTTATTTTTGAATAGTGTCAACTTCTACATAATAAATATCTTCAAACTCTTTATCATTTTTAAACATCTGATTACACTACAACATTAGTTAAACTCATTTCTTGCACCACAGATTTGTAAACAATTTTGTTGAATAATTGAGTGAAAATAAACAAACATTTAAAGCTACTGTAAACAAAAGATTTTTCTTAATGCCCACATGTTAAAAGTGGCAGATGTAGCCATTTGTTTTGTTAAAAATAAAAATGCTATGCTGTTTATAGATTAATTTGGCTTTCAGAGAAGTGACAAAAAAAAAGAAAGAAATATAATTTCTAATTTCCAAATATATGTAGAACATTATTTCACTTTTTTTAAGAGAATTTTTTTTTTCAAAGCTAAATTAAAAAAAAAAATGTAATTAAGAAGTGATTAATGAAGCCAATAATTTCAAGTGACAAGACAAATCATTTTGCAGGTCAGTGATGACACAAGCCAAGAAATGATACACTGTAATGAGTGAGTGCTGCGGCAGAGATTGTTGTATCTATTTCATGCAAAGCACAAGACCAGAACACACAGATGTGAAGGCACTTTTATAAATAGTCTGAATGTAGGATGTGGGAATGACTAGAGGATGAGAATGCTCTCTGACTGAATACATGAAAGATGTCATTCTATCATAAAAAAAAACATTCGTCTAAAAATGTAAATCAACAAAAGCAGACATTCTAAAAACATGCAATAATAACAGACTAAACTAGTAATGTTTTCTTCTAATTTCATTTTTTTTTTTGCTACCGAGAAAACATTTTTAAAAATACGTTTGTGATCATTTCAATCAAATTATGCTAATATTAGTTCACTAATATTAGTTCAGATAGCTTTAAAAGAATTGTAGAAGAACAAATAACACATGATTATATTTGCTATAGAACATTTAAGCAAAAGGACTGGAGTGTAAAAAGACATCCAACCATTTTGTAGAAATCTGGATTCATTACGAGATTATTATATAATAATTTTTAAAACAAAACCAAAAAAAAAACTAAACTAGGGCAATAGAGGAAAAAGAAAACAGTCATGTCAGGAAATAAAAAAAGTAGATTGGCTTTATGGTGAAACGAAACAAACAAACACAAAATGACAAATTAGAGGGTTGCAAGTGAAAACAGTTATGAGCCCAGTACCTGTGAAGCAGTGCGCTTGTGCAGGGTGTGGCTGGGTGAATGAGACTTGGACGAGCCACTGGAACTGGAGTTGATGCTGTTGATGCTACACATACTGGATTTTCGAGAGCCCAGAGAGGAGGGGGAGCTAGGTGGGGACGGCTGCTGATTGGATAGCCGGGAGAGTTTATAATATTAGACTCATGACACAACCGTCAAGTCAACTATTAATATTATTTTTACAGGCTAGTGCACTTTAAAAAAAATATTGAAAATTATTGATCTTCAAGATGATTATAAGTTTAAAATTAATAGACTGTGTTAGATATTGTAAATACTAGACTAAGGTTATATATTTTAGAGTGATATGATATCATAGGTAATGATAAATACTGCTCAGAAAGATAATCACTTCCCATTATTAGAGAACACATATACAATATACCCAAAAGACCAAAAGGAAAAATACATAGTTAATAAATCATTTGGAACAAATGTTGATCAAATTGAAATTCTGAATATTTATTTAAATTAATGTTAAACATATTTAGCTTTATCAATTTGAAAAGGCTGAAAAGTGTAAATCTTATAATATTGTGTAGAAATTTTCTGAACAAAATTATTTCTGATTATCTAAAGACAAATGTGAATATAAATAAAATCCTAATGTATTAACTAGAGATTGAATATTCTTAAAGAAAACTAGATATTTGCACATGTATACAATTCTATCTCTAGCCTGAAAACAAGGTCAGAGATTGCTATACCTGATTTAAATTCCAAGAGGCCGTGTCGACGCCCTTTAGATCTAGGATAACTTGCTCGCTAGAAGGAGGAAGAACTGACGGCTCACTAGCCTGCATGCACAAACTCTCCATGATTTCAGAGATGTGGCTGATCTCTGTCAGGAGTTTGAGCTCGTGATCCTGGAACAAAGTTATGAATGGAATATGCCAAGTTGTACAGAGCTCCCAAGAAACATAAGAAAGCAAAGGAAGGGGAAAGAATTAATTACCTGTTGTTATCAGATGGTTTAGAATTACAGTGATTTATGTTTTTGGAAAGAAAATAAAAGAATCTCTTTGTATTCTGGCATAAGTAAGTATTTTCATTGCAAGAGGAAAACGTTCATTTTAATACATTTGAATTAAATGTACAGTTTTAATATCGTCTCTATTCTCAAACTGAAGATGGACGGTCCTAATAACCAGTCGTATATCTGTGGTTTCCATATCTGGCAGTTCTGCAATCAGTTTATTTTCTAAACCAGTGTTTGTTAATTGCTGTGCCTGAATAGGTGTTCCACAAACTACTGGAATAATTAAGTAGTGGTTTAATCTCTCTAAAACAAATAAAGCAAAGTGTTACGCTAAACACTCAGAATGTGCTTAGTGTTCTGTTAAGGAAAAAGTTTGGGAAACACTGTTCTAAAGGGTTGTTTTGGGGCCAGTATTTGGGCATCTTGGTAAAGTAGGCAACATTGCATTGTTTCAGCATTCTCTGGAAACACTCCATTTAGGCAAGTTTTTAACTAACATAACACTGGAGGGAAAAGTAATTTTTAAACACTCCATTTAGGCAAGTTTTTAACTAACATAACACTGGAGGGAAAAGTAATTTTTAAACACTCCATTTAGGCAAGTTTTTAACTAACATAACACTGGAGGGAAAAGTAATTTTTAAACACTCCATTTAGGCAAGTTTTTAACTAACATAACACTGGAGGGAAAAGTAATTTTTAAAGTAACTACAAAAGTTGTTTGAAAAAAAATATGTGTTCTAAAGCTGGCTGTGTTTTAACTTACAACAAATGGTTTCAGGCATGTGATGAACAAACAAAATCGAGATCTTTCCTCAATAAGCGCAGCTCTGACAGAGTTCTTCTCTGTCTCCTCCAACTGATGGTACTTGGTATTCACTTCCATCATGGCACTCTCTAGTTTGTGTTGCATGTCAGACTTACCTAAACAAACAAAAGTCAGTTTTTTAATTCCTAAAAATACATATACATCTGATTGGCTTTGCTACTACAGTGATTGGACCCCACAATGACCTGCTAACTATTGTAAAACAAAACGCAAACTAAAACTCTATGGCCATATTAATAGGTCTTTGGAGCTCACAAAGACCTTCCTTCAGGGAACAGTAGCAGGAGAACAGAGAAAGTGATGAGAAGACAACATTAAAAAATGCACAGGCCTGCCATTGAAAGAGGCTCTATCCAAGGCAAAAGACAGAGAGGAATAGAGAAAGATGGTTGAAAAATCTTCTGTGGTGCCCCAATGGTCCAACAGACTAAGGGATAGGTGAATGTGAGGAATAGAATACAATGAAACCAAATAACAACATTAGTAGCTCTAGGCATTTCTTCCGACTCCTTATAACTGTTGCAAAAGACTTGATGTAAATGAAAAATATTTAGCAACTAGGTCCTAATTATTTATAGAGGGCTTTATGTACAAAGAGATCAAAGACTAGATTTAGAGACAAAAAAACTTTGAAATCTACACACTTTTATACAAACAATTTTTTTTTTTTTTTCAAAAGAATAACTATTTTTTTGAAAAGTGTGGACAAATGTTTACCATGACTTGCACTTTTCTTGACTTTCTTTTGCAGTCTCATTGTATCTGATGCACTCTTCTTGATCTCTTGTTTAGCTTTTTTGTATTCTGAAAAAGAAGAGCTTCATGTGTTACATTTCCTTGCACTTTAGTCTTCTATCCTAAACCCATACATTTTAAAACAACTGTCAATATGAAAAACAAAAGACATAAGCAGTACTGGTTTTTTTTTTTTCTAACATTTGTAAAGCAACTGTTTGCAGAAAACTATAAGATTTTTTATTGTAGTTGATAAGAAAGTCAGTAAATTTAAAGTGGCTTCAGTTTTATTAAAGTTTATAAGCACTGCTTATATTTTTACATAAATCTAATATATAGATTTCATCTAGATTCTAGATCTAGAAGTTGACTAGATCTTAAGAGTTCTAAAATCAGAACTTTAGGTCTAGTGGTAGATCTAGATGTCCATATAATGAACATACCAATAAATAATCACAAAAGTATACTTTTCTAGGTGGCTGAATAAAAAAAATGCTTCTAGCAGCTAATGGTGTTATGGCTTTGAAACCCGAATTGATCACAAAATTATGTAAATTATTTTATTACATTTTAAGTTTAATAATGGAGGTTTAAAAAGTACATTTAAAATTATTTTTTTTCTTGTTTTGAAGTAACATCTTTAATATATAAGCTAAGAAGTTAAACATACACCACTTATATTAAAAGCTCTTTTCTCAGGTGGACCAAAAGCTGCTCTACATGCAAATCCTATTTAACGTTACATACACGAGAAGATGAGAGAAGACAACTGCTCTACTTCATTGAATTAAGATTATTATCTGCACTTGTTTATTAAACTGTCTTCTTCACTGTTTGAATTCATCCATCAACCTCCTGGACTCTTTTGAAACTTCTCTACCTCACAGCTACAGCTGGCAAATATTTTATCATCATAATGATGATTTGATTTCATTTTTGGAAAATTTTAGGTCATGCCAAGCCATTTCATTTTTCCAGAGTTCTCTTCCTTTACTCAGTAAATACAAAAGGGATGCTCAAATCTATATAGGTTACAACTTGAGTATTAAAATGATTTTCACTTAGAAAAAAAAAAATATATTTTGTCCATTGTGGTTTGATTATGACCACTATTGTCATCCGCAGGCATGGGGCTTTTGCACTGTGGTTTTGTGCTTCCTCATGTGGCTGGTGAGACCTATGTGAGTCCGGAATTTTCAGCTGCTCACTGGGGAGTTATTCCAGCCGACTTTAGTGTCACTGGCCTTGCTTTTGTTTTCTCTGACACTTCTCCCAGTGTTGTTCTCTTGTCCTCTACTCTTTGTGCGCCAGTTTTCACAGAAACACAATTATTACATGAGGAATAAAAAAAAAACCCAAAACCTATCATTTATACCCAGGTGTAAACCAAAGGTTTCATTCTCAGTACAAACCTTTAGAGTGATCTTTATCTAGCTGCGCTACAGCTTTCTTCCAGTCCTCAAGCTTTTCTTGTAAAGGTGCAACAAGGTTATCAAGGATTGAACTGATTGGTGAAGTGAAAAGGGGGGGGGGGGAGAGATAGAAACATATAATACCAATACATTCATTGAAAACTATATAAAGATAGCAATTAATAAGATACTATATACATCCAATCAGCATGAAAAAAAATTTATCTTCAATTTTGTACTAAGACAGCAATAAACAACATCATAAATGTCATGATATTTGGGGAGAAAACAAAATGGCAGTAGAGATTTAATAAAGAAAAAAAAAAGGGGGAGTGGCAGGTGTTAAAATTAATTGCTCATAAGACACTTCAGTTTGAGCATTTAGGAAAGACAATCCAAGCAAACTAGAAAGAATAATATTAGGTAATTATCTCCCTGCGTGTGCTTGGCTTTCTTGGTTCACTTTAGCTTCAATTAATCAAGAAGTACTATTTACATAAATTACTTCTACATAGAGACATTTAAAAAAATTTATTTCCTTGTTTCCCAACATTCTTATTTATGCCTTACAATAGGTTTTAAAAACTAAGTAAAAATAATTGTCCTCCAAAAGAATGAGAAGGCAGCTAGTGTGTCATAGACAGGAAGTCTTGAAACATAACTAGGTCACACAGGCTCACACTACAATACATTTACTTTTGTCACACTATCACATTCATCCATCTGAGGGGGCTGACGGGGAGGGAGGTGGGCACTTGAATGACCTTTGAACCTTGCAAGATATTTTCAGACTGCACTTCATCATTCGTTAATGGTCAAAGTGGCAGCTGACACAAATGGTGGTAAACTTATAAAAGTCTTGTCTCCCATAAGATCTATCACTAAACACAGTCCATCCCAATTTGAAGACTAAAACATCCCCATTCTCAATATAACTGATAGACAAAGTGCAACCTTCTTATAAAATGTATGTGCAGTATTATATCCACTGTTAGATAAATGAATAAAACATATTTACTTTGTCAAAAGCTTCAAATGTGATTCTAAGCTTCTATGTCGCATACACAGACGTGTCAGAGCTGAGCCTATTTCTCTTGTTGCACCTAGAAATGAAGAGACATGCAAGCAAAATGTTACTTACAATAAAAAGAATTGGTTCTCATCTTCATCTTTTTACAAAGTTTATATCAACTCAGTCAGTTTGTCTGGTAAAAAGTGTGTACACATTATTTCTCTCACACCCATTCTCAGATCAAGATGAAATTTCGTACTATTATTCATTGACACAGACAAGACTTGAATCAATAAAAAAATTAATCAATTAGACAATTAATTACCGGTAATTAATTATTTTGTTTAATAGCAAACAAAGGAAACTAATACTTCAGTATTCACACACATATATAGCTAAATTTGTTGGGTTTAGTCCCCTTAAATAATTGTTAACGCTATTTCTCCCTCACGCATTCTCAGATCAAGTTGATTTTTAATCAATTATTTATTGTACCTAACAAAACATGAATCAATAAACAAAAATACTAAATTAGTCAATTAATTATTGGTAATTAATTTTTTGTTTGATATTGAATAAGGGAAATAACTTGTACACTATTGGTAGATATAGTTTTAAGGATAGAGTTCTTCTCCTTTAATTAAGCTTATGGATTTTTTTGTTATATTTTGCTTGTTAATTTTTGTTTTCACAACTTGCAAACACAAGAAAAGTCAAACCCCCACCAGAAAAATAATATTTTATATATAATATATATATACAGATTAGAACAGTACAATGAATGTTTTATAGGCCCTAACTTGTCATACAAACAAGAACAGAACATTTTAAAGGAAATCCATAGCAGACCTCAACTGCATGGGGCAGGTAATGTCAAGTTATAAGTCCAACTAATGTCAGGTAACCAACCCATCAGATGTATGTGGAGCCAATAACATCTAAGTACCCAGAACTACCAATCCCACCAGGCCTCTTCAACTTCCACCCATCAGCTCTGTGTCCCTAGCTATGCAGATCTCTTATTTCACCATTTCACCACAATGTTTAAAGAAAGGCACATTCAAAGACATTCCAAGCTGAATGGATCTAGTAGAAAAAATGTAACTACGTATATATAGCTCTGGTTAAATGACATTTCTCCAACAGAGCTATTGTATTCACCTCTGTGTTTGAGATTTAGACTTGAGAACGTTCAAACATTATATCAACAATGAGAACTGGAAAAGAATAATACTAGAAAGATAAAAGCAGCATTCTAACATATTGCGTGTCTCATCTTGTATCTACATTCATTTTAATGTTGACCAGAGTTCACATGTTTACAATCCATTCATGGCTTTTATGGATCATATTAATGTAATAGTACATGGTCTGTAATGCAGCCAAGAAACTCAACTCTGAATAGTTTTTTATGTTTATATATCATCATTGACCTTTAGGTTTAAACCTTGGCTCAAGTCTAGAGCAAAGCCATTTCATTATTACATAAGCATTCAAGAGTAAAAAGTCAAGTTGATTATAGAGCACACTTGAGGCAGCCGCTGCACTTAGAAACAACAATACAGCAGCACTCATAAAACAGTCTGCGTTGATGGTGATATCTGTCCAACAGCTTAGCCTTTGTGTGTGCACGTCAAACTCTTTAACAAAAACTACAAAAATGAATGTCCTCCAAGCCAGCCACTAGAAAGAAGGCTCAGGTACCAACAAGAAGCAATAACTTCATAGAACAAATATAGATCTTAGAATGGTTTATCTAGAGTAGCATAAACAATAGCATCTGCTAATTTATTGTTTTAGTCAAGAAAAATTCTTGGACCACATAAGGAATTAGCATGTCCTTGACAGATTTCTAGAGACAGCAGCACACTGAGACTTGAGGTTGTAAAATGCTCAACAATGCTGCCCCAATTACCATGGTTACAGGAGGAGAACTCATTAAGAAGAAAAGTTTTGTCTGGCCGGATGATATTATTATCTATGCAATATTTTTTATGCCAGTAGCACAACAAGAAACACATTTCCTTCTACAGCATTTTGACCGATGGTGACATGTCATAGTGACATACTGTTTAGTAAGGGATGTTGTGCCTACAAACTGCATAAAGACTTAGGCTCATAGCACTGTAGTTGTGTTGGGAATATATATATTATATAAACACTAATGACAGTAGTCAGGTTTGAGAGTGTTTATATGATCTAACCATGAGTTAATATTTTTATTTACAATTCTTAAGAAGAATGAAAGATATGAACATTTGAAATGTTTTTAGTTTGTTTGAAATGTTTTTAGTTTGTACATTCAGGAAACTCTTCCCTGGACCCGCCTTACAAACACTTGACTGTCAAAAGCTTGTGTCAGTAGAGAGAGCACTAGTCACTTTCATCTCTCTTTAAACAAATGACTAACACATCACCAGATGTACAAATGCTTTTATAAGAGCCTCAAATTGTTTTTACATGAGAATAAAAGTGAATGCACAAAACTTCCTCAGAAAATATTCAGAGCCGAATATGACCCACAGGCTGTGGGCTGTGTTAATCCGATATGTCAAAATGTTTTACTCTTTAATTTTAGGGCCCCCCAGATTAAGGATGTTTCTGCCATGACATAAGAAACATTTGTATATCAAGTTTTATCAAGATTGGTCAAACTGTTTTGATTTCTATGCGAGACACACATACATACACCTTACTTTGTGCTTTATATATTTGATATATATTCAGCATATTGTCACAGACATGGCTAGCTAGAGAATCATTATGTACTATTGGAAATAATATATATATATATATATATATATATCCACTTTTTTTTGGGGGGGGGGGGGGTTAAGTAAAAAATTAAACTTTTAGTCAAGAGATGTTGGTTATGACCATTTGAAAATACTTGGATGAATCTAAGTCAATTATCTGTCTGATATTGTTTTGTTGTTGATCTCACAATTAGATCAATATTAAATGGCTACTAAACTATTCAGTATTGAGATGTATGCAGTAACAATGTAGCAACAGCAGTACATTGAAAAATTAATGCGCACAAAAAAATTAGCCCTAAGCTGCAATGGACTTGATAGTAATGGTGTATCATATAACCTATTTCAATGGAGAACATCTGTTAAAAAAAAAAAAAAAAAAATAGTGCCAGACATTGTTATTGTAACCCTGATTTGTGGGAGGGGGGGGGCATAATATATTACTCCAACAATAAAAGTGCGGCAGGAAATTAGACTTTTATTTTGTACTATTCATGAAGTAGGGGAGACAATAAGCCCACCACTTGGTGACATTTAGCATACATCTGTATTAGAGCAGATAGACAATTGACACTAACTAATTGGCCGTTGGCCAGGAACCAGCTAATTAAGCAAAAGATTACTGTTGATTTCATCCAGCATCAACCCTATTGTTCCGGTGCAAAAGGGATGACTCACGGTTTTAAGCGCAGCTTACTATGAAGTCGCATATGAACTCTGGAACAATGCACAAATTTTGCATGTGAACACTATAATGTAGACAACTTTACACACTATTGAAATAACAATAGAAGATTCATTCATGAATCACTGGTCTGCAGTCAAGAAGCCCCTTTTGTAACAATTTAAATTACAAATGGAAAACTGTGACACGAATGATCTATAGCCTGTAAAAAGCCTTAACAGCTTCTGACAAAGGGACTTCAATAAAGAAACCAATGCTTTCAAAGATTTTTCATTTTCAGAATTATATTAAGCCTGTAACAGCAAAAAATAGGAGTAGATTCAGTATAACTGCTGGTATTATATGCCACTGAATTTGTAGTGAAATGATGAGACACTGAGTTGGGACAAAAAAAGAATGTACACATTTTATTTATCAAACTTAACAAAAATCATTCTTTATCAATTACTAGCTTTCAAAATCATTTACAAAATAAATTGCAACATCATAAGATCAAACTTTAAGCATACATGCACAATACTTTGCTGCAGCTCAAAACAGAAGGAATGGTAAAGATTTCAAACATTTGCTTTGATATTTAAAAAGTTGTATTACACTGAAATAGTCAGGAAACAAAACAAAATTAGTATTAAAAAATATTGGAATTTAAAAAATTACCTTTCGAATTGGTAGCCATATCTGCTACTTTCTGAAATGCTTCTAGGAAGGCACCGATAGTCACCACAGTTGTTCTAGAGAAAACAATCAACAAATAATTTTATTGTTAACCTTAAAATCAGCCAACAAGAAAACCAATGACATTATAATGTTTTTATCTTTATTTAACATGGACTATTGTTAACACATGACATTATAAAGTTTGTATCTTTATTTAACATGGACTATTAACACATGGCTTAAACTATATATATATATCATTTTTTGAAGGAAGATCAGTCATTTATAAGTTAAGGATGTATCTACATTTCATTTGACTCATTCTTCTGTATTCATTGATAACATTCTGTATAATGGGCGTTATTAGGGAAAAGTCAGTTTTTGTAAAAAATATTTTTTTATATTAAATTAACAAATAATTTGATGACCATAATTCCATCTTACTTTAAAGATGAATGAAGTTTGATAGATTTATAGGTAAAATCTTCCCAAATTGGAGAGCTGCCCTGCAATAAAATAAACAAAATATTTGAATTAGAAATATGCAAGTAATTTTTTTTTTTAATTTAATAACTTTTTTAAAATTGACAAATCAATGTTGTTTTTTTTAAGATAAAGATTTTCTGAATGGAGTAGTCAAACCAAAAAGAGTTAAGAGTTTCAAACAGGTTGTGCAAACAAACCATTTATAGAAAGTGGTGTACCCAAATATGTGTTGAAAAAAAAAAAAAGATTCAGAACTCTGATGTATACAAGTGGCTGATTCTAAAAGGAAATAGTATACACACAGGTTTTTTATGAGGTCAAGTTCTGGAGGGGTGCTATCTTACAGAGATAGTTTATTTATAGTTATCTTACATATGTGTGTCACTGCTGACAAGAAAAGTGCAAGATATGTATGTCTCTGGATATGAGTAGAGAAAAGATAAACCTCAGCAGGACACACTCTGATGATAGGCCTAAATACAACTTACGTAGGCTAGTCTACTTAACCTAATAACTTGCCGAATAGTTTCTTTTGAACTAGATATAATTTTGGACAGGTTCTAAAACAGTTAGAAATACAGTGAAATATTAAGGTATTTTGAAACACACATGACTATTTTGATCCCTGCTTCATGAATTTTCAAAAACTAAAACTCAAAGTTGAACTAAATAGGTTGATTGGCATCCATGTCCTTCAACCCTACCTACAGTCTTAAAAAAAGAAAAGCGTTTGTAACTCTTTCAGTGCTGTGTAACTCTCAGCGAGTAACTTGGTTTATAATATTTATTTCACTATCTTTTTTATGTTAAACTTTTTATTTCTCTCTTTTGTTTTAATTTACCGGATGTGGAACTGATTGGTTTTTTTTTTATGATAGTAAATTTAGAAAGCCTTCAGGATATAAGACTTAAAAGTAAGGTAGCAATTATACATAAAACACTGAACCATAATCTTCAAATACAAAAACAAAATTTAATAAAATACTCAGAAAGACACAAAAATAAAGGCACACTCCTCATTATTTGATTTACTTTACTTTTGTAGCCCATTCATTTTCCTTTAAAATAAAATCAAATATTTTTGATTATTCAATAAAATAAAAAAGTTAGAGTTGTTTTAGTAACTGTACCCCCCTTGAAAATTTGTGTTCGTCCCGGAAAACTGAATTTTTTCGATCAAAATAATTCGTACTGAAAGAGTTAATCTAGATTCCAATCTTCAAAAACAAAAAAATTTTATCAAATAAAATAACAATAATTAGGGGAAAGAAAATATCAAAATATAATGTTCTGTTTGTGGCTATAGCATATCTATTATAATACAATACTGGTGACAAATAGGTATTGGCTCACTAAAAAGTCTATAACTCAAAAACTTCTTATTAAAATGTCACAATTTTCTTTCCATTTCACTTAGAAATGGTTTATCTATAACTTGTGATATTTTGAGCTTGAAAGTGCATAGTGGAATTTTAAAATTGTAAAAAATGTGTGAAATAGTGCACAAAATGGCATCTTCTGATGTAACACAGAATACCTGGCTTAGGTTGAAGTAATATTCTACTAAAAGCAAGGATTATTGAACAGACATTTTTGTTGAAATAGGTTAACACTATAATGTTATTGCATTATCTATATCTTTTTATTTTATATTTACTTTGGTATTAATAGATGTCGCCGTAAAAAATGCGTCACAGGTGCATCACATGATGTCCCACTAAACTTGAAATTTTAAACCTTTATCAATTCTAAGCAAAGTATAGGATTGTGTTTCTGTTACTAAAAGCATCATGATTAATTTACAAAGTGTAATTTTTCTTTAAAACTGAAAAAAAGTTATATAATATAATTTTAGTATAATAGGTCTTGGTGTCCCAGGTGAAGCGCCTCAAATGCGCTTGACAAAAAGAACAATATTTTTTTTAAACAAAGTTATTAATGTCATACTGCTTAGTACACAATTAGCTCCATTTTCTTGGGAAAAGGCTACAAAGTAATTAACAGGAGACATTAATAGACATGGTGTCCCGCATTTTTTCACTGTAGCACCTGAAACACTGCATGTTAAATCATACCAGAAAATCTCAGAGATCTAGATATAAGTAGTTTTCTCACATAAGTTTTGAATTATAATAAGAATTAAGCTTATTATTCTCAAGTTTGGTCTAGAATACATAGAATACTATTTTTTAATCTAAGTTAATGCAAACCTTATTGTTTTATCATTGTTTGTGGTGCTTCACGGGACACTGAACAAGTCTTGATCTAGATATAGGTCTTGTGTAGATTTAAATCTACTCTATATTTCAATTTATATGTAAATCTAGTTTTGGATCTTGTTCTTGGTGCATTGAAAGTCATAAAGCTGCACCTTTTAGTCTATGATTAGGTCATGTTTGAGGCAGTTATGTCTAATATATTTTTATAGGATTGTTGAACACACACACACAAAGGCCTAGTACATTCATTTGAGGTTATAGAAAACTATTTTGTGGATCATTGATAAAAGAATAATTGGTAATGTATTTACAAACTTTAAAAAAATTGTATTTCAGCATGTATTAACAAAAAAAAAACTATATATTTCATATTGGTGTCCCATTGTAGCACCTGCAACATCTTGTGATATAATAGTCATGTTGTAATAAATGCTTGAATTATTGAGATATTGCAGCTAATAATAGCCTATATGAGCGCAAACATAACATAAGTGCTCAAAAACTTCAATTTCTCTATCTAGCAGCTTAATACAATAGTAACATTCAAATTATGCTAAGAAAGCAAACAAATTAACAGTTAGTTGTACTTTAATCATCAATGGTGTCCCGGTGATGCACCTGAAATGCAATAGTGGGTACCCCCTTTTGCCAGCACTGCTGAGGAAATGTACATATTCCAATTCATTTTCTATTGATAAATTCTTTAAGTACAATGGGTGAAGAAGTGAATACACTTAAAATGAAACCAAAAACTTCCTCTTTAATTTTTTGGCCTAATGTGACACTTTTTGATACCAGTACTGGAGAAACACTCATATATTAATATATATTTATGTGTGCATATTTAAAAACTCTGCTATTGATTGAAATTAATACATACAATTCTAAAAAAAAAAATCTGCCCACAAGCCTGAATTATTTGTTCAAGTAGAAAATCTGAACTATTCTTCACCCTGGGAGATTGGCATTGAGAGAGCCAATAAATGCATTGCATTTAATTTATTGATCATGAAGCTGGTTCATCTTTCTTCTCCCTGGCCTGCCTTGTGGAGGAGCCAGAATTAAAAGCTGCCAGTTAGGCTCACAAGCAGTCACTGTTGATTTAGGGTCATAGTACAAGTTCCTGAGATTGACAACTGTGTGCATGTATGTCTGTGTGTGTAAAGACAATTCTTGTAATCAAGTTATCTAAAAAAAAACACATTTTTTTGTCAATCAGCAATTAAATTTATTTGCCATTTGAATAGTTTTTCAATATATGTAAAATGTTTTTACTGCTAATAATTTCTTACATACTTGTACCTGGTTCACATGTGTATTTTTTCAGTGAAACTATGGTATGAATAAATATACTGGATTTGCTTTTGTTATAATGTATTGTAGTGTGTAATACACACATGAAAGACACATTTCCTCAAGAATAATAAAGATTTTCTATAAAATTATATTTAATAAACTCATCAAAGAGTAAATAAAAAATATAACTTTTGCTAATTTTAAAATGAATAAAACAAGCTTGAACATATGTACATCTAACAAAGGTTGCTGAAGGGATACCTACTAAATTATAAAAACAAAAGGCATAGTCTATGCCCTTTTATCTTAACAGTATGCACACACAAAAATTGTGTTTTAAAATATTTTTTTTTTGGTTACTATAAACCAGTGTTTATAAAGATAAAGGCACATTCTTCCTTCCATCAGCTAGGACAAATGTGTACAAATGCTCCTTCTTCCCTAGTGCTATTGGAGCATGGAATGGGTTGCCTAAGCCAGCCAGGAAAACCAGTGACTTAGCAGAATTTCGGTCATTAGTTAATATGCATGACTAAATGCATGATGCGTATGACGTGTAATCATCTTTTTTTTTTTTTGAAGTAACGTCTGTATCATATTTATAAGATAAGTTTCCCAAACTTATTCCTTAATGGAACAAATTCTGAATATTTAAGCTTAGTTTATTTTTAGAGAGATTAATTCATGTGATGGCCTACTAGTTAATTATTCCAGTAGTTTGTGGAACATCTAATTAGGCCTTGCTCAACACTATGGTCCCATGGAACAGAAGTTTGGGAAATACTTCTATAAACCAATAATAATCTACATATTTATTTATAAAAAGATCAGTTGTTCAGACTTAGAGCAAGAACAAGTTGATAGTAAACAACGTACACTCCATTTGTGACTGACATTTAAATATTATCTACCAAATATCTAGAGTTCAGCCAACCATTTAATTCCTGACATATCTAGAAAACAAGTAGGTCTATTTAATTGAAACAGAAGTAGAAAAAAAAAAGGGAAAATAAAGATAGATACATAGTATACAATCTGCTTCTTCACCACCACCTCCCCAACTGGCACATCAATCAGCTGGAAAGGGGAGGGAATGGGGGGAAAACTTCACAGGCTATCGCATAACATATATACAATACTTATTAAATGTAATTAAGCTGAGTGACTAGTGAAACCAGCAGGGTAGTTTGGATAGAGTCCAAGCTGAATGCTGAAGAGAGACATTTTATTTACCTACTAGAGGGATCTCAAGTATGGTAGATTCAATAGTAAAGGTCAAGATAAATTATAAAATACTCTTAATAATAATCCATTCCATCTTGCTATCTCTTTAGATACATATTGTATGCTAAAGCTAATTATTTTGTTAATTTGAAAGACAAGTATTTATTAGCTTCTTTTAATAAACTATCTACTTAACTATCTATCTAAAAGTTTATGAGATGGGAGTACATTTCTCTCGTTTCTTTGGCTAATGGTGAAAGAGAAAAGAATGAGACAGATTTTTCCTAATAGAACTGAAGCCATCATTTGAGTTGTGTGGATGCATGTATATCATGCCACTTAAAAAATTGAAGCCTAGATTGGATTTCTACATTTAAGTTACTACACTCCTTGAATTAATGAACTTCAGATATTTTGTCCAATTGATGTTTCACATCACCAACCAGTCCAAATGTCTACATCGTGTCTTTCCTAAACTAAATGTTGCATTGGGAAAAAAAAAAAGATTTACATCTGACGATGATCCATCACTTTTGTAAAAAAAAACAACACTAAATTTGGAGACTATCTATTGGCCCCTAGAAACTCTGTACAGAGTGCATAATGAATCCTCAAAGGTTGAGTTCATTGGTGCATAATGAATCCTCAGTTCATTGGTGCATGATGAACCTCTGTTCATTTGTGCACTATGAACCTTGCGATCTATAGGGCAGATGATGTAAAGGTCATCTGTTTCTGAGGCTTACAATTAACAAAGGTGTCATGTGGCCAGCACAACGACCAACCTAATGTCAGGTACCCATTAGGAGCTGGGTGGACTCAGGGGCAACCAAAGATCCTGAAATGAAAAATTGCAGTCTTTACCAGGATTCAAACATAGGACCCCCAGTTTGGAAACCATGCGCTTTATCCTGCAGCCACAGTACCTCCCCTATCAATATTAAGTTAAATAAAAGCTATATAATTTTATCTTTTTGAACTTTCAAAATGTCCAAATTATGAATGGACTGAACACAGATCTAAAAACATTGTAAATATGATGACAAAGATGAGACAAACATGATATGTAACAATGAATGATCATGAATCTTTAATCGTAGATCAGCGGTTCTCAACCTTTTATGCTCGGCGACCCCTTTTTACAATCCCCCACTTAGCCGCGACCCCCCCCTGCACACACACACACATAGAAGAAAAGACAATAACAATCCATCTTTTCAATGGTCTTTGGTGACCCCTGGCAAATCGTCAATCGACCCCCCAAGGGGATCGTGACCCACAGGTTGAGAACCCCTGTCGTAGATCAAAATGAGAAAGAAATTAAAAATGGGACTTGTGGGACAGGATTTGAATCAAATGTAAGTTTTTTACAATTTATGCATCTACACAGTTCCATATTTGACCAATTTATTTCTTTGTTCAAAAATGGAGTCTTCTATGTTCTATCTCTATGTTATTACACATTAACATAATGATCATATATTTATATACTTATACAGAGATATGGATAAAATTGTATTCATAATTCTAACTGGCCAGCACTAATGAACTTAAAACGTGTCCAGTCATATTTAAGTGAAACTAATTAATATCCACAAGTTAAAAGCATGATTTGTAAATAAGCCTGTACATCCATGGGCATTACACAATCAGCACAAACAACAATTAGGTGAAAATTATAAGGTTAAAGGTTAACTGCAATATTCTCACAATTTCTTGTAAAATAACCAAGCTTTTCATTTCAATGTCAAAAAAAAAAATATATTAGTTGTTTATGTTATTAATCATAAATAAATGTATGGTCTGGGATGTTGTTTAAGAAATACACGTATATTTGTATACCAGAATGGGAGCCACAAGCAAGATTCCTGCCTCCTCAATTGCAGTATGGTGTCCTGACAGAAATGTCCTTAATAAGTAATGAATCCTTTCTAGTTAACAAGGAAATCTAACATAGCCTTCCATGAGCAGTTCCAAATATAATATGATATATACAGGTAAGTGTTAGAATGTTTGCTAACCACCCATATCAAGCCTGGCACACTGTTGTTCACAGGAGTCACATCCCCTGTGTCGAGTCTCTCGTGGTCAGAGGCTGTTTACGAGTAGGAACATGAAGAGGATAAAAGCTTCTGGTCTCCTTTCAGCAAATCGACTGGGTGAGACTAAAGGAGATGGGAACCTGTAATGGTTGTGATTAAACGAGATTCCCTCATCACTGGCAGAAATCCTTTGCTTGAATGAAAAGGAGCTTTGCATTGTTTCTGGTCACTCTACAGAGTGGCTCAAAATCAGTGGGAACATTACTGATAATTATTTTCAAAATAATATAAAGGCAGCATAAAACATGAGAAAAGTAAAAAAAAAAGGTATAATCTAGTACTAGAATTGTCTTAGTTAATATGCAGTGTACTGCAATCCATTGCTGTTACAAGAAATGATACAAATATAAATAACATTGTACATACATGATGTCAAATAAATGTTCTGGGTTAAATTAGAAAAAAAAAAACAACAACATCCAGACTTGAATTAACTATAAATACAAAACAAAAAGTAGAAAACAAAAAAGGAATCATGTGATTGGCTAGATTCCAACATCACTTCCAATGATGTATAGCTCTACATTCTTGCCTTACCTTCTTAGCTCTACAGGTTCATTTTACCTCCATTAACAATTATCGTTATATATATTAAAACCATAGTAAATCTTATCAATTAGTATTAAAAAAATAAACTAGCATTCCATCTAGGGTTTCTATAGATAAAAACTTGAGGATAGTTTTGTTTGACTAGAACTAACACAAGCTGCCTTAGTATAGTATTTCTTTAATTAAGCTGTGAAAACGGAATGAATTCAAAACTTTCTGAATAAAAGCCTGATAGTGCACTACCATGGTTATGTAGAGCTCAAAACCTGTTGAGGGAGTGAATGTTGGAATGTTGTGTGTCATTGTGTTAACACAGCGTGTAAAAAAATTGACTCATGAATCTGGCGTTATAGTGTTGGCGTTGTTTATGGTTATCAAGTATAGCATTTATAGTTAACATCCACATCCAAAGAATTCTAAGATCATTTGACCACCCATTTTAAATTTGATCAAATTCATATAAAATGCTGATTTGAAACAGAAACTTTAATAACATTTTTTTATTTAATTTCGTAAAACAGTGTTTCCCAAACTTTTTAACAGAACAGTTTGCACATTCTAAGTATTGTTTGTAAAATGTTTTACAAAGCAAACATGTTTTGGATGTTTCTTCAAAGTTGAAGATAATCTACTTCCAAACCTCCCGCAGGACAACTGGGGTTGGTAGCGGGCAGAGTTTGAACCCGGGACCATTGATAAGTTGGAACGACAGTCCAGCATGCAAACCACACAACCAGGCAGCCATTTAGTAGAACACTTTGCTTGAATTCTTAGTGTGGTGGCCTACTAGCTAATTATTCCTATTCAGGCCACGGAACACAGTTTAGGAAACACTGCTGTAAAGTTTTTGTAAAAGTCAAATATTTCTCACAGGTTTTAATTCTGTTGTTGCCCAATGTTGTAATAAAAATATTAATGACAATTAAAGTTAAATCTGAAATTTTATCTGATATTTATCATTTGCATTTCATGAATGGATATTTACATAACATACAAACATAATGTTTTAATTTGTATGCCAGTAGAATGTGTGTGTATAAAAAAACAATTACTTACTCGTAAATCATTAACAACTGTTTGAAAGAGTCCACCAAGTATCCCAACATCCTTTTCTGGATTGGATTTGGTATCCTCCATGTTTAGTATGTATCACTTATATCCAAGTAAGAATTTATAACAACACAATTAATCCAGGTCCACGTTCGGAAACTACTTTTTGAAATAATCCACTTGACAAAACTAGGACAACGATGAGGATAAAACAGGCCACAGTATATCAGCAGAAAACATTCTAGAGCTTGTTACCATAGCTTGAGACAATGATGTAGCTTTGAATAAAAAGCCTGTAGGAAAAGAATAATAATAATATTTTTTAATTTAAAAAAAAAAAGACTAAATATGGCAATTAAAAGTTCAAAGAATATTTACTTTTTTAAAAGTTGAATTAACTCAAAAGTGTTTTTTTCCACAAACGGTGCTTGCTTGTTAAATAGCTACCTTAATTTTTAACTGATAACAAAAGTTTCTTTAAAAAATAATATATATAATATAATGGTGTCCTACACAAATCACTGTGTTAATAAATATATATATATATATATGTAAAGAAAAAGATATCCTTGTATGAGTTTGTCTTAGCAAAATATACAACAAAAATGTTTTCATCTTTATATTTCTAACAATGTTAAAAAAAATTCACAATGTAAAAATCAAACACATCTTTTCATTTGAAGGAATATATTTAAAATAATTTATAACTTAAGATTTATTTTAGAATCTAAATTATTTTTGCTGAGTCACTTTACCTCTATCATTTTTAATTAAAATCAAATTATTTTAAAAAATTGACCACAAGTTATAAAAGTATAATTTCTATCTAAATATTAATGTTTATTTTCTTTAGTCTGGATTCAAAGTGCAATAAAAAAATAAATAGATCAATATTTTTTCTTTCCACTAAACTGTTACATGTATCAAATTTTTTATATATTATAATATACATAAATATTATCTAGATACAATGAATAATATAAATCTCTAACAATCTTACAAGTTTAAACACTAACACTGGTGTCAATGGTGACTTTCCTTAAATAAACACAGCTACAAGTAACAAGTAGAATCTTAGTCTAAACTTCAAAGACTAATGGAAATTTTTTTTTTCAAAGGAAACAACAGTCCTACACACTTTAACACACCCAAATGACTCTTAAACTATAAACCAAGAAGCATTCTTGTGTCAAGAGAGAAAATGTAAGCTTATTTCCACTCCTATCACTAAGCTATTTATAAAATTAGACGCCTAGGCTCTGTGCTGCCTGTAAATAAACCACTCCTCACTACCTGGTTTTAAAAAAAGAAACTTTTTATTTATGTAACAAAATGTAGAGTGTCAAGTCACAGCAATTTTTAATTGTCAAGGAAATACTTCTAAAAGGATTCAAGTTAATTGTGTGACATTTAAATGGCATTACTTGTCAAAACTAAATTTGTAACTATATCTAAAAACATTAGAAACACAAGCATAGAGACACAAATCTAAACTCTAGATCTAGATCATCTATGACATAATAATTTGACGAAAAATGTCAATGATTAAATGTTAGAAACTTCCAACTGAACTTTTAAATCATTCTAGTAGATCTAGAATCTAGTCAAATCTAGATTTAGTAATTTTAGTCATACGGTAGTCATCATACCCTACCGGCCTACGCTACTAGTACTACAGTACTAGACAATGGTCACGTTTATAACACCATGACCATGCCAATCTCAAATTATAATTTATTTAGATCTAGATTATTTCCAGATCTAAGACAGACTAAGATGGTTAAGTCTTTAACTACCAGAAAATAAACAGAAAGATATTTTTACTATTTTTAGCGACATGCCAGACTTTCTCATACGTCATAGAGTCATAGTATTACTAACACTCGGCCATCCCTTCGGTGTACGAACGCAAATGTTTTCCCGACCTACACAACAAAGACCTTAGCATTAAGACACGAGTTCCTAGATCTAATTACATCTAGAGATCATATTCTCATTCTGCCACTATAGATTCTTCTAACAACAATGAATGAGACAGGAGCCGAAAAAAAAGGGGGGGTGGGGTACGTATTACAGTTAAGCTGATGCCAACACAGATACTGCCTGCCTTATTGTGTGTGTAACTCTCTTTTTTTTCCCCCACTGCTTTATTGGCAACACAAGGCACATACACAGTCTCTCCCATCACACTGTCGGTACTTGTCTATAAAGACCGAGGGTGAAAAAAAAAACTAAAGTGATTTCGATTTACCTTATTCGCTGTTGTACTGGACATCTAATAAGTTTAGTCCTATAAGCCAACCATAAAAGAATCCCATGATTATGAATAGAATATCCTAGGTCACTGCTAGAAAAAGATCTAATCCACTAGTAAATGTGCTGGCTCTATTTGTTTACTGGTGCATATTATTTTTGCTCGGAAAATGGAGGAGCACCGAACTCGTTTTTACTCGTGGTCACGTGACCCGTTTTAAGAGGGGTCCCCCCCCCTCCTCTCCGCGCCGAAGCATTTCCTGTTCACCTTTAACCTATTAGAATCGGGGGAAATGGAGACGAATAATGAGGCAGATATCTCGATGTATTTGAAAAAAAAAAGATTCTTTATTTCCCATAGTCGATTTAATGTTTGACACAGAAATGGATTCGTTGCACAGCACATGCATCTTCATTGCGTGTCCTAGTTTCAAACCATACCGCAAACATTGGGTTTACTGACATTGTAAAATAACGGTGTCAAGGTCACTTTTGGCCGTTTGTACAGCCGGCATACTTGCTGTCATTACTTCTAGATCTAGTAGCGAGTGTTAACTGGTTACGAAAGGCTTCTTGCGTCCCGCGCTTGACTAGTGTTACACGGTGGCGTCGATAACCCGAAATTGCCAAAATGTAAACACATACAAGTTAGCCTTATCCGATTGGCCTAATACTCTAATTCGAACATGCATATGCATAATCCATATATAAATAATAACTAATAAATAAATATTATAGCCTTGTATCAGGGCCGAATTTAAGGGAAGTCAGGCTGGGCCAAAGCCTCATTGCCTCCACAAGAAAGAGGGTTCCACAAAAAGAAAGAAATATATATCCGAATTACGAGGGGTCCGAAAATTATTTTTTTTTCTAAAAATTTTATTTTCGCATATTTTACGGCTGGCTAAAATGTCGTGTAGGCCTACGCTTGTAGCATGCTAGGAATAAAGTAACTACAGGTCCGGAGTTACGACAGTGCGTCTACAAGGGCCTTACCCTCCACAAACTCAAAAATATACACTTTTTAAAACTAAAATATGCATATACTTCCACAAAAATCTGTCACTGGCAATGTCTGAAGCCTCTTCCCACCTGCTCTAAGGTCCTCCATGAAAGTGTGGCGCCAAGTTATACTAGAATGTCTCTATTTGCGCTTTCCTCGTAATGGCCTCTATGTCATCGCAACTCTTATTATACGTAATTCATTTTCTCGGAGAACAGGTCCCAGGAGATTTAATAATTTCAGATTTCCAGGAGTTTTTGTGTGTGTATATTTTGCAATTTCAGGAGATTTCCATCACGTTCTGAAAAAATCAGGAAATCTGAAATCATTAAAATCTCATGAAAACTCAAAAACTCATATTGTTTTTGTAAAGTAGTTACGCTGAGGTTGTCAATTGTAGTCAAACTGAATTTCCATTTGATTGGATCAAATAAAATTATCTTATCTTATAATGATGAATGTATTTTCTATTTCAAAATATTAATTTTGACATAATGCTTATCCCTACCCAGACTAAGGCCCCCCAATGGTTAGGGCCGGCCTGCCGTCGCCGAACGTTTTGGACTGAAAGTCAGTAAGGCCCCTAGAAGACTTCAAAGCCTAATATTCTGTTATAAATTTGGTCCACGGAGCGTCTTGCTATGCCCTTGATTTTCTCTTTGTAATTGGTCTTACACTGTGAGGTATGCGCACTGGACTGTGCTTCGTTACTGTCTCGATGGTCCCGGGTTCACATCGTGCCCGCTGCCACGCCCCGTAGTCCTGCAGGACGTTTGGACTAGGAAGTACATTATCTTGAACTCTGAAGGAACATCCGAAACTTGTAAAACTTCCGAAACATGTAAAACATTTTACAAACAGGACAAAGCCAGCCATTCTTATTCCATATGCTAAGACACATCTCCATCTTCCCTAGTGCCATTAGAGCATGAGGCGGATAGCCTGAATCAGACAGGAAGTCAATGACTGAGCAGAGTTTAAGTCTCTAACTAGCATGCACGACTATATTAACACATGGATACGTGTAGGGTCTAATTTAATTATCTTCTCTTTTGAAAAAAAAAACGTCTTTAAGTGATAAGATTTATTATAGCCTACTAGCACTTTTTTCCATAATAATGGAACAGTCTTAAACAGAATTCCGTGACGTTGATAGGCTCCAGTCCCTAGGGACGGATTTAAGAATCTAGAGGCCCGAGGCAGGACTTTTGTGCCGACATCTACGCTTTTCGAAAAGATTCCCTTATGGATGAAAATGCTTATATCTAAAAACATGCTATATTTTAGCAATTTAATCTCGCTTTCCTTTTTAAAAAAACATTGTTGGCTATATGCATATTTTAGCTTAAAAAGTGTATAGTTTTAAGTGTGTGAAAGTTAGTAGACCCACTGTCTTGAATCCGGAGCTGTATTTATTTATTCCGAGCTTGCTACAAGCAAACTCTTTTTAATGCGAAAAAAGAAATTTGACCAAAAAAAAAAAAAAATTAAATTCAAAGTTTTTGACTCGTCGCGCGAAATTCGGATATATTTTTAATCTCCTTTGTGGAGGCCCCTTTCTTGTGGATTCTCCAGTGATGTAGCCCCACCTGCCCTCCCTTAGATCCGGCCCTGCCAATCCGTCCTACACATTTAGCGATTACAAAAAACAAACAACATAAGGTGTGGGTTTCGAATTGGGAGATCCGATGCCTTGATAAGGAATGCGAGACGTTCTGATAAGGGGAGACGGACGTTGCTGGGACCAAACAAAAAATAATTTTAGCGTAGCTTTACATTCATTTTTGTTAAACCAAGTAAAATAACATGTTTCAAAAATTAAAATATTTTAATCAAGAAACGCAGTCTACATACAAATGTAATAATGTCGTCTTAACCTTTTCCTCGAGAAGTTTTTGCAATAATATCTACGTGTACTCTAAACTTTTTAAAGAAGGCTACATACGTCTTCGTTTACGCCATGTTTCTCGACTTTCTTAATTCAGAGTGGTCGAATTTCTCCGACTATCATAAAACGTTATGTCGACAACTTTTTTCCGGGGAAAAAAAATCAGCAACAATACGTCTTACTTAGAAAAGATAAAGAAGATAAACAAGCAAAATAAAAAAAAAAATAAAAAAAAAAACCAAAGCTTATATTAAGTGTATCAATTAGTTTGGATCAGTCATGTTTTTAAATTTGTAATAAGCCTCAGACGACAATCTATAAAGGGGACTAATTCAGCTTATACCACCACTTCAGTCAAGTACTATTTCTTTTCCTTGTTTGAGAGACCAAACAAAATAATTTATTTCCAAGAGTTAATTAACTAATTGGTTAATTTTTAAATTGATTATTGTGTTTGTCAGGTAAAAGAAATAATAGTGCGAAATTTCATCTTGATCCGAGATTGGGTTTCGGAGAAATAACGTGTGCAAACTTTTGGCCAGACAGACAGACAGATAGACAGAATGAGTTGATATAAGCTTTGTAAATATCTTACAATTATCACACCAATTACAGACGTTTATTCGCTATATTTAACGTGACAACAATGAAAATGTCCCAGATGCATCGCGTCTTATTGTTAAACTTACATTAATTTAGGGAACACAGAGAATCTCGCAAAAACAGATGACAACACTTGGATTTCTGGTAATGTCACAAATTTATTCCATTAGATCCTACGTTACGAGTAAATATGAGACGCAATAGTGATAAAAACAATGTGTAGCCTAGGCCACGAAATACGAAATGAAATGATCACTTTGATGGCCGAAAACAATTACCGATCAAGTGATTTTTAGGTTAAAAGAGTGGACAGTGGAATTAAAATTCCACCCCCATTCCGTAAATGTCAGGTCCATTGGGCCGGTGCACGCAATTTTGGCGCCGCCGTTAAGTTTTGGCGCTAGCCATTCATCATCATCACTCCTTTGAGTTCCTCATGGAACATAGGGCCTCGACAAAAAAACACGCCACTCTCCACGGTCTCTTGCTAGTTTTTTGATGGTTTCCCAGCTCTTCCCGGTCTTCTCTGTTTCTTCAAGTACACTGCGTCGCCATGTTCTTTTTGGTCTTCCTCTGCGTCTTGTTCCCAGGGGGTTCCACTCTAAGCCCTGCCTAGCTCTGTTGCTGGTATCTTTTCTAAGGGTGTGACCAATCCACCTCCACTTCCTCTCTAAGATCTGCACTTCTATATTTTTCGCTAGCCATTAAGGCGCTATAATTTCTGGTGATGATTCATAAAATAGTCATAACTATAATACTCAAACATTTTACTCAATACAAAAAAAAAAGGATATGAATATTTCAAAAAAAAAGCAACCACAAGAATTGATAAATAAAGGTGAACTTGAGTGAACTATAGCGTGCCAGATTCATATCTGAGAACACGATGAATAGACTAACCTCAACTCTGAAGGAACATCCGAAACATGTAAAACATTTTACAAACATTTTACAAGCTTCTTCCCTCATCGGGCACCGGGCAGGATGTTTTGGTGACGCCGTTTTGACGCCTTGGTCGTTGTGGCGCTGAATGTTTTAGATACTTTATATATGCTTATTTCATCGACCACCTGCAGACAATGGTTGTGCTTGCCCTGGATGTGGCAAAATATGTAGGTCACAGCTAGGGCTGCGTATCCACGGGAAATACTGCATTCATCATTAATCTTCGGACTCGAAGACAAGCCTTATTATAAATAGGTAGATAGATAGATAGATAGATAGATAGATAGATAGACAGACAGACAGACAGACAGACAGACAGACAGACAGACAGACAGACAGACAGATAGATAGATAGATAGATAGATAGATAGATAGATAGATAGATAGATAGATAGATAGATAAATACATAAGTAGTAACTAACCCTAACCCAGGCTCTATACAGTAAGCATAGCCAGGCCATCACTTCGGAGATTTAAGAATAAATCGTATTTCTTAGCTTATAAATAAGTTCCATTTCATAATGAAAACTTTACGTGGCTACGCTGCCCCAGCTGCGACCTACATATTTTGTAGCATCCAGTTCAGACATAACCATTGTCATTCGGAGGTCGATTTAGATTTTCCTTTCGCCGTCTACGTCTGTCCTCGGCTAGGATTTTCTTTTGGTTCAAATGTGTGTCCCGAGGCCACTGGCGTATCCAGGGGGGGGGGGGCGGTAGGGGCGATCGCCCCCCCCCCCCACTCGGCCGACCCTCCCCCCGAAGGGGGGGGCGGACGAACTTTAGTATAGGATTCACACAATTTGTATACGAATTTATTACTTATGTTAAAAATATATACTAATTATTTATATTTCAACCTATTTTTAGATTATTTCGCCCCCCCCCTCTAGTATGTTGGCCGATTTGGTGGGGTCGGGAGGGGGCGATGGTATCAATCCCGCCCCCCCCCCTTACACTTTCGAGTGGGGGGGGCGGTCCAATTTATTGGTAGAAATCACAGCCTGCTAACAAATCAATCAAATATCTATATCCTTGTAACTTGTTATTGATATTTTAACCGATCTTTATATTATGTCGTTCCCTGTTTGCCGATTGGTGGTGGGGGGGGGGGGGAGGGACGAATACCTCTTCTGCCTTTCCCACCTAAACCCTTTGAGTGGGGGGGGGGCTGTCCGTTTTTATGGAGAAATCATAGTTTGTGAACAAAATTAGTCGAATTAATATATACATTTTATATTATGTCGCTCCCTTTCTGGTGGGGTGACGGGGGGGGGGGCGATTGCATGTACTGCCCTCCCCACTCTAGCCCTCTGAGTGCTGGGGGGGGGGCGGTCCTATTTTTGTGGAGAATCATAGTTTGTGAATAAAATTAGTTGAATATCTATATAATATAAACTACGTATTGATATGTGACCCATTGTAAATATGTCGTACCACACTCTAATCTCAAATTGTATCATTAATAAATTTAAATGAAAAAGGGTTGTACCAGGTGGGAGGGGCGATACATGCAATCGCATTTCCCTCATCGGACAAACCAATGCTTTTTCTTTTTGAATTATAGTTAAGAAATTACAAAATTTAAAAAATCTGTCACTAATATAATTTATATATACTATAAATTAAATTCTTATATCGAGTCGCCCCATACCTATTCTTTAATGCCAAATGCAATCTTTAGCAGAAAGGAGCGAGGATTAATCGTTTTCACTCTACCGCCATTCCCATTTCCAGACAGAGTTTTTGTAATTTCACATGAAGTTATCATAAGTATTTTAAGAAAGACTTTGCATTGGAAATGTTAGAATTCAAACGAAATTTTTCAGTATAAGAGTCATGATTGAGATGAGTTCTAAACTCAAATAACGTTTTCATAGTCACCTTTTCCCAACCTTTACTCAATCTGATATTTTTCTAGCTAAAAAAATTTGGGAATATAACTCACAATTTATACTAGGGTTTTCTTGAATACTATTTATCGAATAAGTTTATTTTCGGCGGCGATCCTCAAAGCAAAAATCTAAATACGTGGGGTATCCTATCTTTTCAAGGAACAAATCGGTTTTATTTGCAATGTTTTATGGGCCTATAAATTCAAATTAGAATATTTTTCAAGTACAATATTATTCAAAAGGTCGTTTATTAATAGTATGAATAATGAGCTTCAGGTCAGGAGAATGCGTTTCTGCAATGAAGAATGTAAGAAAACGCTTTTGGCGTCGGGGCTTCGCCCCGAACTTCATTTATGGGTAATGAGTTGTAGATGTCAGGAGAATGCGTTTCTGCAGTGAAAAAAGCAAGAAAACGCTTATGGCGTAGGGGCTTCGCCCCGAACTTCATCAGAGAACCTTATAGCGCTGCCCCAGTTGTTTTGGTTTTCGCCGAAGGTTGAGAAATGCTGCTTTTTTTTATTCTCATATTTATATATATATATATATATATATATGTGTGTGTGTGCGCGCGTGTGTGTGTGTGTGTCTGCGCGCACGCGCGCGCTGTATGCACGTTTATGCGTAGGGTTAGGGTTTACTGGGCGTTAGGGTTAGGGTTTGGAAAAAAATCGCCCCCCCCCCCCACTCCAAAGTTCTGGATCCGCTAGTGCCCGAGGCTCTCGTAAGTGATCACTAAGATACCATTTAATAAAAGGCATATTTCCTTTGCATTCCTCATGGAACATAAGCCTCAGTAAAAACACGCCACTCTCCACGGTCTCCTGCTAGTTTGGCTTCCCTGCTCTTTCAGCTTCATCGAGTATGGCTGACTGGTCGTGCGGTTTGCGCGCTGGACTGTCGTTCAGATTTATCGATGGTCCAGAGTTCAAACCCTGCCCGCTCCCATCCCCCGTCGTCCTGCGGGAGGTTTGGACTAGGAAGTAATTATCTTCAACTCTGAATGAACATCTGAAACATGTAAAACAGTACACTAAGTCGCCATGTTATTTTGGGTCTTCCTCTACGTCTTGTGCCCTGGGGGTTCCACTCTAAGGCCTGCCTAGCTCTGTTATTTGTATCTTATCTTCTTGTATTATATTATCACAGACGTTACTTCAACAAAAGAAGATAATTAGGCCCTACGCATTTCATGTGAACATCTAGTCATGCATGTAAATCAATGACTTAAACTCTGCTAAGTCGTTGGTTTTCTTGGCTGAGTCAGGCAACCCATTCCATTCTCTAATGGCACTAGGGAAGAAGGAGCAGTTGTATGATTTTTTTTCCTACGCATTGAATAAGAAATATGTCTCTATCTTTGTGTCTTTCTTAGTATTTCATTAGGTTTTGTTTTTCTATTTGTAAATTATGGTTTAGTAGGTTTTATGTAGCTACTTTACTTTCTATTCTTCTGTTCTGTAGTGTCTCTAAGTTTAGTGATTTTACTAATGGTGTTACTTTAATCAAACTGGAATATTCGTTTGTTATAAATCTACTGCTCTCTTTTGTATTTGTTCTAGTTTCTTAATGTTTCCTTGAGTTGAGGCATCCCAAACAGAGGAAGCATATTCTAATATTGGCCGAACTAAAGTTAAATAGCATTTTAGTTTTATGTTCTTGTTGGATTTGTAAAAAAATTCTTTTAATAAGCCCTAATGTTTTGCTTCATTTTTTTAAAATAATGTCCTCAATATGGAGACTCCAAGATATTGATTTCTGTGTGACCAATGCATCTCCACTTTCTCTCTAAAATCGGCACCTCTATATTTCTTTTTCACAACCCATCTCCCACAGTTTGGTGTTTTCTATTTCTATGCAGTCAGAGAGAAAAAGAAGAGAAAGCAATATGAAAAAATATGGTGGCGATATAAAGAAAAACGCAAGAAAAGGAAAACGGGAAATTGAAACAGACTTTTCAGAGAGAGAGACTAAACAAACAATTTTAACGACTCCATATTGAGAGATCAGTGTTGCCAACTAACTATTTAAAATTACTTTTTGTTACAAGCTAAGCAGCTTAGAAATTTGTTTCTACGTTGCTGAAAAGTGAAAAAAAAAATCTTCTGGTGTATAAAAATACTTCGCTTATCAATGCTTCCGTGTATTTATATATTTGCCTTTATGTAAAAGCAACCAACACTGTGTCTCTACAAATCTTGGAGAGGCAAAAAAGACTGGCCAGTCTTGAGTCCAATCTCAATTCAGACTTCACTAATCTCTACCAGCTCACTCGCTAATCCTATTTCTTACCATCTGTGTGTCTATGACCTTACGTGAAGGAAGCTTTAGCTAGGTTTGTAAAGAATTAAATTCAGATCGATAAGGGGACGGACTTTGGATGTCGTAAACTTGTCGATTGTTGAGAAAAAAAAATTGTGAAAGATGTTGACTTTGTTTTGGAACAAACCACTTGACTCTTTCTAAAACAGACTCAGGTTCCCTATTGTAGATGGAAATGAAACGATCATCTCTTGGGGATTGAAGAATATATCATAAAGCTCTAAAAAAATATGTAAATTTAATACTATTTATGTATTTCTGTTTATTATTGTATCATATAATATTAGAATTTATATGATATAACCTAATGTGAAAAAAAAATCAATACAAAGAAATAGAATGTTTGTCTTACTTAGAATCAAGAATGACCTATATTGTAAAAAGTGTTATTTGGTAGCTCAAATGTCATCATTAACAAGGAAGTATTTTAAAATAGAGTTATATACACATTATAGCCACATGAAAATATGGATGGCTGCCTGGTCGTGAGGTTTGCGTGCTGGACTGTCGTTCGGATTTATCGACGGTCGAGGGTTCAAACCCTGCCCGCTCCCATCCCCCGTCGTCCTGCGGGAGGTTTGGACTAGGAAGTAAACTATCTTCAACTCTGAAGGAACATCCGAAACATGTAAAACATTTTACAAAATAGTAGGCCTAATCTACATTGAAAGTTTTCACGATAAACTAAACAATATCAGGAAGCTAAATTGAAGTTCAAAATTGCCAAAGATGAAGTGACCAGGTATGAATGACCGAGAACCCATATAGATAGGCCTAGTAGGCGTACTATCATCGCTGCTTTAAGATATTATTACAAAAAGTTACGATAGAGCCAATTGAGGCCTACTTTTCATTGTCTAGCTAGTCTAGACTCTAGAGCCAGCTGTATCAATATAAAAAAAAAAACCCGCTGTGAAAAACTGTGGCCATTTGTCAGCTGATTTATGGCAGCACGGTTAAACTATCCACTTCACGATAATCTGAAGTAAAACGGTTAGGAGCAGGGTCTAACTCCGCCCGCCCCCGCAGATTACATGCTGAGAAGTTTTATAGTCACCTTAGAATTCACACACACACATAGGCTACTAACGCGTTAGTCGGCTGTTGGTTTCAGAGCAGAAGATGAAACAACACAGTTGTTGTAATCAATACAAATAAATATGGAAAGTAACGGCTTATACATGAACACTGACATCAAGCGCAGAGAAAGATCAAATCCAATGGTTTATAGTTTTAGGAGTCTAGGACTCTGTGGCTCAAACACTGCGTCGTAAACGTGCTGTATAGATGCACTGCTTATGTTCTCCTGTCTTTTTGGTCAGTAAATGAAGAAAGAGATATGTCCTGACGTCCAGCCAAGGCCGACCGTAGGCATATGCAAACTTTTAGGGCCTCCGATTGCTGGAGGCCTCTCATAGGACTAAAAATATTTTTTTATAGAAAAAAACAACAAAAAAACATGAATCAAAGCTCAAGCATAGCAATAGCTCTATTGCTGTCCGTCTGCCAGAGTAGCTCTAAGTTTTTTACCACGACTCTGGGTTTTTGTTTAAAACAAAAATTAAGATTTACTTGCTAGACCAATAATATTATTTCCGAAGATCTTTTTGGTGAAAATGTCAAGACGTTATTTCGAGTCTGGTGCATCAAAAGGCAAGCGAAAAGCGGGGTGGCTTTACAAGAAGTGGTCAACGAATTGGCTAATTTGCTGGAAACATTCATGAACACGGTCAAGGACGCTAACAGGTTCAAGGAAAGAAGAGGAGAGTCAGCAGATTGGCTTCGATTGGAAACATCTAGGCTTAAGGTCATCTTTAATTAGCAATAAAGAACGTGTCAAAACATATTGATTGATTTGGATCTAGATACAGATGATTTTAATAAATTGCGTGATTTTATTTTCGTTCTTTTAAATTTTCATTTGGGGCTATATCAAATTCACTTCGCTTAGGGCCTCCAATTACCTGAGGCCGGCCCAGCCCTGGTACAACTTTGCTTATTATATCTTCTTATCTTATGAAAATTGTTGGCCTCCTTCAGTCTAGATTTACCATGGCTCATCTCATAGAAGCGAGATAAAAGTCTGGATATTATTTATGGTCGGAACGATGTCACCCACACAGCTCCTCCCTCTCTACGCAGATGATGTGCCCAAGTGCCGATACTGTTTAGAATCAGCGGCGTCGCAGGTTCTGACAGGTTGTAGCACAGTGTGCCGCATGCTGCCTTAGGGTCACCAGCTCCAGCCTCCTGCACTAAAGCTCCGTGCTGGGATTAATCCCTTACAGCACGGTCCAGGTATCTGGCAGTGTTCTGTAGGGTCTGTCTGTCTGCGTACAGGGCGAGACGCCCGCGTGTACCAGTTCTATCTGCTCCAAAACTAGCCGTATCTTCGATTTTGTTTCTGAGCAGCCAGCAATCGTATAGGATGTAGTCTACTATCTCGTCTTCAGTGTGACATGTTTCGACATCTGGGATCGTGATTCTCTTGGATCCTAGCGAAGTAGGCTCCTATCGGACAGTGTCCCGTACAAACTCTTGCCCAAATTGCTTGATCCTTTCTGTACAGCGGCCACCATTGAATCACCATTCATCCTTTCTGTTTGGACGTTTGAGAACTTTCCAAACTACCCGTCCAGTGCTACAATGGTCCCAGCTATCGTACCACTTGGACTTGATCCATTCACAAATCTTTTGCACTCTCGTATGTTTGCGGCTCATCTGGTGGGTCTAAAAGCGTTCCTAGCAACGCCCAAACTGTCGGCCTTCTCGTTTCCTTTGATTGCATAATTGTCAGGGAATCCATTGCATCACCATACGTACCTGATATTTCCTTTCGAAACACGCCATTGTTTTAGCCGGTTGGGTAACTCTCTATCACCATCACCTTTGAACTCTCGAGAGCTTGCAGGCAGGAGAGTGAGTCTGTAAAGAGGATTACATTGGCCGGTGCGCAGTTCCTTCCTCAATACGCTGTTCAATTTGACTCTAGGGCGCTTTTGATTCTTCCATTTCCGCAGCATAGTTGCTTTCTCCTGCTATGAACCTACCAGTTCGTCGCTTTCTGTTGCACCGGGGAAATTGAGTACCGCTCTATAGCCCGAATTCATTCTGCCTAGGACTTCTCTCATGGATCCGTCCGTTTAGACCTTGATGGTATCTTTCGGGAACTGGGCTATGGTTCCTCTCGCAGTGCTGTTTAATAGCACTACCTATAGGCCTTAAAAACCTCAGGAAAAATCAGCAGCTGGTGAGTTTAACAATACATTAGTCGAGAAAATGTAAAAAAAATAATAGAAAAAAAACGAAATCCAAACAACTTTGTCTCATTGTCTTGTCTTTATGATTATATAATAAACTTGACAGAACCAAATGCGCGTCCATTATAGACGTTCTCTTATGTACTAGCTGGCCTTCACATTTATTTACCAAACAAGACCCTGACGAAAAAAATCTGGCATATATGAACTAAAAGTAATACGGCATGTCTTAATTTATATAAAAGGCATTAATAAAAGAAAAAGAGTCTCAGTAAATTGTAAACTTAAAGACACTTCAGGACAGAAGACTACAAAGTAAACTAGCACAGTAACTATAATACATAAAACGCTGAACCCTAATTACAAATACTAAACCTAATACTTAGGCCTATAGGGCCTACAATACTCAGATTCAAAGATAAAGGCACGTTTCATATTCCTTATGCTAGGACAAATTCGCACAAGTCCTTCTTTTTCCATGGTGGTATTAGACCATGGAATGCATTGCCTGAATCAGTTAGGAAAACCAGATAATTAGGAGAGTTGACGTCTTTAATTAGCATGTGTAGGGCATAATTCTATTCTGTTTGAAAGGAAGGTCTGTACTAAGAAGTTAAGTAAAGTTTCCCTTTCAGACCTTGTGGTCTATAGGGAAGATGATGTAAAGGTCATCTGTTTCTGTGGCCTACGGTTAACGAGGGTGTCATGTGGCCTGTACAATGACCACCTTTACTTTTCCCCAACTAATGTCAGGAACCCATTAGAGCTTGGTGGACTCAGAGGTGTCCAAAGATCGCTGAAATTCAAACCCAGCACCCCTGGTTTGGGAGCCAAGTGCTTTATCGCTCAGCCACCTCCCCTCCTACTTTATAAGAAGTGATCAATGAATAATCTTGATAAAAACAGCTTGTTCTTTAGGAAGACAAACAAATAATTAATTATTTTTTAGGATTATGTAAAAATAGTAAAAACTCTGAAACAAAATATTATTTAAAGTTTTCTTTATTCCTTTGACAGTCTGGTTGTGTAAAAATTACATTTATATTTAATATTATGCTGAAATGTGAAATAGAAATAAAACATTGGCAATAATGTAAAGTTATTTGATTAAGAATATTCAACATGTAACTCACAGCTTTAGAAACATAAAAGTGTTAAACATAAAGGAAATATTTGGGGAATGATTATCATAATAGACAGAGAACAACAAGCAATAGAAAAAAATAATACTTTTAATAAACAAAGCTTATCTAAGGCAAAGAACTGTTAAATACTATAATTTATCTAAAAATTATGAGGGGGTTTATCTCCCTTTCTGCTATATAAAAACAAAATTAATTGATTAGTACTAAATGATTAACTAATTGGTTAATTTAAGATTGATTTGTGTATTGTTATCAACCAAATAATTATGTAAAATTTCAACTTGGTCGGAGGATGGGATGTGAGAAAAAAAAATGTGTCAAAACCTAATATGGGGAACTAAATCCATATATATTTATATCCACAGTTGTCATTAAAAAGCATTCATTTCCCTCAGGTTTAATTAATAATTGTGCAAAGTTTTAACTTGATCCGAGAATGGGAAACAGGAGAAAAACATGTTCAAACTTTTTACCAGACAGAGAGAGTGAGTTGATATAAGCTTTGTAAAAAAAAAAAGATACAAAATTAAAATTGTAACATTATAGTATATGCCTCCTACATGTCACATGTGATCCAATTGAAATAGTTTCTGTTAATGCAAATTATTACGGTGAAGGAATATATTAATACATTATTATTATTTTGAATTCAACAATATTGTAAAAACATTTACTTTTCATCAACAAACAACAAAAGAACAGTACATACATTTAGTTCTGTATAACTGCAAGGGAGATTAGCACCAACAATACACAACTGTCCCTTGGTATTCACAGACATAAAGTGCATTCTTTTCACAAGGGAATTCTCAATTTCCAGATCATGAACTAATGAAAAAAAAAAAAAGATCTCAAAGCTACAAAATGGTTGCTTTTGGCATTGACCTCAGAAGGTCATGATTTGGAAAGTGAAGGTTGCAATACAACAAGAATTTCCATTTCTTACAGAATGAATCACTGCAGATTACAGTTGGATTCAGATGAAGAGTTGGTTAGTTTGACTCCAGCTCTTATTTTAAGTCACAGATTTACATGCTAGCAGTGGCATAGCTAGGGATTTAGGGACCCCCTGCATTTTGGCATTCAACATCATGACATGACATAATGGATTAATATTTAATGTAAAAACAAATTTTGGACACTCATTTGGGGCCAACCTTCAGGTGGGGGATTTTTAAACTTGGCCCCCCCCCCCTCTCCTTATTTTAAGTCACAGATTTACATGCTAGCAGTGGCATAGCTAGGGATTTAGGGACCCCCTGCATTTTGGCATTCGACATCATAACATGACATAATGGACTAATATTTAACGTAAAAACAAATTTTGAACACTCATTTGGGGCCCAACTTCAAGTGGGGGATATTCAAATTAGGCCCCCCCCCCTCTCCATCACCCTAGCTAAGCCACTGCACGCTAGACTAGATTGACACATGAAATGCTTAAGATGCAATTATCTTCTCTTTTGAAGTAAGGTCGCTGTACCAAACTGTTTCAATGGCGGATAGTTGATAAGGGTGTCATGTGTCCAGCACAATGACCAATTTCCCCCGCCCCTCTCTAATGCCAGGTACCCATTAGAGTTGGGTGCAATCATACCTCACCACAATTCCAATTTTAGACCCGACCCCAATTCAGCCCTGTTCAAAGCCAAGTGTGTTACCACTCGGCCGCCATGCCCCTGAAATCAAGTGCCATTTTTTTCCCTTTGACCACACCTCTTGTTAAAGCAATTAAGGCCCACAATAATAATCTTGATAATATTGGCTAAGCAGTTTTTAAATGCCTTGTTATTTTGTTATGTGAAGTGTTTGTAGAAGAAGCTACATAAGCATTGCCATATTCTTGAAGGTCTGTGATGATGTATGACAGGTTGAACCAATCTGCAACAATTTGATGATGAGTAGATCTCCACACAAAGTATTTATTGTTGAAAAAACTCTTTATCATTGTAGCCAACCTATAGGGCAAATATACAGGAACAAAGGCAAAAATAACCTTAAAAGTTATTGTCATAATAGCTGAAGTTAATTTTTGTGTAAAAATCATTGGTAAAATATAATTAAAAAGTAACTCAACTGAAAACAATGACCAAATAATAATAATAATAATAAAATCACTGTAAAAAAAGAGAAGTTGAACATGAAGCAACAAAATCCTTACAATATAACATTGTCCTGTAAGATGAATTAAGGAAATAAAAATTAAAGATCTAGAAAATGAAAAAAAAAAAAAACATAAAAAAAAAAGCATAGCATTTAATTTTTAAATACCTGCACCTATAAGATTAAATCGAGGTGAAACCATATTTGCATATTTCTACTATCTGCGATACTTTGAAAGCATTAACCTGACACTTATTTACCAATCAATTACAGCCCATAGCAATTTAGATAGTTAATTAATCCTCTGCTGTCTATCATATAAGTGATATCTAAATTTTATTATGTAATGACTTAAGACTAATTGAATGACCTTATTATATAATCCATTTATAGATTCATTTTTAACCTGCAAGACCAATGGTTAAATTTTGAGCTGCAGCACTGACCATGTACTACATTCAGTGATCAATACATCTCAATTCTTTCCTTTTCCTCAATAACCATTGAATTGAAAAGAAGTATTTTTTAAATGCAACTGTGACTAGAAAACTCAAATTGGTCTTAATAGTTACATGAATGTAGAGATCTAGTAATCCTAATTTTGTCTAACACATTAAAACTATATGCTAAAGAAGCAATGATGTCAGACTTTAAAAAAACCTAAATAAGATGTGGAAAAACAAAAGTGTAACTCCTCTAAATGAGGAAACAAAAAAATAATTACTTAAGTAAATCCACATTAAGTTAAATTACTTGGTATTATATCACTTAGGGGTATTTTTTTCAATGCAAATGCTCCGAGAGTCTGTGTCACTCTTAACAAAGAAAGTGCTGTGAGAAAAATCAAACTCTTTAAACTGCCAAACGTTTGTCGATTCAACAAACCTTAATAAAAAACAAGTAAAGATTTAAAAAAAAAAACATACACAGAATATTCTAGAAAAAAAAAACAAGAAAAACACAGCAAAATATAAAAAAATCCTTTAAAAAAAAACAACAAAGCTTATCTAAAGGGGAGGTATTCTGTCTTTAAAACTATATCTAACAATAATGTACAAGATATTTCCCTAATTCAACATCAATCAAAATAATAAATTAACAATAATTAATTCACTAATTGAGTATTTTTGTTTATTGATTCATGTTTTGTTAGGTATAATAAATACTTGTTTAAAGTATCAACTTGATCAGAGAATGTGTGAGGGAGAAATAGCATAAATAATTATTTAAGGGGACTAAACCCAACTAATTTACCCATTTAAGTGAAAACTGAAGCAATAGTTTCCCTTGCTGCTATTAAAAAAAAATTACCAGTAATTAATTGTCTAATTAATTAGTTTTTTTCTATTAATTTATGTCTTATCTATGTCTATGAATAATTTTGCAAAGTTTCAACTTGATCTGAGAATGGGTGTGGGAGAAATAACGTGTACACACTTTTTACCAGACAGACAAACAAAGTGAGTTGATATAAGCTTTGTAAAAACAACAATTAAACCAATAAAAACCCAAACTTGTTCATCTTTTGATTTAAAGTAGAAACAAAAAGGAAACCTCTTTTTTATGAAAAAAAAAAACTAGCTTAGATTTAATTCTTGACCTCTCGTACATTTCCCAGCAGTCAGTTCAGAGCTCTTTCCCAGTAAATTAACCATCTTTAACCCACAGTATGTAGCCAGCCATTGGTTAGTATATGTTGAATGGACATAACTATGTCTGTTATAAGTCATAATAAGTTGTAAACTTTTAAAAAAAATCTAATGATGAAGTCTTTTGTTGATCTGATTTTTCTTATCACAGAGATTTACAACACTTTCGGCTGACAAAATAATCCACAAGAAATGTGTCTAACTGCAGCAACTAGGGCTATCGGGCATTTCAGTCTCCGCTGACTTTTTCTGGATCTGGTCATCAGTCACACTACTTTCATTTTCCAAACTATCAGATGACGGCAAGTTCAGATAACTCCTGTCTTCTGAGTAATCAAATATAGGCAACAACGAGTTATCTCCCATAGGAGTCAAGAGCTCATCGTTGTTATTGTTACTGTTCCCTACAACGTGGTCCATGCTCTTGGATTTAAAGAGCGAGTACACGTGAAGGGGGTCTGCTTTGTCTACAGATCGAACCTTCCGCAGGGTATTTTTGTTGAAAGACAAAATGGAATGCTTTCTGACCAGCCCGTCAAGGCGTGGGAGGCTGTGGTCATGGGTCACTGTCTTACGAAGCTTGGATTTGCGATCAAAAGTCCGAATGGATGCTGCGAGAGATTGGAGAGTATGAAGGTCTTTCTCCTCAAAAGCAGCAAACAATTCTTTAATACTGATGTGGCCATTCTCTGGGGAATGCAAGCAAACAATATTATTCACTAGTGACTATTTAGTAGTTCATTAAAAAAAATGTTCAGATTTGAACTTATAAATTACAGACGTTACTTCAAAAGAGAAGATAATTACGCCTATGTGTATCCCTGTGTGTCAATCTAATCATGCATTTTAATCAGTGACTTAAACTCTGCTAAGTCAATGGTTTTACTGGCTGATTCAGGCAACCCATTTCATATTCTAATAGCATGAAGATGGAGTATTTGTATAAATTTGTCCTAGCATATGAAACAAGAAATGTGCCTCTATCTTTGTGTCTTTCTGTTTTGTTTTTGTAAATTATGGTTCAGTAGTCTATGTATAATCTTTACTTTTTAGTCTCCTGTCCTGAAGTGTCTCTAAGTTTAGTGATTTTACTAATGGTGTTGCTCTAATCAAATGTGAATATTCATTTGTTATAAATCTAAGTTTCTAGTACTAACCAGTAATAATTCACTGAACAAAGTAATGCAACAAACTCTCGGATATATAAAGATTTTGATTATTTCAAAATCACAAATCTCTTTTGTGGACATGTGAGGAAGGGGATAGCAAGGAAAAGGTTTCCATGAGGCCTTAAGGTACACATAAATCAACTCGAGTTAAGGCCAACAAAGTACAAATCTAATCTCATGTAATACAGACGTTACTTCAAAAAAGATGATGATTATGTCCTACACGTGTTCCTAGGTCGATCTACTCATGCATATTAACCAATGACTTAAAATCTGCCAAGTTATTGGTTTCCTGGCTAGCTCAGGCAACCCATTCCATGCTCTAATAGCACTAGGGAAGAAGGAGCATTTGTACAAATTTTTCCTAGCACATGGTACGAGGAATGTGCCTTTATCTTTGTGTCTCTCTGAGTATTTCTTTAGGTTTTGTAGGTTATGGTTATGAATAATTGGTTAGGTTATGAATAATTGATACTTTAGAGTCTTTTCTCCTGAAGGCTTTCAAAATTTAGTGATGTTACTCTAGTAAAATGTAAAGATTCGTTTGTAATGAATCTCACTGCTCTATTTTGTGTCTGTTCCAGTTTATTAATGTTTTCTTGAGTTAAGGGGTTCGAAACAGAGGATGCATATTCTATCAGCTTGAATAAAAGCTAGACAAACACAAATCAACTCAAGTTAAGTTTTTCAAGTTTTTCATTAAAAAAATTCTCTTAGTCTTCACCGAGATTCTGACTAGAGCTACCTAAGTATTTACAAAAATATCTCCACCTACCAGGTTTGAAGTCAGTCAAGATCTGTTTGTTAGCGTTAGTATTCTGTTGGGCTTTAGTTTCTTCTTCCAGTCTAAAGCTGGCCGCCACAACAAGGCCTCTCATAACAGGATCCTGTTTTTTATTGAAATTAAACATAAAACATCAAACATTTGTTATATAGGGGGGGGGGGGGGGGAGGGAATAAGCTGGACATTGGTCAAAGCTATAAGTAATTCTACAGAAAGAGCCTAGGTATCACAAACAAAGATCGCATCACAAACCAAGAGATCAGAGACAGGATTAGTACCTCAATTAGACCCCATGATAACCTGCTTACTACTGTAAAAAACACAAACTAAAACTCTATGGCCACAACACAAGGTCTTCAGGGAACAGTACCAGGAAAAAGAAGAAGAAGCAGGCAGAGAAAAAGATGAGAAGACAACAGAGAGGTGGGTCTGCCAATGAAAGAAATTCTATCCAAGGCAAAAGACAGAGACAAATAAAGAAAGACATCAACAGATCTTGTGTGGTGCCCCAATGGTCAAACAGACTAAATGACAGGAGAAGGTGATAAGTGATAGCCCTTGGAGTAGCAGTACAGACCTGTTTTTACAAGTGCTTTCATCAACTGATTATAGCTTTGTAAACCTTGGTTTAACAAACTTTGAAGTTATACAATAACAATAGACAAAAATATAAAGGGCTGCAGAACTAAAAGTTGGACAGCAAAAAGACAAGGAACTAATTATTAAAAAAGACAACTAAAGGCTGATTGTTAAAAGACAAGAGAATTAGCTAAAGATTAATTATCCATTAAAAAAAAATAGGACCGATAACTGATTGCTAAAATAGAAAAGAAGGTTGACTTATCAGGAACACATTTTCAAACTTTGAAAGAGTATATATATTCTAAAGCTCAATAGGAAAAGTCAATTTGAAATAATTAAGACATCTCAACCCTTACATTAGTCTCGTCTAAGGGAAGTTTTCCTTGGGAGTTCTTCATCCTAGGGTCAGCTCCGGCAGCAAGTAAACAATTAGCAGTCTGGAAATGCTTCCTGCGTAAAGCTTCGTGAAGTGCTGTGTTACCTTTCATGTTGGTCATATTTAGATCAGCTCCGCCCTGTGGACACATGAGACAGATATGAACAAACTCAAGAATGTTAACCATAGAAAAACCCAAATAATTGTAAAGATGCACACAAATTTTATTCTCATGTACAAACTGTGGTATATAACTCAAGAATGTTAACCATAAAAAAGCCCTAATAATTTGAAAAACATTTCATTCTTATGCACAAACTGCGGTGAAGTTTGTTGCACTAGAATAGGCTTGTCAAAACTGATTCATGGAGACGCAATCAATAACAATTACTCATGTGGACACATAGAGGGCATGGTGGCTGAATGGTTAAGCGCTTGGCTTTTGAACAACGGGTCCTGGGTTCGAATCTTGTTAAAAACTGGGATTTTGAATTTAGGGATTTTTTGGGCGCCCCCGAGTTCACCCAACTCTAATGGGTACCTGACTTTAGTTGGGAAAAGTAAAGGCGGTTGGTCATTGTGCTGGCCACATGACACCCTGCTCATTAACCATTGGCCAAAAAACAAATGACCTTAACATAATCTGCCCTATAGAAGGTAAGGTCTGAAAGGGAGACTTTACTGTGTGGACACATCTATTGTCTCAAGAAGGCAGGAGATATAAAAAAAACAAAACAAAGTTCAGTCCCCTACCTACAACTGTTTCTCTTTTAAATACATCAACGATTTGTTACTCAAAATAGATTCTTTTACGCATGGCACAGAAAGTATAAGGATATTTAAAAAAAAAACAAGGGAGGATAGAGGCCTGACCTTGATAAGAATCTGTACTCCGTTCAGGAAGCCATTGGATGCTGCGATGATTAATGCTGTGTCGCTGTTCATGTCCTTGACATCTGTTTTCGCCCCGGCTTTGACCAACATATCTGTTATCTGTGAGGAGAAAATGTCCTTACACAAATGCTCAACAATGATTATCTCATGGTATGTCTTTTCAAATCAGATCAAAAGAGGTCGTGCAAGTTTAACAACAGACAAAAAAAATGTTTTAAGATTGCGTCTTGCAAGGACTTTGCCTTAATATTTGTCTGACTAATTAGGCGCGGCGACTGAGCGGTAAAGCGCTTGACTCCCAAACCAAAGGTCCCGGGTTCGAATCCTGGTGAAGCCTGGGATTTTCATTTCGGGATCTTTGGGTACCTGACATTAGTTGGGGAAAAGTAAAGGCGGTTGGTTGTTGTGCTGGCCACATGACACCCTTGCTAACCATAGGCCACAGAAACAGATGACCTTTACATCATCTGCCCTATAGACTACAAGGTCTGAAAGGGGAACTTTACTTTTTTTTTTTAATGATGCAAACAGGTGCCACAGGAGTAAAAAACTGTTGACATTAAATCCTCTTTATATTAAGGTCTCGTAGACTCGTAACCTCTACCTGAGTGGCTGTAGTTATAACAATGCATCATGACTGGTGTGTAGGAAAATTAAGAGGTCATTTCCATAAGAGATTTAAAGAGGGTAATTAAGTTAGTACTTTTATCCTCTAACTTACTGGACTGATTCTTTTTAAAAGCTATATTGTCAAAGTCTCTATAGATCATTATGGTTGCTGAGTAATAACATTCAAGGCTTCAGAACCAATGGGTTGAAATCTCAGTTAAAAATGCGTTTGTTTAAGATATCTCTAGACTACCCAACTCTACTGAGAAAAGTGGTTGGTCAACGTGCTAGCCACATGACACCTTTGTTAAATGTTAGCCATACAAACAGATGAGCTTTTCATCACCTGCCTAATGGTCAAAAAATGGTTGCTACAGATGAGCTAAGAAGTCAAATATTGTTAGAAATTCTTTCATTCACCAAAGAAATTCTTTCATTCACCAAAGAAATTCTTTCATTCACCAAAGAAATTCTTTCATTCACCAAAGAAATTCTTTCATTCACCAAAGAAATTCTTTCATTCACCAAAAAAATTCTTTCATTCACCAAAGAAATTATTTCATTCAGCAAAGAAATTCTTTCATTCACCAAAGAAATTCTTTCATTCACCAAAGAAATGCTGGATTCAGTTTCAAGGCTCAGCGACGTCACTTACCAGACTGCTGCGGACACAACATGCCAGATGGAGAGGAGTCATGCCTTTGTGGTTCTGGAGGCTGACATTGGCCTTCAGGAGGATCAGCAGCTCCACGATGTCACTGTGGTTGTGTAGCACTGCCATGTGGATGGGGCTGTAGCCAGTGTTGGTCTTGACGTCCACACTCATTTTGTCACTGGACTTGCGGGTAGCCTGTGAGTAAGCATCAGACATTATAGGATGACATTGTGCTGTTTGTAGGATTACCAAATAAGACAGATGATTCAGTAATGAAACCAGTCTCTTACCAACTCAAACTTAAAATTCATTCTTTCAAATGGGGGAAGACAAAGTGACTTGAACTTCTCTTAGGGTTAATGATGATAACGCAAAGTGAGATATCAACAAAAATGTAATAATTTAATAGTAAGACGTGTAGAAGTTTGGGTTTAATTGGGTTTTTCCTTAGTGACACAACAGTACATTTAAAAGTTAGAACGGAAATAGGTTAGAAAAATTAACAGACGAGAGACAAAGAGACTGCTTGTAGTGAATCTTGACGATGTCGACTGTGCCCTAATTTTTTTTTTATAAATTGGTGTTTGTTTAAAAGGCTGGATTATTTCATTCTATACTGTTTGTTCTGTGGTGAGTTGAAAGCTACTTAAGAAACTCACAGGTAACATTCCAAGTAAATAGATGAATCAACATCATCTACACTCCACTCAACTAGATCTAACAACCACCAGCAAGAAAGTAACACAAATGCTGTTAAAATTGTTTAAAACTCTCCCTAAACTAAAAGAAATGTAAAAACTGAATACACAATCTAAAGCTAACCAATCCTTACCACTTAACCTTGAACCAACAGCTTTGAAATAAGCTATTTTTTTTGCTCTAGTACCAGCATTCTGTTGTTTCAAGAACAACTGTGTGGCAAAGTTATTTATGTTGCTATTAGCAACCATTGACTTATTTTTATTATGTGACAGATCGGTTGGCTCAGTCCCATATTTTCGTAACCCTAACCCTGGTGCTGCTATTCATTTATGTCTAATATATGCTTGTATCACATTTGTTTCAGCACCTAGCTTCAACTCTAAATCTATAAGATAAGATAAGATTAGTAATCAATGGGCGTGATAATGAGAAGGTCAGCTGTTTCAAAGGCCAATGGTTTATAAGAGAAGCCTTCACTTTTCCCACTATATCCAGGTAGGATCCATTAGATCTAGGTAGACTCAAGCACTTGATTAAAACCTCAAATAAAAGATTTAATCAATATTCAAACTTGAAAAACTGTTCAGAAACTGAAAGTTTCATTCCCCAGCCACCAATATTTTTTTTTCTGGGAAAACTTTTTGTTTTTCTCAACTGACACTCAAATAACAACACAGTAACTACACAGCTACTGCTGACACCACATGTAGAGCATCTTTTACCTTTTGAACGGCAGCACACTTGTCACACTGACAAAGGGGGTGACACATCCCTGAGGATGAGGTCACAACCGCTGAACCAGGCAGGTCATCGTCATCATCTATATCACCCGAGTCAGACTGGAGGCCAAAATAAAACTTCACCTGAAAAGTACATGTATTTGTAGCAAAATAAATAACAATAAAAATACAATATTGTCAGAAATAAGTAATTTTCACAAAAAAAAACACTATAAGCTCAATCTTCACTTAAATCTAATAAGAAATTGTTTATTCAAAGTTCATCTGCCGAGTGTTTTTAAATAAATGTACAGTAAAACCACGTCAAACTTAACACAATTATATAAAACAATTTATAAAGTTCTTTTAGAATCCCACTAGAGCTCTAAGATAAATCAATTCCAAATACTAGGTGGATATATTAATCTTGGAGAAGTTAAAAGATGTCAGGAGTTCAAAGGTCATTTTAACTGAAACTCATCAGTTCTTTCATGTTACATTATTAGGTTCAAATTAACTTAAAAATATTGTTGTAACTCTGACCCCGCGCTGATATAAATGGTGCGCACTAGCACACTGTTCCACACGAAAGATAAGAAAAAATAGATCTAAGAAAACCTGACATCCTGTTAGCTTGGTGTGTGTTATTTGTTTTATTTATTAAATCACTACCACTGTTATTCTTCCTCTGTTGTGATTGACTTGAATTTACAACAATATTTAACCTTACAGATGTGGTTAAGAAAAACCCAGTTTTTAAAGAAACATTTAGACTTTCAGAAACTGCTGTGACATCTTTACTTAATTAGACATAAATGAAAGTTAAAAGATGTCAAGAGTTCAAAGGTCATTTTAATTGAAACTCATCATCTCTTTATGTTTCAACATTAGTTTCAAATGAATTTAAGATTAAGATATTTTAATGTTTTCTTTCACACCTCCATTGCATTCAGGTCAATCTTGTGACATCTTGAATTAACTAGGCAGAAATGAAGGATTATGGATTTCCAAATACAAAATATTTAACCTTAGAGATGTGGTTAAGAAAAAACCCAGCTTTTAAAGAAACATTTAAACTTAGCAGAAACTGCTGTGACATCTCTGCTTAATAAGACAGAAATGAATGAATATGGATTTCTAAATAAAAATATTTAACCTTAGAGATGTGGGTAAGAAAAAACACTACTTTTAAAGAAACATTTAGACTTTGCAGAAACTGCTGTGACATTTTTGCTGAATAAGACAGAAATGAATGAATATGGATTTCTAAATAAAAATATTTAATCTTAGAGATGTGGGTAAGAAAAAAAAACAGCTTTTAAAGCAACATTTAGTCTTTGCAGAAACTGGTGTATATACCAGTAGTCTTCAAAAGCCTAAGCTTAGAGATATGGCTGAGAAAAAAAAACAGCTTCTAAAGAAACATTTAGACTTTGCAGAAACTGATATATAAACTAACCAGCTGTATATCTCCCTCAATGATGGCCTTGAACAGTCTCTCTTTCTTTCTCCTCCTCTCTGCCTCTGAAGGGTCCTCCAGTGAGACCGAGACTGTGCTGAAGCAGGCTGCCTCCTGGTTGAACGCCTCAACTTCCTTAGAGTGGCTGTCAGAGTGTGAGTTTGACAAAGATCCTGCAGATGCAATGGATGATGACCTTGACCTGGCTCCGGACTTTGGACTGACAAACTGAAACAAAAACAAAATTTAAAAAAAAAGTTGATTACACTGTACTGAAAGTGTTTGTTTTTCACATCAACCAAATAGATGCTGATATTAGATGTGTGATTTAATGAAATCTATAGTAACACAAGATTAGTCTTGGGGTAACTGAACTAGCACATAGTAAAGTAAAAGAAAAGTTTGCCTTTCAAACCTTGCAATCTATTTCTTTGGACAACTGTTTAACAATCAGGGTGTCATGTGGCCAGCACAATGAACAATCGTCTTTACTTTTCCCCAACGTAAGTCAGGTACCCATTAGAGTTGGGTGGACTCAGGAGTGCCCTAAAAATCACGAAATTCAAAATCCCAGTCTTCACCAAGATTTGAACCCCATGACCCCAAGTTTGGTAGCCAAGCGCTTACCACTCAGCTACCACATCCCCTAAACTATCGTATACGGACTGGTAATGTACATTACATGTGGTGAAATAGGATGAAAGTCCAGGCCTTCAGCGGCCACTTGAAGCCATCTCTGCACTACCACATTCTGCGCCAAGGAAACAGGAGTTTGTTGCTTTTTATTACGTATATTAGCACCAGCCCCATTCTCTAGTAAAGTCTTCACGATATTATCTGCAAACAATACACTTTATATGTTATGCATTGATTTTAAGAATTCATCATTCTGATATGTAAAAATAAAATATATTTCCATCATAAGTATTTAGAACCTAATTAATGTATTCATTTTAACTTCTCATCATTCTGAATACAACAACAATAAAAATTATTTCCATCATAAGTATTTAGAACCTAAGTTATGTTATTAATTTTAACTTCTAATCATTCTGAATGAAACAAAAAATAAAAATATTTCCATTATAAGTATTGAGAACATAAACTTTTATTTTTAGTTTAAAATAATATTTTCCAAAAAAGTGTTGCCAATTAGGCTACTAATCACATACCATAACCCCATTTGGCTGCAAGATGCAAGGGGGTGTTGCCCAGCTCATTGGTTGCATTGATGTTGAGCTTCTTTGTGTAGGCATCATAAAAAACCAAAGCCTTCACACACTGGACAAAACAAAACATCATTAGAGAATACATGATCATCTGGCTGCAAACAGCCTAATATAATTGTCACAATTATCTATTTGACATTGAAACAGAGAGACATTGAAAAAAAAAATTAGAAAATAAATTTAAAAAAAAACAACAAATATACAAATACAATGACTAATACAAATATAAAATGTTTCAGGACTTTTGGTGTCAGCAGCGAAATGCATAAAAATTATGATTTTATCCTAACAACCAATGCATAGGGAACAATCAATAATGCAAAATACAAACTTGAGAGCATAAACATTTTTTTTTTACAGCTAGTCAAGATATTCAATTTTAAGACAAAGTTATGTTATTAAGATTATATGGCCTAGCACAGACCTGTCAAGTTACACTTAGATGTTTCTATAAGATGCAGTCAAGACTAAGTTGTGGTCTTCTAGCTTTGAAGTGGGGCATATGAGTGGGAGGAATGGTCAAGGTTGTTTGGTATTTTTGGGGGCTGGAATGTTTTTGTGACACATGGTTAGTCAGCCAGCAATTTTTGTGAGTGAAGCAGAAACCGGAGAGTATTGTTTTATCTTGCTGTTTAGAGGACTTTTTCATTATTGATGTTTTGAGTCCCGTATGATTACAAATGGACTTAATCATTCTTGTACGTAAATAAACTGTTTTGACGCAAACTGGAGTTCAAAGTTTGTAGTTTGGAAGTAGTCAGAATGATAGAACAAGAGACCTCTAAAAGCAATAAGTTCTAGTTGAATGTAAAAGAAGCAGGTAAAAAAAAACCCACCAATGCTGAGACATTTTAATCATTTCAATGGTTGGCAGGTCTATCAGGACCACTATCAATTTAACTGGCAGACTATCAATTAAACTGGCAGACGAAATATGTTTTTAGTGTTAATTCAATGACCCCACAATGAATCTACAATTTTGGTAGGTAGAAACAAAATAAAAACAAATTTGCCAACTCACATCTTCATGCCCATTAGCACAGCTCAGATGTAAGGGTGTGTTGCCTTCATTGTCTGTTACTGTGATGTCAGCACCAAAGTGAAGGAGAAGAAGCTGAGATAGGAAATTAAAACATAGGTAAGTGATTTCATAAATCAAAGATGGTTCAGACTTTTATGCACTTTACAAAGCTCAATCAGAATTTTACACTAGACTTTTATGCACAATTTAAAATTTGGTCAAAATGTGACATTAGACTCCAATGTGCTTTAAATAATTTGATGGTTATCTGACTTTAGTTGGGGAAAGAAAAGGTGGTCTTGCTGGCCTCAGGACACCCTGTTTGTTAACCATTAACATTATCTGCCCTATAGACCCCTAGGTCTGAAAGGAGATGCCTCATGACACCCTGTTTGTTAACCATTAACATTATCTGCCCTATAGACTCCAAAGTCTGAAAGGTGCTGACCTCATGACACCCTGTTTGTTAACCATTAACATTATCTGCCCTATAGACTCCAAAGTCTGAAAGTTGAACTTTTTTTTTTTAGACTTATATAAGATAAGCATTTGATAAGAATGTTTCAATAGATTATTATGTGCTGCTCAATATTTAATCAGAATGTTTTACAAGAATTATATGCGCTTCACAAAGTTAAAATAGACTCTTTCACAAGACTTCTATGTTAAATCTGTTTTACTAGACTCCTAGCAAATTTTGATAACAATGTTTTACTAGACTCCTATGCATCTTACAAAGTTTGATCAGAATTTTTCATTTGACTCCTAAGCACTTTACAAAGTTTGATAAGAATGTTTCACTAGAATGTTCACTAAACAATGTTTAATCAGAACAACTTTTCTCGGTTTACTCAAAATTCAAGACTTTTTACAACTCTGAAACTAAAATAAAGTCTTATTGTTTACCATGACATTTTGATATCCTCTCTGGCAAGCCAAATGTAGAGGAGTAAGTCCCAGATAGTCGGTAGCATCCACCACAGCATGGTTCTTGACCAGGAGATCAATCAACAAACCCTGGCCATAATAGGCAGCGATGTGTAAAGCTGAAATAAAGAATCACAAAGTTAGCTTATAATATTAAAATATGTATCTCTTATTCCTAAAGCACTCTGCGTGTTCGAATCCTACAGAAGACTGGGATTTTTAATTTTGGGATCGTTAGGGCACCTCTTGAGTCCACCCAGCTACAATGGGTAACTGATAATAGCTGGGGGGAAAGTAAAGACGGTTGGTTGTTATGCTGGCCACATGACACCCTAGCTAACTGTGGGCTACAGAAACAGATGACCTTTACATCATCTGCTCTATAGATCGCAAGGTCTGAAAGGGGAACTTTATTTTTTTTTTACTTAGTATCATTTAGTTCTAAATTTTAAAAAATTATTTTTTCCTTAAACCCATATAAATGGTAAACACCTTTAATGATCTCGAGCATCTTATAAGATAAACAATATATAATTCTAGAAAATCTTTAGGATCGCAGGACCAAAGTTGATACTCCAGCAAAAAAAAAATGTATTTGTTACCTGTGTATCCTTTGTTGTCCCTCGTATAGGCGGTCACCAGTTTAGAATTGGTGCGCAGCTCAGACACCAACTTGTCGCACCGGTCACAGGAGCACAAGGGATGGCACATTTTCATGGTTATCTCCTCACTGCTCTTCTGCGGCTGCTCTAACATCTGGATGACGGCTCTCTCATCCCCTTCTTGAACATACTAGTTGAATAAACAACAAGATGATGTCAACAGGAGGTGTGGTGTATGAACGGTGACATGCTTGGCTTCTGAACCAGGGGTTTGAATCCTAGTGAAGACTGGGATTTTCAATTTCAGTATTCTTGGGCACCTCCCAGCTTTAATGGCTACCTGGTTGAGGAGCCCTAATATTGCAGAAATTTAAAATCTCGGTCTTCACAGTGATTTAAACCCAGCACCCTGGGTTTGGAAGCCAATCGCTTAACTCAGCCACCGCCTCCGTCATTTATACTTAAGCATTACAACAGATCATGGAAGTATCTCACTTAATTTTATAATGAGTTACACAGTGTCCTTTAGACATGAGAAACACAAACATCAGTCACACTATTTAGCCAGATCTAATTACCTTAAAGAATTCGTCTATAATTGAATTATAAGACTGAGTTGATGCAGAAGATGCTGGCGATGGTGGTGTGTTTGGTGTCTCCATGGACTCTGTCAGAATAACTGTGTTCCACCTATCTCTCTGTCCAAAAAAAAAAAAAAAGACATGCACACATTATGAGTTGAAGTTACATCCAATTTGTTCAAATACTCCTCAACCTTATAACCAGTCAGTGCAAGCTGAACTTCTATAAATATTACCAAAACACATTTCTATTATTATTAATATTGCTTTTATATAGCCCATCTTTCATGCTTATAGCATGCTCACAGTGAAATCTCTTTTGTGAACTGGCAGGGGTATCTGGGAGAAGGTTTCTGAGATGCCTTTAGGGGCTCAGCAAACACAACTCTGCTCGAGTCGGGATTCAAACTCAAAATTCTTTCTTGTTAGGTAGCCATAAAGTAAAAGTTTCCCTTTCAGACATTGTGGTCTAAAGGGCAGATGATGTAAAGGTTAGATGATGTTTATGGGGCCTACGGTTAACGAGTGTGACATGTGGCCAGCACAATGACCAACCTCCTTTACTTTTCACCAACTAATGTCAGGTACCCATTAGAGCTGCAAGGACTTAGAGGCCCCCAAAGATTCAAAAATTGAAAATCCCTGTCTTCACCAGGATTCAACCTGGGACCCCCGGTTCGGAAGCCAAGCACTTTGCCGCTCAACCACCGCACCTCCAGCAAGCCATAACCATAATGAAATGTTCATTAATAGATAGAATGCCAGAATTTTCCAAATTCCTCCATCATTTCAGCTATAAATTATATTTTATATAGATACTGATTGAGCTGCAACTGACCTTCAGTGGTTTGATATCTTCTTTGATGTTTCCAGTTTTGATGTGCTCTAAGGCTGCCTCTATGGAAGCTAGGTAGAATCTACAAAGTAAACACCAACAATGATTCAATGTCAAGCAAAAGGCAATTCAAATGGTTCAATAATTTTAAATGATGTAATCGTTTACATTCAGTGGATTTAATCTTATCTCATATATTAGAGACGCTACTTCAAAAAAGAAGATAATTAGGTCCTACGCATTTCATCAATCTAGTCATGCATGTTAATCAATGACTTAAAATCTGCTAAGTCGTTGGTTTTCCTGACTGATTCAGGCAACCCAGTCCATTCTCTAATGACACTAGGGAAGAAGGAGCACTAGTAAAATTGTTCTAGCGTATGAATATTGAGACAATTGTTAAAGTAAAAATTTTTAGAGCAGATTTAATGAGTTAATATGTATGTGTGCAGAGCAACATTAGCTGGCTTTTGTACAGTGTTTAGCTTGTATATAATATTAGTTTTAGCTCATAAAAGGTTATATGCATTTTATTAGCTACATTTTTTTGTGAATCATAAGAGTTGGCAAGAAAAGTTTTGTTTATTCTTCTAAAATTCTAATATAATTTTAGTAAATTGTACTTAAATCTATTCATAATCAATTTTATTATTACCTAACATGAGTGGGCTATTATCTGTGTCACAAGCCCATATCAAAGCATTATATAACTGATTTTTTAAACACGAAAAAAAAAGATTGTCCTAAAAAGAAAGTTTATTACCCGAATTCATCATCATCCGAAGACTTAGCAAAGTGAAAATGCTGCATGTAAACAAGATTGGCCATCCTGAAAGAAGAGAGCATTTAGTTTTAAAACTGTAGGGAAACAAATCCTTGTAGTTTTTTTTTTAACCTAACAACTAACAGTTAGGAACCTGAACAGTTATAAAACAATAATAAAACATTACGACATTTTTACAAAATTTAATTTTTATAGTACTATAATAATTTAAACAAAAGATTCCATCTTAATTGCAAAAACATTAAAGGAAAAAAAAAATTACCAGTTAGGAACTTCAGATTTGATAATCAGAAATATCAATATGGGTAACAAGTCATCACTGGTCATCATTGCGGTACCATCTAGAGTGATGTTAAACATTTAGGTAAAAGTAAAAGGTAGCCAATAAAAAAAAATCCTCAAGCATTTTTAAGACAGTAAATATAACAAACAGAGAACTTGCATAGGACATAATCATTTTTGAAGTAACATCTGTATTATGTAAGATAAGATAAAAAGTAAACTTCCCCTTTCAGAGCTTGTGATCATGGGGCAGATGATGTTAAGGCCATCTGTTTCTTTGGCCAATGGTTATGAGCAGGGCGTCATGAGGCCAGCACAGCGACCTACTGCCTTTACTTTCCCCAACTTAAGTCAGGTACCAATTAGAGTTGGGTGGACTCAGGGGCGCCCTAAAAATCCTGAATTTCAAAATTCCAGTCTTCCCCAAGATTCGAACCCAGGACCCCAGGTTGGGAAGCCAAGCGCTTAACCACAAAGCCATGTGCCTCCTTATAAGATAGAAAGAATTAATATATTGAAGATGAAATAGCAAGTTGAAACTACGCTGTGGAATCGAATATGAGAATAAAGTAAACCAGTAACCTGTGGAAGGGTTACAAATGAGACAAGTCAGCAAGTAGTAGCAGTTAACAGTACTAAGGGACTAGCAATGGACCCAAAGAACAGTGCGCTGGTGTGAACTAACCCTGTGTGAATCACCAGTGATATAGTCAAGGGATCATGTAGAAAGAGCTGGTGTTTTCTGTGATTTTTCAAGAAAGCCTTGAGGGTCCCAATATAAAGAGTCAAGATGATTCAGTCCGGTACTGTTAGTCCACAGTGAAATCAGTCTGGGACAGTTGAGTTCAGTTGTGAGACAGAGACAATGAGTGAAGTACAAGTTGAATACAATGGTTACAGTTCAATATTTAGTAATTGTACAGTATTTGCCTGTTATTAATTACATTCATTAAAATATTGTTATTTGGACCCTGTCAAGTTCTTGAGTTGGCTGTTGTGTTGAGCGGTGTTTGCAGAGATCCTAATAGAGAGAAGAGTAACTAATATAGTGAACTTTTCATTTACCTCTGGAAACCGAAGAAAGTCTCGGAGCCTTGGTCAAGGCAGCAACTACTCTTTTAATGCAGAACAATCGTCCGACAGGTGTACTGTACCGGTTAAGCTGGCTCAATTCTTTTTTAGCTGGGAGAATGTTTTCACTAGGGATCCAAATGTAAATGAACTTTTAATTGGAAGTTAACATCAACAGATTTACAAATAGAACAAACCAAGTGAGGAACATGAAAAATAGTTTTTAACATATTTAGAAGTTACTCTGAGTTAAGGCATTGAGGTTAAGAAATGAATGGAGGTCATTGGTTAAAAGTATTTGTAAGTCACTGCTATAGTCCTTTCATTAGCCGCTAGATCTGTTTCCAGATTGAATAATGTTCATAGCACCCTAAGCAAAGAGAGGTAACTTTAAATTAAAAATTCTAAAAACAAAAGTTCTGAAAATGTTTTTTTTAGATCTAATACTAATAAATAAATTAACAGCTTTAAAAAAAACAAAAAAAAACCAATGTGTCTTGTTTAAAAAATATATACTTACAATACCTTTAGAATTAAAAAAAACAAAAAAAAAACGTTCAATTAACAAGTACTTGCTTATACATGGGGGTATGGGCACTTTTGTTTCAAAAATTCTAATTAAAAAAAATATAGTAAAAAAAGCTATGCACATCTGATTGTCACTAAAAAAACAGCATCCACTAAAAACAGGAATTGGAATTCTCTGGAATTTCATTAAAAACCATCTTAAAAGCATTATAGAAAATCATATACCAACTAAATACACATCAAACAAAATAAATAAATGCTGGTTTAATAATAGACTAAAGAAGCTTTGTAAACAGAAGGAAAACCTATATAGAAAATTTAAAGAAACTAATACAGAAAGAGTTTACAAAAAGTATATAAAAATTAAACACTTAACCCAAAAAGTAAGCAGACAGCTGCAGAGTGAATACATAAACAATGTAATATCTAAAGATAACAACAAAAACCTATGGTCATACATTAAGTCTAAGAAAATGGAAACAACAGACATAGCGCCATTAAAAGATGAACATAACATAATACATAATGATAATGAAACTAAAGCAAACATCCTAAACAAATACTTTGCATTAGCATTCTCAGCCCCAGGAGACAAAGACATATTACTGAATTTGAACCAAGTAGACAACATAGAAGATATAGTAGTACAAGAAAATGGAATTCAAAAACTATTAGCCAACACCAAACCAAATAAAGCTTCTGGACCTTATGGTATTCCAGCTATATTACTCAAAGAACTAAGCAATGAGCTAGCCCCAAGGTTCAAAATACTCTTTCAGGCTTCACTTAACCATGGCAGAGTACAAAAGGACTGGAAAGAAGCTAATGTCACCCCCCTATTTAAAAAAGGAGAAAATCTGACCCAGGAAACTACAGACCAGTATCACTTACCAGCATCACATGTAAAATCCTAGAACACATAATATGTAGCAACATCATAAACCACTTAGACAAACATAATGTCCTCACACCATACCAACATGGCTTTAGGAAATATAGATCATGTGAAACACAACTAATAGGACTAATTGATGATTTTTCAAAAGGTTTAGATAATAGTGAACAAATAGATGCTATCTTACTAGATTTTTCTAAGGCTTTTGACAAAGTTCACCACCATAGTTTGCTTAAAAAATTAAAATATTTCGGCATTAATGGTCCACTGCATCAGTGGATTAAAGATTTTCTGATAGGGAGAGAACAAACTGTAATAAAAAATGGCTCTAAATCAACACCGATAACAGTAAACTCAGGTGTACCTCAAGGAACAGTCTTGGGTCCACTACTATTTTTAATTTACATAAATGATTTACCAAATTGCATTACTTCAGGAACAAAAGTCAGATTATTTGCAGACGATTGCATAATATATAGAACAATAAAAACAACACAAGACAAATATTTTACAAAGAGAATTAGATGAATTACAGAAATGGGAATCAAATTGGAGCATGTCTTTCCACCCAGAAAAATGTCAGTTGTTAAGAGTAACAAAAAAACTAAAACAAATTAATTCCACTTATCTTATTCATGGCAAACCAGTAACACAGACTAAAAATGCAAAATACCTAGGTGTTATAATAAATGAAAAACTGTCATGGAATCCACATATTGATGAAACTACAAAAAAATCAAACAAAGCATTAGGATTTATTAAAAGAAATTTCTATAAATCAAATAAGAACATAAAACTAAAATGTTATTTAACCTTGGTTGGGCAAATAATAGAATACGCATCCTCCGTTTGGGACCCCTCAACTCAAGAAAACATTAAGAAACTAGAACAGACACAAAATAGAGCAGTGAGATTCATAACAAACGAATATTCACATTTGACTAGAGTAACACCTTTAGTAAAATCACTAAATTTACAAAGCCTTCAGGACAGAAGGCTCAAAAGTAAAGTAGCAATCATACATAAAACACTGAACCATAATCTTCAAATACAAAAACAAAATTTAATAAAATACTCTGAAAGACACAAAGATAAAGGCACATTCCTCGTCCCATATGCTAGGACAAATTTGTACAAATACTCCTTCTTCCCTAGTGCTATTAGAGCATGGAATGGGTTGCCTGAGCTAGCCAGGAAAACCAGTGACTTGGCTGAATTTAAGTCATTGGTTAATATGCATGACTAAATGCATGACGCGTAGGACGTAATCATCTTCTTTTTTGAAGTAACGTCTGTATTATATAAGATAAGATAAGATAACAGTATCCACTAAAAACAGTATCCATTAAAAAAACAGTATCTACTAAAAAACAGTATCTACTAAAAAAAACAGTATCTACTAAAAAAAACAGTATCTACTAAAAAAAAACAGTATCCACTAAAAACAGTATCCACTAAAAAAACAGTATCCACAAAAAAAAAAAAACAAAAACAAACTCTTCTTATAAGAAAGTAAAAAAAAAACTGCTACTAGCATCCCAACACAAAATAATGCATCCTAACACATTATGAAATGTATCGTAAACAACGGATCTTACTGTGGTAGGAGCTAGTTGGGTAAATAAATAGCAAAGTGAATTTAATTCTTTCTAGTTAATATAATTTTTTTTGGTTTGTTTCAGTACCACAATGCCACCAACATTTTGCTGAAGCTTCTGCATGGAAATAAAACTATATTGTCTGATTCCTGCAACTGTTTTTAAAAAGGGAATATAACAGCAAAACCTTTCATAGTCTTAAAAGCTGAAAGCTCTATAAGGCCTATCAGGCACTACTTGGCTTCTAGTAAGATGTGTCTCCAATGACTGAAAGATTTTTAGAATGTGAATTATTCTCTTGGTCAGCTATTAGGTACACTAGCACTGCTGATCAACAGAAGTTTTCTCATGACAACCATTACTGTTTGTTTTTATAATTTAACTTTATACCTAGAAAATTAATTTTAAAATGTGAGAGATATATTTTGAATACAAGAATAAAATTCAAGTAAAGTTCCCCTTTCAGACCTTGTGGTCTGTAGGGCAGATGATTTAAGGGTCATCTTGTTTCTGTGGCCTACGGTTAACGAGGATGTCATGTGGCCAGCAAAACGACCTCTACTTTTCCCCAACTAATGTCAGAGCTTAGTGGACTCAGAGGTGCCCAAAGATCCCAAAATGAAAAAATCACAGTCTTTACCAGGATTTGAGCCCCGGACACCGGTTCGGAAACAAAGCACTTCTACTGCTCAGCTACCATGCCTCCAATACAAAAAATAGATTCAAGAAAAGTTAATGTAAATCAGCTTTATACAGAGAAAATTAATTTTAAAATGTGAGAGGTATATTTTCTTTACAAGAAAAGATTGAAGAAAAAGTGCACTCACTTAAATATTTTCCGAATGCCCAGGTCAGAAAGTTGAAGGTCCCTGAGGTTGCGTGTGATTTTGTTCAGCTCTGCATCTTGCGAGGCAACAGTTGCGATGATGACAGGAAACAGATGTTTGTGGACAGCGTTCATCATGTAGGTCTGTGACAAGAGTACGAGTATAAATATTTCTACAGATGCAATCAAGTTTAATTTTAAAAATACAATGGCATGATAGTATAGATTGTCAGGGGCAGGTATGGTGAGACTGAATATGTTACTTTGTTGGTATTTTGTTTGTGTACTGAGCTACTCCCAGGTTATGAATGTGAATAGTCTTGAATGTGATGTGAACTGAATGGTTTAGTCTTCCTTGAATGTGTGAGAAAGTGAGTTAGTCAGTGAGGTCTTGTTCCCAGTTCAGGAAGGTTGGATAGTTGTTTCCTGGATTGGTGTTTGTGCGATTAATATTTTCTGAGAGTGTTGCTGTTAGTGTGTATTTTTTTAGGCTATTAAAGTTATCATAATTTTCCTGGATAACTGAAGTTTCTTGTGGAGTTTATTTACAAAAAAAAGGAAAGTTCCCCTTTCAGACCTTGTGGTCTGAAGGGCATAGATAGGGTGGGGGAAGAGTGGTTCCAAATTTGAAAATCCCCCAGGGCCCCTAAATGTGTGTCCAAAATTAGTTTTTACATTAAATATTATGCCATTATCTCATGTCATGATGTCTAATGTCAAAATGCAGGGGCCCCTAAAGAGGTCAAGCCCCCCCCCCCCCCAGGCCCCCAAATCCTAGCTAGTCTCAGTGTAGGAAAGCATGACTCAGTAGACCATTGTGCTTGCTATACTTCACCCCCAAATACCACTGGCCATATATAGAGATTAAACTATTTTTCAGGTTACAACTTTAAGTCACAAACTATGTAGCTGTTTAGGTCAGTGACAAAGTAATTAAACTATTTTAATAAGTAATTTGATAAAATATAAATATCTTACTTCAACAGCAACTTTTAAATTCTCCATGTAATGATGATTATATCTTGCAGATTTACCCTGTGGGAAATCGGAAAACAAAAATTTACACATGCAAATACAATTCAAAGAAACAACTAAAGGGCAATAACCACAGAAACAAAATGTTAATTACAATATTTAGATTACATACATCTTTTTGATATTAAAAGGCACATTATATAAAAGAATTTAAATATAAAATAAGAATTCTAATAAAGAAAAAAGTAAAGGTTCCCCTTTCAGACCTTGCGATCTATAGGGCAGATGATATACAGGTCATCTGTTTCTGTGACCCACAGTTAACAAGGGCGTCATGTGGCCAGCACAACGACCAATCGTTAGAGCTGGGTGGACTGAGAAACGCCCAAAGATTACAAAATTTAAAAATCCCAGTTTTCACCAGGATTCAAACCCAGGACCCCTGGTTCAGAAGCCGAGCGTTTCTACCGCTCAGCCACATTAAAAAACACATTATATAAAGAAGTAAAATATAAAATAAGAATTCCAATAGCTAATCAATAAAAAAAAATTTCTGACATTAACTCAATGTAATAAGCTTACCACAACAGAGTCTTTAAGTAACAGCTGCATGGCCTTTGCAAAATGAGCATTAGCAGCATCCTATAATCAAACATCAACATTTATGTACAGTAAGATTCAAGATACAAACACATTTTAAGGTCAATATTAAAAGAACAATTTGTTTAATCTATAATAAATTTCCCTACAGCTAAGAAACTTTGAGACGGTTTCAAATGGTCATGTGTACCCAGCAAAAAAAATTCAATGTCCAACTAATTTTACGTTGAGTAATTTGGCATCAAAACAGACCCATCAGAACTGGCTGGAGATGTTCACGGAACAAAGATAAAGTTGAACTATGAGACCTTAGGACCACCGACAATGCACTGCACTACATAAGCACACATACCTTAACAAATACTGAGAGCTGAGACTTCATCAGTGGTGCTCAACTTATTTTGAATAGGGGTCATTTAAATTAACAACACAAGCGTCACAGGTCACAAACGGACAAAAAGAATATTGAGTTCAATGGAACCATTCCTGTGTGGCTTTATTATGCATTGAAATCAGAAATTTCGAGGAGCCCGATGTCATGGGTAGGATATCAGCATCAGTGTTGGACTTTATTTTTTTTGTGTTTTTTTTTTGCTTTGAAAGTTAAAATTTCCTGGCATAATTTCTAAGTTACTATAGGAAAGATAACTCCTTAATACTTACTACAATACTTCTGAGGCTTTCTCCTTCCAGCCTGTCATATGTTGCAGCAAATGTGTTTAGAATTTTATCTAGAGACTCTCTCATCTTTTGGCCACCTGTTCACATACACAAATACACTAAAATATTTTATTTAACTCTTTCTCTCCGAACTGACGATACCATTGTTGATTCCACCAAAATGTGGTAAATAATTACGGAGAGAAAGAGTTAAACAAGAAAAAAAAAAAAATAGAACCTGCCAATCATTTTGTAAGGGGTTGTATTGAAAGTAAAAAAAGCTATTTTAACTTATGTAAAATTCCCACAAAGACAATTAAACATAGTCTGTAAGGTTGAGTTGGTCCTTTTCTAAAGCATGTGGTATGCACTTTTAGACTGTCATCATGAAGGTTTTTAGTTCAAACCCTGCTCACTGCCACCCCTTGCCGTCCTGAAGGAGATTTGTGGTGGTTGTGAAAATCTGAAATTGTGTCCAAAACTGACAAGTCAAAGCATATGCTTGGCGAGACCTCTGACAACATTTAGTATGGCTAGCTCAATTTGTTTTTTTAATAAGTTTTTTTTACATTTCATAGCATGAATAAATATTTGTAAGTTAATAAAAAAAACACAAAAATATTGCAACTTTTAAAAAGAGAATTTTTTGTGTGTTGTGAACACAGAAGAATGAAGTGGTCTACCTGAGTGTGACCAAAGCATGTCCAGTACTTGCACGTAACTGGTGGGCGATACATTCTTGAGGGAACTTTGAACTTTGTCCTTTTCTGATGAGAGAATGAATAATTTGAACATTCTTGCAAGTTGGAACTTAAATGTTCATTAGTGAGACTGAGTGGTATGAAGAGCTTGGTTCTCTAACAAGGGGGCTCTAGTTTGAGTCTTGATGTGGGCCAGGAATTTTTATTGGGACTTGACTCGAGCTGAGATGTGTTTGCTGAGCACTTAAATGAAGCACAGAAACCTTCTTCCAGATACCTCCACATTGCTATGGCACGATAAAGAATTAGTTATTTGTTTCATAGAAAGGGAAAGTTTTGAGTCAGAGACAATGACGCGACTAGTAAAAACAAGAAAATGATTTTAGGAAGAATAGTGAAATATAAACAGACTACTTTGGATGGCTTTAAGAGAGGGCCAGGTTTTAGGAATGTAGAGATTTAGCTTGATGACATTTGATGGTTCCCTTCATTATTATTAAACTTCTTATTTGACATTTGCTATCAGTGTCAACTAATTTGTTAGCTTTTTGCCAGTGTTAATTGATTCAGTTGTTTTAGAGTTACCTCTATTTGACTTATCTGCATAAGACACAGTGAAGAAGTGCCTAACAAATGTTCTATTATTGTACGAAAAAAAGTAAGAAATTTAGTATTCTACAATATGAAGGACTCTTTTCACAAAAACAATTTAAAAGAAAAAAAAATGTATTTGATGAAATTATATTTCAATCTTCTACCAATGAACATAGAATCATAATAGCTTGTTTGTGTGTGTGTGTGTGTGTGTTAATAGTGTTTTAGGTCTTCTTCTTCTAGCCAGCTTTATTGCTGCTGAGCTGTGAGCTCTTTTGCAGACTGTGCCAAGGAAAAAAAGTGTGCTGTTTTCTTCAGTTGTTCAGCACTGCCGTACAGGGTGTTGGTTATGTTGGGCTGGAGTGGTAGTAGGGTAGGTCACAAACAGTAACAATAACTTATTAGAAGACTGACCAACTTCTCTGTTAATAAGTCCATCAATGCAAAAAACTCTGTAACTGCCGTTGACGTCACCATGAAATGTCTCCGCAAACAAAACAGAAATCTAGAGTTCAAGCAAAACAAATTAATTATTATTTCTTTTGTCAAACTTGTGCTTACTTTGTTAACATGTGGACACTAAACAACATTGGTTAGATCTACAAGACTGTATTGTAAACTAGTTTCAATTACCTCTGCTGAAATTTGAAATCCACTTTTTGTTGTTAGCTTGTCTTTGTCCACATGAACTAACTACATAAAAAAATATATAGTTTCAATAGTTACATTTATAAATAGCAAAGAATAGATCCATTTCAAAAACTAAAGAAAGTTGAACTAAAACAGCTTCCCTCAAAAGGATAACTTTTAATTTTCTGGTAGAGTATTACAAAGGAAGAGTAAGGGAGAGAACACAGGGATTATACTACCGTTATAAAAAAAAGGATTCTAGACATTTCCCAGACTAACATTTAAACCACAGAATTTATTTTTTTTTAAAGTAAAAAAGTCTATCATAAAACAGTGCTTTAATCTAAATAAATAAATTTATATCCACTAAATGCAATTTACAGAGGCCTTTCTAATTGTAGAATGAAACAGAATGACTAATATGGTAAGAGAATGTATTTTCCCAATGTTACAAGACATAGAAAAGTATCAAAAAATCACACAACAATGCTACCCTTATAAAGCCTTAACAAGCTACTGCCTTGATTTAATAATGAATGAAACATAGAACATTCTGGCATTCCTTTTTAATTCAGAATGTATCTTCCTGATTTCCTGCACTTTTAGAACAGTGTATTTTCATTTCTTTTCTGCCTCAATAGCCAACAACATCAGCCAGATAAGTTCACTATAAGCCTATTCCATCTTAAGTGTTTGTTTTTTTTATGTTTGTGGCAGGAGAGGGCTGTCATGAACATATTGAGTTCGTTCTTCATTCTGTATTTCTCTTTTATATGCACCACATTATTTTATGGGCTGTTTGCAAAGACGTGCTCTGTAAAAGTCATTGCTTCTTGTGTTTTGGCTTGGATGGCTCATTCTCTGTAGTAGCCTTTTTTTTTTGTTGGTCCAAGTATTGGCTAAGTTAAGTTTAATGTACTATGTTATGACATGATTAGAAATTAGTTATTTGTTTCGGGAATAGGGTAAAGTTTTACTTAGCGACGATGACGTAAAGTTGGTTAAAAAACAAGAACACTCTAAGTGACGCTACAAAGAAGACGCTTCGTGTAGAGCAGTACAATAGATATACGGATTTACGGACATGGCTGACATCGGACGATTCCCTTCTTGATTATTAAATATATTTGTAGAACAACATCAGCGTCGACTACATATTTGATTTGTTTCGGCCTTTCGCCAGTGTTACTGAAGTAGTTTGAGTTCAGTGTTACTTCCAGTCAGACGTAGATCTACACTAGTTAAATTTCAAAGAATCAACACCGCGCAGAGGCCTTAACAACTATCATCTTTATTTTGTTGCTTCAAATCGGTTCATCATTATAGTGATGGTGAGTAGCGGTCACAAGGAATTGGTCTTTTTCTTGTTTATATATATATATATATTTATTTATTTATTTATTAATATGTCTATTCTCTTTCTTCTATATAACAATGAGTCAAACAAAACATGCTATAGTCACCTTGCCAGATAGAGTTTTGAAGACCTCATTAGCTCCATCCTCTGAGCCTTCAGTAAAAGGTAATAAAATGTGGTCCTCTGCATCTTCTCTAGTCACAGTAGTGTGAGACGCAATAGAAATCTTTGGAACACAAACCTTTACAAATATGTTTAAAAAATTATGGTAAGATGTAATTACTGACGGATTCTTAAGAGTAATTCTACACTATCATTAGATTTGTGTTCACTCCCAAGGGCATATTTTTATACTAGTTCTTTTACCAGTTACCTCAGCCTAGTAAAATTAAAAAGCCACAAGCCTTGGTAAGGATAATTTTCATCAATTTTAAAGAGCACTAAAAACAAATCCAAGATCAGTAAATGTTAGACTTTGTATATAAATAATAAGCTAATAATAATATCTACCATATTTATACTATCATTTCTCTAGGTTTCAAATACAACAACCTTACAAGGAATCATGTGAGCTAAAGTAGTCATGCTTGAGTTTGTGTCTGATAATGAATCTTCAATCAGTATTTCAAGGCCACTAATATGGGACATAAAGCTGAAAAGGACATTTGGAGAAAGAAACATTTTTTAAGGGAAATCAAAAGAAAGGTGGCCAGAAGTTTGCAGTGAAAGAGAGAAAATTCTGTGTATAGTGCAATGAGTTGTTTCTTTTCTGTGTGCATCCAGTCTACTGCAAGGTCATGACTATTGTACTCGAGCCATCGGTCATGTGAGATGTGTGTTTGTTTTTTTCCGCCGAGATTAATCTTGTTGAAAAAAATAAATTTCAAAACTACAGCCTACAGGAAACAACTCAGCGAAAAACAACAGAACCCGAAATCAAACAAAGCAAATGAGTCTGGATTAGGCACACAATGCCAAGAACATCAGACAATATTGCAAGAAAGGATTGTAGACAGGAACCCATGGGGCAAGAGGAAGGCTGGAAGACCAAAGCAAAACATGGAGGAGATCAGTAGACCAAGAAGCAAAGATGGAAGGATGCACATGGACCCAACTGAAGGGGGTTCCCCAAGAACAGAGTCTGACGATGAAGTACTGTTGTGGCTCACTGGGAGTCAAAACAACTAAGTCAATCAGTCATGTGAGACGCATGTGTTTGTTATGACTGTTAAGATTAAATCTAGTTGAATAAAGATTGAATTGATTAAATACATTTTTTATGGAGTTATTCCATTGGACTCAACAAGCCTTATCATTATTATGATTATTATGAATGGTCCAAGGCAACACATTCTAGTTATTTTAAAAGTCTATGGGGGGGGGGGAAGAGAATGGTAAATATTGAAGCCCATAAACACTCTCTTATTTCATGTAAAGATAGGAGTCTGCTTATTACTATAGGTATAATAAGTTTACTTACAATGCCTTCTGCAACAGTCACTTTTTCAATAAGTTCTGCATGGCTGGACATCAGCTTCATAAAAAATGGGTTCTCCGACACATCTTCATCATACTTGCTAGACATAAACATCTTGAGGCTGACTCTAGGTCATTTTGACCTACCCAATTTCAAACTGGATTTTGATATGACTATTATACTGCAATGAAATGTGATATATATATATATATATAAATATATATAAAAAGAGTTTTAATTTTAGGGAAAAGGGGATTTTTTCACTTGGGATTGAAACAGTTCTTCATTTCACTCAATGCCAATGAATGACCACCAAATGCTGATTGAGTGGCTTGGGAGAAAAAGCAGTTAATTGTTGCACTTTCCAAAACAGTTGAATTATGAGCAATCTGTTTTGTGATTTAGAGTGAAAATAAAATTATACAAGAGCCACAGAATTCTCTTTTATTTTGAGCAGTATCTGTAATATTGAAAACTGTGCTGGTAAGCCATACCGGTGCGTGGACCATCACAAAAAAAGTACACACACACACACACATATATATATATATTATATTTCTAACATATAGATCTTATTAGATACTCAAATTCATTCAAGCTACAATTGTACTACTGTTATTGTGTAGTGTGACAAGTCAAAAACTCGCTGTCAGAGTCACTCAAATTTATCACAGCATTAATTATTATTTTTCATTATTTATTTATTTTATTTTAATTATTTCCCCATCCTACCCCTAAATTCTCCACCCGCACCACCTTTTCCCCTCCAGGCTAGACTTAGTTGACCACCTTGGAGATAGCTGAAAGGTAAACACACGATCTCTTTTGTCTTACCCGCCGGATGTCTGAAGGACGGTCGCGGTTGACACCACCTTGGTTGGAATGCAAACCAATCTTTCTCCCCCCCCACCCTTTCTCCCACGTCTCTCCTTGATCTAGGAGATCAATAGAGTCAACACACCGCGTGATACTCCAAGGTGCGACTCTTGTCGGACTTCACCCACATGTAAGATAATTCTTAGCCTAGGACATTTCCTGTTTCCGCCCACATTTTCCAGGCCTATATAAAGTAGATCCAAATCAAATCAGACCCTCTTATTTCTCTATCGCTGAGCAATTGAGTCTGGACTACTTCATTTATCCTTTCTCCTAGAGGAATACCTGGTGGTAAGCCGAACTTAATCACAAGTTCCATCTTAATTACTTTTGTGCATATTTCTCACTGGAGACTATTATGTGTATTTTATTATTTCATTTATATTTAATTAGTGCATTGTGTATTTCTCACTGGCGTAAGTAGAAAACATAAACATGCCTTATGTATTTATTTAGTATTGCATTAATCTATTAATGCTACGTTGCTCAATTGATCGTTGATGCGACCGTGTATATATTTGTACACCTTATTTTATTTCCTTTATCTCGGTTGGCGGCCTTGATAATTTTACTAGCGCACTGATACTGCGTCTAGAAAAGAGATATGAATTATCTCCCCTGTATTGAATTATCTCCCCTGTAGTCATTTCACTCTAATGAGAGTTGCGCCGCTTGAACGGACACCCTCTCCATTCAAGCGCGCTCCATTGTTCTCGACCTACGGTCATATGTAAACAAATCGTCTTGGTCGCTGATCACCGCCCAATTCAACCCCCCCCCCATTTCTTTCTCTATCCACCTGTGTTGTTTATTTGAGATTATTATTTCCCCTTCTATGTACATTTTTATATTGCTATTGTCAGCCATCTATTGTCCCAATCCCATTTGTCATCATCTCCCTATTGTGCTCTAAAGCAATTTCACCAATCTGACGAATGCACCTCAGTAGAGGGCATCGATAAGATGTATGAGAGACATGTCCTAACTTGTCTTTGTTTATCCGCAGCCTCCCTCAGGTGTCTGCCTATTGCCTATTTGCTATCAAGAATTATTTACCTGCCTATTTATTGGATCAACTATCTACTTACCTGCCTATTTATTTGCTATCGAGAATCACCTATTGCCTATTCATGTGCTGAGTGCTATTCAGCACTGCACTTTCCTACTGAGATCTGCCTATTTATTTGCTATTTGCCGCTTAGTGTCTACTCGACACTACTCAAGTATTTGCCATTTGCTGTTCAGTGTCTACACGACACTACTCAACTCTACTACTTGGCGCTATCGGCCTTGCCCGCCTATCCGACAGCCCACCTGTCAACTTGTTAGGTGCGACGTACCTATAGACCCAGATCTGTGTGAGACGTCATAGCTACGCCAACCCTCTGCAACTCACTGGACATATCCTGTCAACCACGCTGCCCACGGCAGATCAGCTCTGCCCGCAGTAACCTTGTGCCCACGGTAGCCGGCCACCCGCCCTACTGTGCCCACTACAGATATTAGAACTTGGGATTGAGACTCCACAAGAACTATATCACTGGCGTCCCTCTATCCGCTAGAGCGCCACCTCCAGCTGCAGAACCTCAAGCCAGGACACAGCCAGCTGCGACATCAACAGGACAACCAGCTAAGTCAGAGGACAAAGTGACATACTCTCTTATTAGGTGCAAGAGTGATGATTAAATCTAGTATTATTTAGAGATAGATGCAAACCCTCCCCCTTTTTATTCTTATATGTATATTTATGTGAATAAATATTCTTCATTTTTAACTTTTGTATCTATCTTTCATTGCTTGTCTCGTTGCGTGTCTGCTCCCGATTCATATGCTGATAGGTTGGGGTGTGATAGCTTTAAAAATAATCATCCCCTAGACATTAAACGCGCCAAACACACGTCACATTACCCCACCTGTCACATGTAGTTTTATAAGATACTGCCAATACTATATATATATATATATTCTAGTTACTGTGTTGTTGAAAATGCCTTACAAAAACAAGTAAAAGTACTTTACTTTTTTTAGTGACTCTCTGAATGAATGAAATTTATTTATAATATTGTTTTATAAGATACTGCCAATACTATTATATATATATTCTAGTTACTGTGTTGTTGGAAATGCCTTACAAAAACAAGTAAAAGTACTTTACTTTTTTTAGTGACTCTCTGAATGAATTAAATTTATTTATAAGATTGTTGGTGGCATTTATCATTATTTTAACATAATGCATACATTCCCTCATAAGTAAAGTTACTCTTTCAGACCTTGTGATCTATAGGGCAGATAATGTTAAGGTCATCTGTTTCTGTGGACCAGGTTTACAAAGGTGCCATGTGGCCAGCACAACGACCAACTGCCTTTACTTTTCCCCAACTAATGTGAGGTACCTATTACAGCTGGTTGGAGACAACCTAAAGACCCTGAAGTTAAAAATCCCAGTCTTCACCAGAATTCAAACCAGGGGCCCCCAGTTTAGAAGCCAACCATTCCACTTTACCACTCACCCACCGCACCACCTACATTCCCCCATAACTGGGGATTTATTGTGGTTAAATGATGTGATATGGACATGGTGCGAATGTTTTTACTTTTATAACATGTTCATGTTGACATCAAGAGAAGATTTCTATTTCAAAGAGATAGTATACTATTAGGCTCAGCAGACAATGAGACATCATCCATGAATGATGAATTTATTCTTGGTGTAGATCTAATTAATCTAGTTGTGTAGACCTTTAATTGTTATTAATATTAGTGACATTATTCTATATGTTCTATATATATTATATATTGACCTAGCCTAGTTATTAAACTACGTCTCAGTCTCAATTATCTCAGATCATGAGATTTCTAGCCTACACCTAGGCTAGACTGTCCTAGACTCAAGACAAGATTGAAGATCTATAATAATATATAAAATATATATCATTATATTTTATATTTATCTGCTAATCTTAAATCTAGAATAGTAGATCTACTCATCTCTAGAGTTAAAACTATTAAAAGCAGTTAGTTAAGTCTAACTTAAGACAGTTAACTTTTAGTCACCATTATAAAAATAAAAGTTACGAGTCTAGACTCTAGACTTAGCTTAGTAAGTCACTGTGACTGTAACTGAGTGTAAGCACTGTAATGAGTGTAAGTGTAAGTCTTAGACAAGTTAGACTCAAAAGACTGTCTTAGTCTTAGACTACTACTATCTTTTCTTAGAGTGAGAGACACTCTGAACTTTTGAGAGTAGACAGAGTCACAGTAGAGTAAGACTAGAGTTAGAGTAGAGTGAGTCTCAGACCAGTTAGTAATTAGGCAGTTACTAAAGTAAAGTAAAGTAAAGTTACTCAGGAGTCAGGTTACTCAACTGAGTTTATTCAGACTATTCAGAGTTCACTTCAGAGTTAGACTACCAAGACTAGAGTCTAGATCTAGAGTAGATAATATAGGCCTATTTAAATAGAAATAGATCTAGAAAAAAACTTTTCAGAACAATCATTGAATTAAAACCTAGATCTAATATCTGTTATATTCGATTAAAGAGATCTCTAGATCAACTTACATCGTAATTGCTGTAAAACAATGTTTACATCGCCATTTTGCATAAAGGAAATGTGACATACTTATTTATCTTTCAAAGAAGAAGAATATGTAAACAAAAGATAGGATTCCTACGTCACTAATGTTTCGGGAATTTTAGGTACAATCGGTTTTATTTGGTAACAAGATTCTGAAGATGGCCGACAATCGGTAATAATGATTTAGATCTAGATCGAGAATTAGATCTAGATCAGTAGATCTATTAGACTATTTGAAGCACTGTTGCTGAGTTAATATGTACCTTTACTTTTACTTAAGAGTTCTAGAATAAATCTAGATCTACTGACTACTCTACTTTAGGACGCTAGTAATATAGTAAAACCAGTAATACTAATAGTTAGTAATACTAGTAATAGTAATACTTACTTACCTAGATCTAAAAAAAAAAAGGGGGGGGGGGGAGAAAAACAGACACTGTATACTGTATTACTGTATCAAGACAAGAGTGAAGAGAGGAGACCATCAATAATTGATCGACCATTAAAATTTGACGTCAAAAAGAGACATCTACTAAAGTTACTAAACTAGATATTACTAGATCTAGATTAGTGACTAGTCTAGAGTAGTAAACTAGAATTTCTAGATCTACTAGTAGATCTACTGAATCTACTCATGATTTATTCAAATTATTGTCTCATAGGATCTACTCTACTAATCTAGATTCTAGAGAATCTACTATCTAGACTCTACTAGGACTCTAGACATTTAATATTAATAAAACATTAATTCTTCTATTGTCATTATACAGGTTGAATCAGATGTCAGGATTTGCTGGCAGTGGCTATCAAGTTGGTAAGTTTTTGAAAGGATTATAATTATGTAGAACAATTTTTGGTGGATGTTTGACTTAGAGACTTAAACTTTGAAAATAGAAATAGATCACTGATCAGTGTCTTCAACTCTGGTTTACTGTGTTTTCAAATTCATTTCACATTGTGATACTGTTGTGGTGTAGAAGCATGCTTAAAAATGTAACTATTTCACCTGCAACTGTTGATTTTTTTTATAAAAACGCTTTTGAAATAATTTTTTTCATGTGAAAATTCTTATGATTCATAAATTCATAAACTAAAAACGTTTACCCATAAGGTCATTAAAATGTGTATGTAGAATATGACAGTTATGTTACAATTGAATTAAAAGAAAGATCATTGTTACATTTTTTTAGATATAGGGTCAAAATTAAATGTAGTTATTAAAAATCAAAATAATACATAATGGTTATTTTAAAACTCTTTTTTTCCAAGCTTGAGTTTTTAACCTTAGTTACTTTAAAAAAACAACACTATTCATTTCTCCTTTTCATTATTACAAATGTCCTTTTGTATCTGCCAAAATATATATTAGCTTTTTATGTATATTATCTTTGTGGGTTTGGTCAAAACCACCTCAGAATACTTTATATCTGTGAGATTTAATGTTGTTTATTTCTAGAGAGATATTTTATTAAAGTACAGTAATGCTTATCTGATAGTAGCTGTTGTTGATTAAAATTGTCTAATTTAAGCCAATTTCTTTGTTTCAAGGCCAGCAAAACACTGCCATGAATGTTCCTGGAATGCAAGCTTATATGCCAGCTGGTATGCACATGACTCCCATGATGCAACAGCAAATGCTGATGAACCCTGTCATGAGATTTCCAATGCAAGTACGTTCAAATATTTTTTTCTATTCTGAACTCTGATCTAATTAGATTAATTTCTATCTAGATGTTGTGTTTAGTTGATTTGCTCGTAACATTATTATATGTAAACATTGAGGTATTTTAGAAGTATGAATTCTTGGAATATTACATGAGATAAAAATTTGTCCTTGTTTCTCTGTAGAGCCTGCATATGGGACCACCCAACACTGCACCGCCGCCTTACCCTGCTCATATGACCAGCAATATCAACACAGTCAACAACCAGCAAAGGTAGCTGTCTATTCTATAACAATAGTCTTAGATGAAAGTTGGTGTATAAAAGAGATATCAAATGTTCGTGTCATTCACACAGTGTCACCATGGCTAGGTTTAAAGTTGGTGTAGCACCATAAGTTAAAAAATATTACAATTTTTAGATTTCACTCTGACAGCTTCACCTTAGTTAATGTATTGGTTGTTCCAACAATTAGATTTTCATAAAGAACTATTAATTTGACTAAAATGTAACAATACACTTGAAGGAAATCAATCCATAAACAAAACAGCATGAGCTGAAGTTATTATAAATAATCATAGTTTTTTTTTTCTGAGTATGATATTCATACTTATGTATTCTTTCTTTCTTATATTTTTTGAGGAAAATTGTCAGTAAAATTTTTTGTGTTACATTTGCTTTCTTTAAAATAATTTTCCATAGAAATTTGTATTTATTTTAATAACTCATAATATATATTATGACAACATTGACAATGCACTTCACATTCATAACCAGAGCATCGCTGAGCAAATCAAAACAGAACGGCCCACAATCTGAAAAAGAAAAGTTTTTTGAGGAGCAGAGACGAAAGCTCAAAGAATTTGGAAAGCCAGGAGCCACCAAGGTCGACGAGGGGAAATTGATTGGCTCCATTTTTGCAGGAGAGACGAAACCTAAAAACATAAAGCGTAAGGAATCCAAAATAATTTTTCTTTTGTTAATAGTCCATATTTGTTCTGAAGTCCAATCAAAATAGTCAGGTTATTGGAAGATACCTTCTAGCTATAAGCATGGTAAAGGTAGTCCTCTGTCAAGTTGTTAAATTGAATATTTGCTTGGGCTGAGTGTAATTCCAATGTAGTAATAAATTCCTTTGGTTCCATGTCATTGACTGTATAATACAACTTGACTTCAAATTGAATAAAACATAAAAAAATCCAGGAATAAAAATTCAGAACTCTTTAATCCCATAGACCAATAAGAATAACTTCACAAATCTAAATAGCAACAATAGATACAATGAATATAATTGTTAATCCCATTCTTTTGGTTTATTTTTTGAACAAATGAACCATAACTCCCTAATAGTCTGTTTGAGACTTCTCCAATAGTATTTCCAAAACTCTTGAATGAACTAGTAAATACAAGGTTATAATGTGATCTAATAAGCTAATAATAGAATATGCATCCTCTGTTTGGGACCCCTCAACTCAAGAAAACATTAAGAAACTCGAACAGACACAAAATAAAGCAGTGATATTCATATCAAATGAATATTCACATTTGATTAGAGCAGTGATGCCCAAACTACGGCCCGCGGGCCATATCCGGCCCGCGACGTGGTTTCATCCGGCCCGCCGAAAAAAAAGGTTGAAAAATGTATTTTCCCTAAGTTAGAGATGAATGGATTTCATTGTGATGTAATGTATAATATTCATATTACTAATTTTTTACAGAACGTGTATGTTTGGCGAAAAAAGTTAAACAGATATTATTTTTTTTTGGACTATGCCACTGCTTTCAAGAGCTGGCCATGTCCTTGACATTTTGGGTGTGTAGCACAGGGCATCATTTCTGCATTCTTTTGGTTTGTGTTCTTTTGGTATCAGTGCAGAGTAAACTCTGAGTGTAGAAAATTGAAGAAACAGTGGACAGTTCTTAGAAGATATGGGTTCAAATCTCCAAAACTGAATGATACAACGCATGTTCCAACAGAGAAGCAGATTTCGAAATGTTTTTTTTTTTTTTACTGACTTACAAAGCCAGACGCCCCTGCTTGAGAAATTTTGAGCGATGCAGACAATTGTTTTCTACTCCAAGTTGCCGACTAGAGCCACGAGTTTGTAATAAACTATTTAAAATAGTTTATTCTCTATTTCATTTTTTTAAAAATCTTTTCATTAATGTGGCCCGCGACACGAGTGTCGGAAATTAAAATGGCCCGCAGACCGTATAAGGTTGGGCATCACTGGATTAGAGTAACACCTTTAGAAAAATCACTAAATTTAGAAACCCTTTAGGATAGAAGACTTAAAAGTAAAGTAGCAATTATACATAAAACACTGAACCATAATCTTCAAGTACAAAAACAAAACCTAATAAAATACTCAGAAATATACAAAGATTAAGGTACATTCCTTGTTTCATATGCTAGGACAAATTTGTACAAATACTCCTTCTTCCCTAGTGCTATTAGAACATGAAATGGGTTGCCTGAGCTAGTCTGTGTTTCATAAGAAAAGATCCAAGTTTTCAGTAGACAAATCTAGAATGGAAATTTCCCTTCTTCATTCACTCACCTATAGTAAAGTGCGAAGTTCGAGCACATTAAGCCCGCTGGCAGCAATTTTCAAGTTTCGATTTTTATAGCACTGTAACGGTCTGACCTATGAAAAAACTGATGGTATCTCTGAATTCCTCGTCCTTTTTTCTATAAAAATAGATTGGATTTAATGTATCACTAGGCTTAGTTAAAATTAAATACGAAGTCAAAGAGGTGTAGGGTAAGTATCGCCAAGCGTACTTTTCCTCGAGCGGATTTTTCCCCAGTTAGTTATCTCGATCGGGTTGGTGGAAGGTTCGAGCAGATCAAAGAAAATATATCTAAAAAAATGTTTTAATATTTAATTTTTACTATAAAGTCATTTTCTTTTTACTCCAGCGCAAGAACACCATCCATTGCACCATTTCTCACCCTCCACAACTTCAAATAGTCTCTTTGAGCTGATGAGCCATCAGACTTAAAAATAGCCTTAATCCCATTACCCATTTCCTTCACTACCGGGTAGTAAAAAAGAATAATTCCACACCTCCTGAGTTTGACCTCACCATGAACTTAGCCTTTACAAGGAAAAGGAAATAGTATGTGTCGGAAGTAAAGAAAAAAGGTGCATGCGCAGTAGCAATATAGTAGTAATTTGGTAAACATTCAAATAAAAAAGTTATAGCAATAAAAAGTGAACTGTTCGAACCTCTTGTCAAATCGGGACTGCTCGAACTTCTCACTTTACTCTATATAGGATGTCACTTGTCCCCTTTATTGTTTTTGGTTACAATTTTATTGCAATAGATTATTTCTCTTTGGATATAGCCGCACTGCTATGTTGACATCCGCATTGAGTTTATGTTTATAAAATGAAAATTATATATTATAAAATTATGGATGAAATGTTTATACTAACAAATTTAGAAATGGATTTTAACTTATTGTTATGTGGTAATGTTGATTTTTGGCTACTAGTCTTTTTTTTATTATTATTATTTCTTTACCTTATGATATACCTAGCATACATACATTATCATTATATGTATATATTACTAATCTAAAGATGTCCAGAAACCACTAACTTACTTAGACATTTTTTTTTAAATTTCTGAATTCCAAACTGTTGTGTCTTGTAATGCTTTCTGATTTTATTAATGACTTTATTTTTACATAGCATCAACAGCATTACCTGTCTCTGAAGACGACAGTTTCGGTGACTTCCTGCAAGGTCCATCCACAGCTGCCTCGGATCAAAAGCCAGAAGAGGTGAAAGTAACTCATCAGTCTGTTGAGATGTTGGCACCTGGACCTGAGCCCAAGCACCAGGAAGAAAGAAAAGGTTGAAAAATATTGAATCATTTTTTTTTTGTGTAAAACATCTTTGTTTGTTTATAAATATAATGGATTTGTATTAAAGTGTTCAGAGGCATGGTGGCTGAGTGGTAAAGCGCTTGACTTCCAAACCGGGGTCCGGGGTTCGAATCCTGGTAAAGAATGGGATTTTTAATTTCGGGATCTTCAGGCGACTCTGAGTCCACCCAGCTCTAATGGGTACCTGACATTAGTTGTGGAAAAGTAAAGGCGGTTGGTCGTTGTGCTGGCGACATGACACTCTCGTTAACCGTAGGCCACTGAATCTCATGACCTTTACATCATCTGCCCCAAGCTCTGAAAGGGGAACTATACTTTTTTTCTTTTTTACTAAAGTGTTCAAACCCAAAGATATATTATATAATGGAAAGATACAGCAGACGTCTCTTTGTAGCATTAAGTGCAATGTCTACTAAAAGTTACTAATTTGCTACTTGTAAATGTCAAAATAATTGGGACTATAATCTCTGTAAGAAAACATTTTTTTTAGTTCGCTTTAAAAAAAACAACACATTTTGTTTCTTGTCTATTGTAGATTTGAAATCTATCATGCTTGAATACTCTGACTTGAGTGCACCCAAAAAAGCCAAAGGTTTTCACAAACCTACTTTGAATGAGGTCCAGAAATCTGGCCATGACCAGCATAAGAACAAAGTGGCAAGTTTTCACGAAAGTGATCATGCTAGAAGGTGGAAAGGTCAAAGTGAAGACTTGGATGGACTTTTCCAGTTGCCAGGTAATAAATAAATTTTGTTGCTAATACCAAAAAAATGTTGTGTTTTTTTTTAAAATGAATTCTGTCTTTTGGTTTTCATGATTAACACCTAGTTGTCTGTTTTACTTTATATGATCTGTTTTAGTGAATCAAGTTTTTAGGTGGCATTGTCTTAACATTTTTTGGGTCTAAATTATATCACTGTAAATGAACAAATAAGGACAACTGAATATATTTAATCCCAGATCTAATGTGGGATCTTGAACCCAAGGAAGCAGACATGAACAAAACATAGTTTTTCCACAGATGCATTTTATTATAGGATGATCATTAGACTTCGTTAAAACCTGTAGAGGATTTAACATCTTTTGATTGCTTCCCTGGCAACAGATAAACTTAAAAAAAACAACAACTAAACATCCTAATAGTAATATAAATTATGATACTTAAATATATTACGAATTTTAAAAAACATAATGTAAAATTGCAGAATATTTTTTTTTTTGTAACAGTTTGAATATTAATTTGATTATTTTGATTTTATTTACAGTTGTTATGAAACCTGTCTTAAAGCCTGAAGCCTCCCCACCTTTGGTTAGTCACCAAGCCTACTCAACGCCATTTGTGACTCCTTATCCAGGTATGTCATTCGTAATTCTTATGAACTTTTATCAAATATATAAAGTTTACAAAATTAGCAAAATCAAGGATCATTAGATATCCATTCAATAGAGAATTATAGCAGCCATCTTTTGAGTTCTTAGGAAATGAGATTGTGGTCATCTGTGACCATGTAGGATGAGCCTTTTAAGTGGACTCAGATGAGAATGTATTGTATAGGAATCTTTTTTTGTTTTAAATAGCATTAAAAAGGGAAAAGGTTTAGTTTGCATTTAAAAGATAATAGTAAATACTTTTTTTGCAATTAGAAGTACTTATATGTAAACCATTCCATTAAAAAAGGAAGTAAATTCAGTTAAAAAAAATATAATTGAAGACTTAAGAACAGTATTAAAGACAAGACACATAATTGAAGATGAATAGAATTTTAGAGAAGACATAATTGAAGACATGAAATAAATTAAAGACAAGACACCTAAATATCAGACTGTAACAAATTCCTGTTTTATAAAAGGCCACTATATGAAATGCTCAATTAAAAAAAAAAGCGAAGTGAATAGAAGTTTCATTAAACTTTAAGTAACTAGTTGAAAGTATTTTTATAGGTATTAAACAACACACTGTACAACTCAACTGACAAATGTGTTTTGCATCATTGAAATTAAAAACCATTGTAAACATGTAGATCTAATTTTTAAGTTTTAATCGACACAATCAGGCCTGTAAATATTGTAATATTTAACGCCAATAATCCAAATAAGAAAGTAACTTGAGCTAAGTGTGGTGTGTTTTGAAATATTAGAAATAATGTGTTAACGTCTTCTATTCCCCAGCGATAAGCCCACCTGTAGGTCCACCCCCATCTTACACAGAAGTTGCTGGACATCCTACCTCTCCAGTCACCCAGAGTTTCCCTGCGATGGCAGGTGGTATGATGGCTGGTGCTCCTGTGGTCTGTAGCTCATCCGAGAATCTCTCCATGACTCTACCAGATTGGTGCACTTATAATGAAGACCAAATGCCTCCAGTGTACAAACAAGTCTGGGAGGCTTCACTAGTGTTAGTATTCCTTATGTAATGTTTACTTCTGGCAGATGTTTACCATATTTAGCTACCATATTTATCAGCATTAATAATAGTTGCATCTGTAGGTTGAACTTTAATGGTAGTTTTATTCATTATCTGACTTAGTACCTTAGTTCGTTCTATTTGCTTAACTGGACATTTTTGTGGTCTGCAAATACTAATCCTAGGAAAAGCTACCACCACATCTGTTGAACTTGGTTATATTTACATTATACTAGTGATCCTGGGGGCTTTAATTAAGTTAATCTATATCTGATAATTAATTATTTCTTTAGCTCTGAAATGACTTTTGACCTCTTGTGTATGTCTTACAAACTGTTACTTAGTTTAAATGGAATCTCTGGCGTCAGTTACTCATGCTGTATTTAATGTATATAAATTCCAGGCAAATTTCACCTTCATCTATCCCTTAGTTTTTTTGACCGTTGGGGCACCACACAAGATTTGTTAACCATCTTTCTCCATTCCTCTCTGTTTTAAATAGAACCTTTTTTTTTTAATGACAATGCTGTCCATTCTTTAATGTTGTTTCCCCAATGCTTTCTCTGTCTGCCTCTTCTTCTTTTTCCTGGTACTATTCCCTGAAGGAAGGTCTTTGCAAGCCCCATATTTAAAAAGCAACAACATAATGCTGTACTTAAAAGCCTCTTTGCATTGCTCCTGCCAAATTGCCATTCCTTTAATACTTGGAATTTCCATAGGTATAACTTTGTCTGGAATTTGGGACTGTCATTGCTGTATTACCTTGTAATGTGAAAATACCAGATTTCAATTTGATTTTTTAGCCATAGTTCATTAATACATTTTCTCTTGCTGGCTCTTTCTTTGATTACTTCCCCTTCATCTTTATTATAAATTGACAACTGGACTTCATAAACATATAATAAATAAAAATTAAATGATAAAATTCCTTTTCTTTTCTCTTAGTAATAATAAAATTACTACAGAGCGCTTGTATCCAATCTTGCTGATGAGTGGACTGGCCAGGGAGAAGCTGGCTGAGATATGGTCGCTGTGTAACACGGCCACGCCTGGTCAGCTGGTCAAACACGAACTGTGGCTCATGTTGGCACTGATAGCATTAACCCAGGTAAGAATGAGTGTTTGTTGGAAGGAGCTGCACCGAACACAGGGTAGTTAGTGGAACTAAATAAAAGCTAGTGGCCATTAGGTTTTGCTAAGAAACAAAATTGATTTTGGTTAGTTTTAAAAATATTTTATTGAAACTTTTATTATCACAGAATTTGTTGATAAGATTTGCAAAACATGGAATTATCCCTTCCCTTTTTTATTATCTTATCTTATAATATAATTAATCTTAGTTGGTGAGATTATTGAAGGAGTGGGTTACAGGGGAGGGGAGATACTGTAAACATTTTAAAGATCAGCTTACCCTTTCTGGCATAGAGAAAAACAGCCGACAGCAACAGGCTTCTGAAAGATACCTGTGAAGGTATTTCTTTGATATGTGAAGTATGTACATTTGAGATCCAGAGAAAAGCTGCAGCAGAAGACTGATGGAGATGGTAACAAGGAAACTTGAATAGACCCTGGCAAACAGTGGCTTTGTCAGTTGTTCACTGATATATTGGAAGTGAAGCATTCTTTCTTAATCTTCTATTTCTTAGTATTCAGTTGGTTACATACAAAACCTTACATTCTGATCATCCCTAAAGCATTATTTTAAAGGAGGCTTTACTTTGAAATATACAATCAGTAACTGTATATAATTTTGTGTTGATTTTTTTTTTCCCATTTTAAACTTTAAATGACACTTTTGAAATTTCCAAGATATTAATAACATATTATCATGGTTCAATGTTTATGTACAGACCTATATGAAATAACTTGATGTTTTTCTGGACTCATCCACATATTTATTCCTAAATCAATCTAATGTAAAAAAAATTTAAACACTGTTTGGAGTGCTGACCTGAATTCAAATAACATATATAAGTCTTTTTAGTCTAAGATAAAGTCTTATCTACTAAATTCTGTGACTTCCAAACTTTGTGAGAACCAGGATAAGATAACATTATCAGGAAAAGATCTGACCTTTGACATGATCAAACTTTTCCATTGAATCCTTCTATTATTCTATTGTGTGAGCCAAGAGGAAAGAAAGAGAAAGTTGTTTGAGACATGGGTAACCTATTTCTAAGTCATGTTTGTTTTCCAGCATAATTACAACACAAATACTTTGGACAATCTAGCGCGCTGCCCTGTGGCTCCTGTTCCGCAGTTTAACTACCCACAGACACAAGGTAAGTCTACAAACTTCTGGTCAACAAACTTCTGGTCTAAATCTTCTGTCTACATTCTTCTGGTCTACAATCTTCTGGTATACAAACTTCTGGTATACAAACTTCTGATCTACTAACTTCTGGTCTACAAACTTTTGGTCTACAAACTTCGGTCTACTAACTTCTGGTCTACAAACTTCTGTTCTAAAATCTTCTGGTATACAAACTTCCGGTCTACAAACTTTTTGTCTAAAATCCTCTAGTTTTATCATAATTATAGAATTAGAAGAAAATGAATATTTTTAAAAGAAAAACATTTTTCACTCATGAATATGTTAATCTTCCTTTAAAAAATATTTTTAGTTGCCAAAAAAAATGAGATCATGCCTTTTTTTTTTATTTTGGTAGATCTCGATGGTTTTGAAAAGTGTAATGTGAAAAAGTGCTAAAATTTCTTAATAATTTTCTCACACAGATTCCAACACTCCAGCCACCTTGCTGACAACTCCTATTCACCACCAAATCAGCACACCACACCTGACACTAGGCCAGCAGCTTGTCCCACCCCCTGGTGCCACGCATTCAATCGTTGCCCCAAGCGTTGGGGTAACCCCGCAAATCAGAGCCCCACAGCCACACATTGTGCAGTTTCCTAGGCCGCAAGCTCCGGGTAAAGGAACATCAGCGGCCCCTGGACCCGCACCGTCTTTGCCCCCTACCGAAGATAATGATTTTGCAGAGTTTCAAGCAGCAGCGCCCTCTGGGTCTGCAGGAGCTAAAGGTAAAACAACTCTGGATGAATCGTTGGCATTAGCACTTTGACTAACACAGGTCTCTACTAATCTTATGTATTTACCCAGCGATTATTTTGTCATCATATCCTTCTAACTGTGCATTCAGTATATAACCTTTGTGTGTCCAACAGATCTCTGTCTCATGTTCATTTAAATAGGCTTTATTGAAATATTTTTTGAAATACATTTGACCAATAGATTTTTATTTCAGTTAAAACTGATTGAAGAAAAACATTACCATCCCTTTTTTTTTTTTAAACTTAAGAAATGTTTAAAATGAATTCTATACTGAATATTTAATTTCTTTTCCAAATATATTTATAATCCTACTTTTAAAAACTTTTTTTTTTAAATAAAGTTTATTATTAATGTCAGTGTCTTCTTCAATTTGGAAGAGTATGTTGTAAACATAATTTTTAAAAATAATGTTAAATCTATGAAACACCATGACATTTTCTTTTCATATGTTTAAACCTAGAAAAGCAAAAACCCAAAACTAGTTCATTTATAATTATCAGAAATCAGCTCTTGTATATTTTCACTGATTCGTGCTCTGAGTCTTCTCTTTGATCCTTATTTGGTTTAGTGAAATCAATCCTTACAATAATTATTGTGCTAATAATTGGTTTTCTTAAGTTTTTTTTTATTTGTTTCTATTTGGTATGGAAGGGACATTTTTCTAAACTTTCCATCTTAATCCACCATTTTTGTTTGAAATGTAATAATTTGGATGACCTTTATTGTACTTATTGACTTACACCATTTAACTCATAACTGCCTGAAACCAGATGAAGGCTATGGAGAGTTTATTGGTGGCGGTGGCAGCAGCTTCACAGGAAGTGGTGGTTTTAACATGCCTGCTCACACGACCGGCTCGGGGCAGCTGGGCAATGGGTTTGTAAGCACTGGCGTCATCACTGCACAGCCCCAGCAGCAGCCTGCCTCACAGACGTCTAAGCCTGCGACTCTGTCTTTGGCTTCCCTGCCGGTGGACGATAAATATGGAACAAATGTGCGCTCTTTCTTCTGCAGCAGCGACTCGTCAACAGGCAAGAGCATTTGTAATCAAGATTTATTTGTAGTCCCAGTAGTTGAGTTGAAGATTTCTTTGTGATCAAACTACTCATACTAGTTCAATTCGTTAAGATTTTATAAACTAAGAACAGTGGCTTACATTTGGTTTCTATTATTTGCATGTTTTTTTTTGTTGTTTTGTTTTCATTTTTACATTTCTTTTCGCTTGTATTATTTCCCTCTACTCTCAAAAATGAATCTTTCAATTGCAAAATCTTTTTTTTTTAGATTTAAGATTTTTAAAAAGAATTTTCAACCACTAATTTTTACATAATTTAAACATTTGTTTTTTATTTGCAAAGATGTTTTTAAAAATTTCATCTCTACTTTGAAGAATAAAAAAAAAAAAGGATTTATACATACTATTAATGTAATATATTGTTGCACATCTCAAATGTGACCCAATGCTTTTCAAAAAAGGCACAAAATACTAAGCAGCATTTTACTAAATGCCCTAAATACATTGGGATAATGGCTCTGGGTCACGTTTATGCATGTTAACGAGCCGACTGTTATTTCAAGGTGTTTCTGTCGTGATCAAATTCACACGACCACCACCCAACATTGAAATGACAGTCCTCCACATAACATTGTCTAACACTAAGAATGTATGCTTATCCATTGTCATTGTTAAGTCCTAGATGTAACAAACAAATGATATATAAGATAAATAATATTTGTAAACACTTTAACGTTTAACTCTATCCGCTATATCTCTCCTCCCCCCCTTCCCCCTTCTTGTTTGACTATCAATTTCATTTGAGTAATGCTTTAGTAGCACATATTTGCCTCTTAGGATTATTAACTTATTTAGGTTTCAATAAGATCTTCCTTGTTACCTAGAGACTAACATATGTATTTCTTGATTGAAAGTAGTTTTTTTTTTTTTTTTTTTTTTTAAATTTCTCAACTGATTTTAAATATAAAAGAATGTCGGATAAACTAATCAATGTCAAGGATACTAATTTGAACTTCACAGTTGCCAACTAAATAAAAGCTACAAATTGTAAGAACTCAGAAAATTTGATTCTGCAGTGCTAAAAAGTGCACAAAATGATCATTTAACTTTAAAAAAAAAAAGCCTAGCTTAGCGACACTTCCTTTAGTCTGTACACCAGATACACCAAAACGCTTGCTATTTATGGATTTGCTTCCATTTATGAAACTCTCCAATTCAGATTTTTTCCTACTGAAGAATGTATTATTTCCCATTGGAAGATTAATCAGAGAATTCTAAACATTTATTCATAAGCTGTTTCTTTAGTGTTAGAATTTTTTTTTTTCTGAATAAGAATTTTGCGAGTTATAATTTGGATAATTAACATTAACATTTTTTTACTTAACAAACGCCTCTTAAAAAAAAAAATGAAAAGTGTGATTTAAAATCATGAAAAGAATATCTAGCATTAATTTATATTTCAATTATCCCGAATCTATTTTCCCCCTTTTTTTTTAGTGTATTTCAGTATTATTTCAGTATAAGTGCTATTTGTTTCAAATATTTGATGTACTTTCTAGATTTATGGTTGTAAAAAAAATGTATAATGTTGCTTGATGTTGCTGTAATCGTACTGTCCCTTTTCCTTTGGCTAAAATATCTTACGGGTGTTATAAAATAGCCCAGAACAATATGCTGCAGTGAAAGATTTTTCAATTTAAAAGTGTTTTTTGTTAAACTTTGAAAATCTTTGTTCTGGAAATCGGATGGACATCTTTTTTCTATTTAAATTAAAAAAGGAATAGTAAATAACAATATTTTATGAAGATATATTTTACCTGATTATGAGCGAGTCAAATCTTTTAGGACTAATTTTGATCTTTGACTCAAGTTTAGAGAGTGATTTATGAAATAAATTTTAAAAATTGTAAACCTTGTTAACTGAGATTATTGATTGCAAAGCTCTCTTCAGGCTATGAATATTAATAGATCTTTATGTATAATTTGTATTTTTAATCGTCTGTAAGATTACATACTATTAGGCTTTCATTGTTTTTATAAACTTTTTCTGCCACTTCTAGGTCAGACGTCGCCCAGCTTTGAAGATGACGATTTCACTGATGGCCGAGACAGCTTGAGTCAGGTCTCCACATCAGAGCAATCAGAGAATGACGACTTGCGGAATTTTGAGTCGTACGTGGAGGAGTTCCATCAGAAGAAAGAAAATCCAGATGGGAGTCCCTTGCACTGTCCCTTCCCCACTATGCAACAGAACCAAGCTTTGAAAGGGGTTCAAAATATGGCCCAACCTACATTAAAAAGTGTTGCTGCCACCACATCGCAAGGTGTCATTCCAAATATAAAAATGCCTCCAAACATAAACATACATGTGAACCCTGCCAACGCTTCAAGCTTCACAGCCAAGAATAATGCACAAGTGTCTTCCAGTCTCCTTGCAGGTACAACAACATTTCCCAAACCTGTTGTCAGCGAGGATGACTTCACAGATTTTAAATCAGCGTCCTTTCAATCCTCTCTGCCTGCGACTACAACCTCAGTGAATGATGGAAGTTCACTCATTGGTGAGGAGGATAAATATGGTGCTCTGAGAGTGATTCATCTTGAGAATGACTTGCCACAAAAGTCTATATTTGAGCAACCTCCCCCCGCAGCTCCAGATGATGATGAATGGGCTGATTTTTCTGCAGCCACACCAGTTAATGACATCTCCAAACCAGCAACCTCAGTGATTGGTCAGCCCGCATCAAGGGGTAATAAAGATGACATTCTACAACTGTATAACTCGACATCCAAACAGCCAGAGCCATCATACACTTTCGGCAGTTCTTCCAGTGTTAATAGTAGAGCAAGTAAAAATGGTATTTCATTTTTGTTGTTGTATGTAACATATCGTATAGTTTATGTATGTAACATATTGTATAGTTTATATATGTAACATATCGTATAGTTTTTGTGTAGTTACCTCTACCTTCATGTCATTGGTTAATTATATTCAATTCCTACTTTTAGATTGCACTCTTTTCATAAGAAAATTTTGGAAGTTGGTTTGGTGGGTGGAAGTCTGGAAATTCCTGAAACCGGCAGCGAAGCTAAAAATTTCATTAATAATGGGAATGTCATGGATTGGGAATATCCTGGATTTTTAAATTTTTTTTTTCAATCTTATCTGATCGAATCAAATCTATGGTCAGATATGATTTCATACAATCCTAATTGATCTGCTCTGCTCTGTATCCTACCATCTTCTCTCTATTCCCAATAGTGTATTCAATAAAAAAGGAGATAATTCTGATCCCTATATTTGGCTGCTGTAGCAAGTCTATCATACCCAACACAATAACAACAAAGTTCACTTTTATACTCAAATGTACCGAACATCTTTGTCATATCTAGGACATACCATTCTGCAACCCTTATCTTAGTAGAGCTCAAGTAGTAAATAATGCTGTCTAATGATCTACTAAGTGATATATTCAAGAAAATGTATAGTCTGCCTATAATGAAGCTTAGCAGCGATGCATGTATAATATTTTCTAATTGTAATAAACATGAAGATTGTATATTATAAGCAAACAAATTTTTTATTTTCCTAACACACTTCCGAACCTTCAAGGGAAGTAAATACTTGTTGATTTTCATTTTGGGTTCAGGTTCCTTGTCAGGAGATGATCAAAGTGCAGCATCCACTCCGTCAAAAACTAGGGGATCGGATCTTCACTCGTTTGCTGACCAGCTGTCCTCTGGTAGTTTCTCTGAACAGGATGCTACACTTGCAGGACCAACTTGGTTGCCTGAAGACTCCAAGTCATCGGAGAACTGGGCCAGTTTTGGTGGCGGCAGCAGCATCACCCTCAGCCAGTCTGCTGACCAGTTGTCCCTCGCAGTCAGCCCTAATGACAGCAGGGTGAACAAGCGAAGCAGTTCTGGCTCAGCTGTTAACATGCTGTCCTCAACAAAATCTGATACTTCCCTCGGCAGGGAATTTGGGAAGATGAAAGATGGCTGGGAAAGTGGGTCATGCAGCATCTCTGCCGCCAGCAGCAATGCATCCCTTAGCAGCTCTGGGGTCCAGAACTGGAAGAATGATTTGCAGCCGCCAGCATTTCCCAGTGTACCAGTGGGTGACTCTGAGGATGAATGGAGCCACTTCAGTGGTGTGAACCTGCCCAGCAACTCAGCGGTGGAGGAGTCGCCGACTCAGAGCGAGCCAAAGTTTGTAACCATTAAGAAGCAAAACTTGGGGACCAGTGAGATCATGGGGCTGTTCAAAGTGCGAGACGACCCAGCCACCCTGTCCAGCTATCAGCTATCTCCTCAGAAGCCAACACACATGCCCACAGCAAAGTAAGTACCCACTGATATTTCAGTTTGTCTATGCATGATTGATTGGTCTCATTAAACTGCGTTCTTGTTGCTAAGTAATGCTAACCTTTACCTTACCTTTACCTATACCTATCCCTTAGTCTGTTTGGGCACCAAGCAAGATTTGTCGACCGTCTTTCTCCATTCCTCCCTGTCTTTTGCCTTGTTTAGAACATCTCTCAATGGCAGGCCTGTCCATTCTTTTATGCTGTCCTCCCATCGCTTTTTCTGGCTGCTTCTTCTTCTTTTTCCTGGTACTGTTCCCTGAAGGAAGGTATTTGCGAGCCCCGAAGATCTTGTAATGTGGTCATAGATTTTAAGCATGCGTTGTTTTTTTTACGATAGTTAGCAGGTCATCCTGGGGTCCGATCGCTGCAGTAACCCTGTCTCTAATCTCTTGGTTTGTGATGAGGTCTTTGAATGTGATGTGCTAACAGTTTAGTTTAATTAACAAAGTTTAAAGTATTACAGTCCTCTTTACCATCCATTTGAACATGAAACATTGAGTTTGAACTTGGTTTTCTCTTTTCTATATTTTTAACCATCTTTAACCATCTTTAAGACATCTTCCTTCAGTCCCTTTTTATTTTGGTGTGTTTTGGTGGACTTTTACTGGTGACCTTTTACTGGATGGCTGCCTGGTCGTGCGGTTTGCGCGCTGGACTGTCGTTCGGATTAGTCGAGGGTTCAAACCCTGCCCGCTCCCATCCCCCGTCGTCCTGCGGGAGGTTTGGACTAGGAAGTAAACTATCTTCAACTCTGAAGGAACATCCGAAACATGTAAAACAAACAAACAAACACTAACCTACAAAAAAATGTGTTGAGATCTGCTAGTACACCAGACAAATGCCACCCTTCATTCACTTTGAGATACAGTTGTCCATGGGGAAGATTAGTACATGATGTGATTCTATCCTATGCTTGTCAGATCTAGGGTATTAGTTTCTTGTAATGTTTGCAACACTATATTGTTATGACCCTATTGGCGGCGCAAAAGGGTTAACTATAGGCTCAGCTGACACACACGTGAATCACTCAGGTCAGCAGGGCCATGGACAAGGGACAGTACTACGATTACATGCAAATATGACCAATGTTATGGTCATGTGATCGAAAGCCTGCGTGTATGAGTGAGACAGTGTGTAAGAAAGCGGCAGTTCAAGACCGGAGAGCGTTGCGAATGGGACTGTTAGTCAGCCATGAAGTCGGTCCTGGTGGAGTCCTGAAGTGAATGTACGAGTCCAGGAAGAAATAGAGACAGTAGAGTTTATTAGTTTAGTACGGTGATGTACAGTTTAACATTCGTAGTAGCTTATTGTGTTGCCAATTGTGTCATATTGGCTGTTTATTTGACCCTTATTAAAGTACCCGATATTGTGGAGCTCTTGTAGTCAGGTTCTTGATGTGTTGATGTATTGTATTGGGTTTAGCAGTGTTTACAGAAAGCCTGATTAGGAGAGAGGATCGAAACAATATTGTGGGCGCTCACACTTGTGTTGGATTTTATTCTCTTTATTTTTTAACATTCAGTTGTTCATTTACTTTTTTTATTACTTGAATTCTAATCTCTTAAATAAAATGATGATAATGTTCATTATAATATAAATACTTCTATTTTTTTATCTGCCCCTGCCTCCTAGGAAACCTGCACCCAAACATTCTAATGCAATACACAGCCCTTCTGATGGTCCACCACCTTTGGATTTTGGCCATGATGATGAGGAAGACGAGCATGCTTACTCCAGGGGTTATGATTTTGATGACCACATTCACAGAGGTCCCCCTGTCACTGTGTACCCGGCCTTTGGTGGGACACAATCCAACTACATCTACAGTACAGCTGGCGGTGGGAAGAAATGTAAGTGTGGTCTTGTTTTTAACATGAGCTAGTGAATAGGTTGTGAGTGGGCTGTGTGCAGGAGAGCAGTAGCAGAATCACCTCTTTTTTTTTTTGCGTAAGACTATCAGTGCACTGCTGTTTAACTTCGTCATTGGGTATAACTGCTAGCATAGCGTTGCTTGTTATGTAGAGAGAGAGTAGTCCTTAAGGGACTGCAGGCACGACATGGCCTAAATTGGGCCGATGTGCCTAAAATCAAAATCAATCAATCAAATCAACAGCAGTAGTCAAGGTGAGAGATGAATATGAGTATGGGAGGCGTGGTCAAGAGGCTAAGTACGCTTGAATTTGGCTTGGCTTGACTACCTATGAAGGGGGTTCGAGGTTCGACACCCGACTCGAGCAGAGTTGTGTTAACTGACCGCCGAAAGGCAGCATGAAAAAACCTTCTCCCAGATACCCTTACCCCCCTCTGGTCCACGATTGAGATTGGACCATAGCGCTTTGAGCATGCTATAAGCATGAAAGTAGCGCTATATAAAAGTTATAATTTTAATTTTATGAATTCCCTAGCTAGCAGCTCAGTGCACAGCTTTATTTCAGATGATGAAGCTCTCCATAAATTTTGTTATAAAGGGATGTTTTGTGGCTAGTATCTTGTTCCTGTCTCTTGTTAAGTTATGCAGCTTTAGTGTAAGTGAACAGCATTTTCTGGAGATGCTCCACTAGGGCATGTTTCGCTAGAGATAACTTTCAGCTTCCAGAACATCTGTTGTCTCTTTCTGCTGTGTCCTTCTCCGAGGCAAAAGATTATTTAGTGATCGTGTCAGATAGTTTGTAATATAAGTAAAAAAAGTTCCCCTTTCAGACCTTACAATCTATAGGGCAGATGATGTAAAGGTCCTGATGTTAACGAGGGTGTCATGTGGTCAGCACAAAGACCAACCGCTTTTACTTTTCCCTACTAATGTCAGGTACCCATTAGAGCTTGGTGGACTCAGAGAAGGCCCTAAAGATCCCAAAATTTAAAATCCCAGTCTTCACCAGGATTCGAACCCACACCCCCAGTTCAGAAGCCAAGTGCTTTACCACTCAGCCACCATGCCTCCTAGCTTGTATTATACATCATTTTAAAATCGATTAGCTTGTCCATCTGATTATATAAAGTATTTTCATTTACACCAAAGTTTCTTTATCAAAGTTGTGTATGATTACATTGTTGCTCATTTCATTGTTTGTGTAGATAAAGAGAACAAAGAAGACAGTGGCTCGGTGCACAGCTTGGATCTGCCCTCTGCAAGGCCAGTTGACACCTTTGGCAGTGACAATGTGTCCCTGTCCAGTGCTGACTACAATAACGGGGACACATTAGGGGGCAGCACTGGTGGTGCAGCCAGCTCAGAATCAAAGTCTCTGGAAAGCCTGGACTTGAGAAATGACCAGGGTGAGACAGACAATGGATATGTTACCAAAGATGGTAAGTTTGAATGATGTCTAATAATATAGAAGACTTTCCTTTTTTGAGTGCTGTTATAGAACTAGAGCCTCAGAGTTCTACCATTCTGGTCCTCACACACCATTCAAATTGGCTTTAGCCAAGTGAAGTTGAAAATGTTACCACACCAGCTGGTCACTGGCTATTTATAAAAAACAATTGTTTGTGGCTCTCTGTAATGTTGCTTGCAAACAAAGTTGAAATATGAATATAAAACATATAGAAATGTTTGCAGATTTAAGAGAGTAAAAACCTTTTTTGGGCTAGTAACTATTGTTGATTTAGTTGCTTGCCAGGAAGTCATTTTTTTTTAATCCTTCTTAGATTAATGGGAAAAAAAACTAGTCCATCTCTAAGACATTTCATGGAGAATTGTCTAATCAGAACACCATTGTCTAATCAGGACATCATTGTCTAATCAGGACTCCATTACCTAATTCATCTCAGATATGGAGATATTGATTTGGCCCCTCTAATGTGACAGATAAAAGAAATTATTTTTATGAGATGGGTAGCAGTGACAGCTTTGCTGCCTATCAAGGGGGCTAGAGTTAACACATCTTGGGCTGAGTTTTTGCTGAGTGCCTAAAGACAGTATGGTAACCTTCTCCCTGATACCCCACTCTCTCCCTCTCCCCACATGTCCATAATATCATTTTTTTTTCTACCGTATCTGTCATGTGACATTGAAATGCTGATTCTTTAAAGATATTAAAATATTAGCAGATGTATATAGTACACATACACATTCCAGAACCAAAAGCTAAGAGAGTCAATAGATGCATTGGTTGAGGGGATTTACACTATAATTGATGGGTCTGACTCAGTAGCAAGAGAGTTAACACAAGCATTGATTTATAATCTTAAACACACAACACAGAGTGAAGGGGTTAACACAAGCATTGATTTATAATCTTAAACACACAACACAGAGAAGGGGTTAACACAAGCGTTGATTTATAATCTTAAACACACAACACAGAGTGAAGGGGTTAACACAAGCATTGATTTATAATCTTAAACACACAACACAGAGAAGGGGTTAACACAAGCGTTGATTTATAATCTTAAACACACAACACAGAGTGAAGGGGTTAACACAAGCATTGATTTATAATCTTAAACACACAACACAGAGAAGGAGTTAACACAAGCGTTGATTTATAATCTTAAACACACAACGTAGCCAAGGGGTTAACACAAGCGTTGATTTATAATCTTAAACACACAATGTAGCCAAGGGGTTAACACAAGCATTGATTTATAATCTTAAACACACAACACAGAGTGAAGGGGTTAACACAAGCATTGATTTATAATCTTAAACACACAACACAGAGAAGGGGTTAACACAAGCATTGATTTATAATCTTAAACACACAACACAGAGTGAAGGGGTTAACACAAGCATTGATTTATAATCTTAAACACACAACACAGAGAAGGGGTTAACACAAGCATTGATTTATAATCTTAAACACACAACACAGAGAAGGGGTTAACACAAGCATTGATTTATAATCTTAAACACACAACACAGCCAAAGGGTTAACACAAGCATTGATTTATAATCTTAAACACACAACACAGAGAAGGGGTTAACACAAGCATTGATTGGTGTCTGGTAGCAGCTTGCTCTTGATCCAATGTTGACACTTGTTTTAGTTTCCTTGTCCAGTTGTTGATTGTTTCTCACCACTGAAAAGAGTTACATTATAATTTATTTGCTTGTAGTTGCCAAGCAAAATTTTTTTAATAATAGAAGTAAAGTTCCCCTTTTAGTCCTTGTGGTCTATAGGGCAGATGATGTAAAGGTCATCGTTTTCTGTGGCCTACGGTTAACGAGGGTGTCATGTGGCCAGAACAATGACCAGCTGCCTTTATAGGCTAGGCTAGGGTATAACTCTCTTGGGTTGTTTTCTACTAAATTAGTATAAATTAATATATCACCGAAAAATTGGTGTTTTTTGTTTGTTTAATTGTCAACCATGTTGATTGCAACCAAGTATGTGTATGCACTTTTTTGTTTGTTGTCTTGACAAAAAAACAATAGGTGAACATAATGTCAAAGGTCCTTGACCGTATCAGATGGGAAACTGGCTTATGACAGCGTTGGTTCTTGAGTAATAAATATAAAAGTAAAATCAGGAAGTAGTATCTATCATTGAAATAAAAATGGTTTTAGAAATTGTCATATTTTATGCTGAAAACAATTTATCTATTTAATGGATGGGCTCAGCTCAGTTTTCACTCCAGGTGCAGTTCAGAGTCTAGAGGACACACACACACACCAACCACTTTCTTGTCATCCATCCATGGTACATGAACATAGGACATAATTTATGCCTTTAGTTAAATTAAGTTGAGAGATCAAATCCATAAAGATGAAACTTGATATAAATAAAATTATAGCTTTTATATAGTGCTACTTTCATGCTTATAGCATGCTCAGAGCGCTGCGGTCCAATCTCATTTGTCGACCAGTGGGGGTAGGGGGTAGTGGCTTTAAGGCACTCAGTAAACACAACTCTGCTCGAGCCCCCTTTTTCATAGATAGCCAAGCCAAACCAAGTTCTAGCGCACTTAGCCTCTCGACCATGCTTCCCACTAATTAATGAAATCTTATACAGCGGGAGAGGATGTTGAATTGTGTTCTGTTCAGTTGTTCCTTATTTGAATGTTTACTAATGCTGATATTCTTCAGAAAATTGTTAGCATTGTGTTTGCACTTGTCTGTTTGTTGCCTTGGAAACAAAACAACAACATCTCATGAATTCAGACCTGTGTGTGTCTTACAATATGTAGTGTACAGGGATATAGTGTACAGAGATAGTTGTACAGGGATATAGCATAAGAAACTCATACAATGTGTAGCTCATTTAATGTGTTTTTCCTTTTTATGTGTATATCAGGGGACTGTTTTCATTGATCCCCTTTGTGTTTGCACTTGTGGACAGCTGAAGTCTTCTGTTGGTTTAGAAACATCTGGCATAAAATCTATAACTTTATTCTCTACACCAACGTCTGTACTATCAACAGGCTTATCTCACTGACCTACATAACAGTCTCTGTCATAGATCTTTTTGAACAGGACACAATGAAGCTATAAAATAAACAACAAAAAAAACAACAACTGCCAGCTGTTTGATCCATGGGTCAGCAGCTATTGTGAGATGTGTTGTGATTTTGAGCATGTATCAGATTGTCAAAATGTTCTTTTTGGACAAGAAATTCATGCGCCAAAAGAAAGGTTTTTTGTTTAGATTTGCTCTATTTTTGTTTTAAATGAATCAAGTTTTAGATCAATACTTGCTTATTCGTAAGATGTTTTTTATGAAACTAATAGTGTTATCAAAGTCTTCTCTTCATATTATTTCCTTGTTGCTCGCTGGTGTAGAACACTGCCTCCCTCTTTTTTTTCCCACCTCTCAGCTAAATGTTTAGGGGATGTGTGTCAGTTTTAGCACTTTCGTGCCATTGCTTGCTCATGTTGCTACAAGGCCTATCTAAGTGTTTTTACCAGGCCTGTCCATGCATCACTTTCAGGCCTATCAATGTGTGCTACCAGGCCTCTCATTGTTTTCAGGCCTGTCAATGTGTTGCCTCCAGGCCTGTCCATGCATAGCTTTCAGGCCTGTCAGTGTGTGCTACCAGGCCTCTCATTGCTTTCAGACCTGTCAATGTGTTGCTTCCAGGCCTGTCAATGCATCACTTTCAGGCCTATCAATGTGTGCTACCAGGTCTCTCATTGCTTTCAGGCCTGTCAATGTGTTGCTTCCAGGCCTGTCAATGCATCACTTTCAGGCCTATCAATGTGTGCTACCAGGCCTCTCATTGCTTTCAGACCTGTCCATGTGTTGCTACCAGGCCTGTCCATGTGCTGCTACCAGGCCTGTCCATGTGCTGCTACCAGGCCTGTCCATGTGCTGCTACCAGCCCTGTCCATGTGTTGCTACCAGGCCTGTCCATGTGTTGCTAGCAGCCCTGTCCATGTGTTGCTTCCAGGCCTGTCAATGCATCACTTTCAGGCCTATCAATGTGTGCTACCAGGTCTCTCATTGCTTTCAGGCCTGTCAATGTGTTGCTTCCAGGCCTGTCAATGCATCACTTTCAGGCCTATCAATGTGTGCTACCAGGCCTCTCATTGCTTTCAGACCTGTCCATGTGTTGCTACCAGGCCTGTCCATGTGCTGCTACCAGGCCTGTCCATGTGCTGCTACCAGGCCTGTCCATGTGTTGCTACCAGCCCTGTCCATGAGTTGCTACCAGCCCTGTCCATTTGTTGCTACCAGGCCTGTCCATGCATAGATGTTGAGTGATGGACTAGGGCTGAGGCTTGACATTATCTAACACACTTCTGCTCTGTTCTTGTTAACAAAGCTTATGCCAGTCACCAGGTGTCACTGTCAGAGAGATGCTCTAACTTTTTTGTTACTTAATCCCTGATTGTATGTTTATTACCATTGCTAAATATTTTGTTTGTTGTTTAAAATCTGTCAAACCATGGTTTTGTTTTACTTTCAGATGTGTCGCATCAAGCCCATCCCCACCCCATTCAGCCGCAGGAACTTCTGGACTCTATGCCAGATTTTGCAGACAAGTATAACATAGAACATGAGGCTCAGGTGAGTGTAACTGGCAGGAACTGAGGGTTATTCATTATTGTCACATTGTTTATAACTTTCCTGCTTCTACACTATATATTTAGTAATTTTTTTGGAATGGGCCTGTAGAACCAATTTTTTTTCTGGATTATAATGTTTATAAACATATAATTATTATTTTTATTGTCATTATAGTTCAGGAAAGACAGTTGTAGCTTCACTTGTGGGACAAAAAAATTACATGCAAACACATACACCTCGCAAACTTATTAACAAAAATATTGAAAGAATTAAAGAAATAACCTTTAAGTTTAGGCTTCAGTGAATTGAAAATGTATCAGATTTGTGATGCATTGAAGCTCCAAGTGGAAGTCACTTCATTGCAAATATTTACCAAGTACTCTCTGTATTTATTTAGTTCTTGTACATCACATGAGCTCGTCTGATTTCCCTTCGTTTTTCCACCACTTGTATGGCAGGCTTGCCAAACTGATTTAAAGCTTATGAGAAACAGCAAGGTGGATAGTATGCTATCAATGAGCTTTTTTCATGCCTCAAACTGTCCTATATTGCACCTCATTAGGAATCTTTTTATGCTTTTCAATGGGCTCTATCTTTCCCCTCATGTACTTCCGTCATTCATATACAGCTCACAAGGGGGCTGTCTGGGGAATGCAGGAAAGCCACATTGACAGTTCTTCCATGAATACTGGCGGTAACATCAAAATGCCCAGGGGTGTTGGGATCAGGCATTCTTAGGATGGGTGATATGAAGGAGGGTTTAACGAATGACATGTGGTAATGTATTATGACCTAAACCCACATTGGTCAGTACCATTGAGGAATCTTCAGTCAGAACGGGGGGGGGGAAATTTTCATAGTTTAAGATGCTAGTCAGTGAGTCTATTGGTCCACAAGTTCACTTGGATAGTCTCCATGTTCTTTAGTTTATCCTTTTCCAATCTGCAAAACAGCTCACAGCTCAGTAGCAAAACGCTGGCTAGAAGAAGAAGAATATCCTTTTCTAAATGTACATTTTGACAGTTTTCATGTGAACAATGTTGCAAGATATAAACACGTGTTCAAGTTTAAACTTTTGTTTCCAGGGCAGTGACCGCTATGGCCATGAATGGGAACGCTGCCTCAGCAACTGCTACCGGGTGATCATGGAGGCCAACACTCTGTTCAACACAATCAGCAGCAGTTCTGTCTGTAACGAGGTTCTCAAATCAACGCAGGGGTCACAGTACGTGACAGGTGAGACTTTTAAATGCCACCTAGTGTAGTCTTTCAAATATGTGAGTTGAGAAGTACCTCAATTTAAACACACAGAAGAAACACAGTGTAGAAAATCTATTATTTGAGTTGAATAGCTTCAATGTATATATTCTTTAAATTGAATCATACAAAGAATCACAGTGAAAATACTGTTGAACAATAACTTCTGACCTATGAACAATGACCCCCCCCCCCCCCTTTGCTTTCCTTTTATAGTCTCCTAAAAAGATTTTTCTGGAATGTTACATTTGGTGTTGGAAAATATACAAAGTAGAATTTTAAAAGATTGCAAATGAAAAAAAAAAAAGAAAATCTGTAAATTATGATGCATATTCAGTACCGTACATAAATATACAAAATGCATAGAGCAGTTGTTCATGATCAATATCATTTTTATTCTTTCGTGTTGAAAGAATTCTTAATGGCAACATTTAGCTAAAGAAAACAGTGAAACAAAATGGCTTTGCACAATTTGTATATTTAATTAATATAAAAAAGAGTAATAGACTGCTATGCATTAGAAGTCTTTATCTGTTTTATTTATAGAAATTCTTTAACTTCTAAAGTAAAATTATGTTTAAAAAATGTCTTTATGAAAGACAAAATTGTTTGAAGGTTATACTTTTGTACATACTGAAAGAATTCTTGATAATATTTTGTCTCTCTTTTCATCTCACTGATCAGCTGTAATTGAAATCTATCGTGTTGTGTGCAAGGTCATGACCTCTATGAGGTCGACTGGTAAGCTAATATTGCTTTAGTCTGTAATCATAGTCTATAGTGCTAGTTTATTAACATACCTAGGGACTCTTCTTTAAGTACTGTAGCTGACCTTACTTTAGACTCAGTCTAGTAGTAAGAAATACTCTATCAGAATTCACAGTAGGTCTTTTCTACTAATACATAGTTAAAGGCTGTGATCTTATAGAAACTTAACTGTTGATGTGTTATTTCTAACTTCAGCCATCTCAACAACAGACTTGGAGCAGACTTTAAAGGATATTGATTTGGCCTGGAACAATTTAACTGCATTTCTTGTTGGTGCCTCCTTGTTGGTAGGTAACACACATTCTGTTAGTGGAGTTTGGTGTGCGTGTGGGAAATAGACTGAAAACTAAGAAAGGGAAAGATTGTTTGAAATACAAAGAAATTACCTTTTCAGTTATAGCAATTTTTCCCGCTTTTTTTTTTAATTCTTAATTTTATTTGTTTAGTCTTCTTCCTTTTATTACTTTGTGTCATCAGACCTTGTTTTGTTTTTTTACAAAGCTTATATCAACTCACACTGTCTGTCTTGTAAAAAGTGTGTACACGTTATTTCTCCCACACCCATTCTCTAAACAAGTTATAACTTTGCAGTATTGTTCAATTGCATAGACAAGGCATGAATCAATACAAAAAATTAATCAATTAGTCAATTAATATTTAGTTTGATGCCAACAAGGGAAATTAATCCTTCAGTGTTTTGTAAATGGGTAAATTTGTAGGGCTTATTCCCCTTACATAATTGTTAACGTTATTTCTCCAGCACGCATTTTCCCATCAAGTTGATACTTTAAGCAATTAACAAAACATGAATAGCTAAAAAAGATTACCAATTTTTCAAATAAATATTGGTAATTTATTATTTTATTTGATATTAAATAAGGGAACTAACTTATACATTACTAATAGATATATTTGTAAGTGATGAATTTTTCTCCTTAGATAATCTTTGTTTTGTTTTATTTTTTTTTAAATGATTTTTTTGTACTTTGCTTGTTTTTTTAAATCTTCTTTTTAGGGCGCCCCTGAGTTCATCCAACTCTAATGGGTATCTGACTTATGTTAGGGAAAGTATAGGTGGTTGGTTGTTGTGCTGGCCACATGACACCCTGCTCATTAACTGGGGATGAAAAGCTACTTCATACCTGATAGAATTCCTTCTGACTGGTCATGGGTTAGTCAGCTGGGTACCTAACATTAATAGGGAAAAAGTAAAGTTGGGTAGGTCATTGTGATGGCCACACGACACCTTTATTAACTGTAGGCCACAGAAACAGATGACCTTTACATCATCTGCCCAATAGATCACAAAGTACTTAACTTACTTGGCTTACATCTGGTGTAAAATTTTGTAGTCATAATTTTGTTCTTTTGTCTGTCACTATAAGTATTATGCCTCGTAGTTAAGAAGATATGATGATACTGTTTTATCCTCTCTAGCCTGAGCTTGTATGATACTTGTTAATTTGTATGTTGGGATTTATCCTCTCTAGTCTGAGCTTGTATGATACTTGTTAGTTTGTATTTTGGGATTTATCCTCTCTAGTCTGGGCTTGTATGATACTTGTTAGTTTGTATGTTGGGATTTATCCTCTCTAGTCTGAGCTTGTATGATACTTGTTGGTTTGTATGTTATGATATATCCTCTCTAGTCTGAGCTTGTATGATACTTGTTGGTTTGTATGTTATGATATATCCTCTCTAGCCTGAGCTTGTATGACACTTGTTGGTTTGTATGTTATGATATATCTTCTCTAGCCTGAGCTTGTATGACACTTGCTGGTTTGCATGTTATGATATATCCTCTCTAGTCTGAGCTTGTATGATACTTGTTGGTTTGTATGTTATGGTATATCCTCTCTATCCTGAGCTTGTATGATACTTGTTGGTTTGTATGTTATATATCCTCTCTAGCCTAAGCTTGTGTGATACTTGTTGGTTTGTATGTTATATATCCTCTCTAGCCTGAGCATGTATGATACTTGTTAGTTATGTTATGATGATTCTGTTTTATTTTATGCTCTCTAGCCTGAACAGAACACACTCAGCTTCACTGGCTCTGTCTTAAAGTCTGACATGAACAATGCAAAGCAACTGGCCTGTGGTATCTGCTTGCTCAGTGTGGACGCTGCCTTACCCACTGGTTCCAGCAGCAGCATCAACAACTGCAAGCTGACTTACGCTGGACGTCAATACCATGCAACATGTGCCAACTTCTGGGTGAACTGTGTGGACCAGACACTTCCATATTTAACTCTGCCGGAGTTGCTGTGAATGCAACTTACGGTTATCAAAAAACTTTCTCTCAAGAAAGGCAGAGTGAGAAATCCTACAGTCATCAGTTTTCCCTATGATAGGACTTCTTCCAATCGAGCAAACTAGATCCTATTAGCAGAAGGCCTAAAACATTTGTGAGTTTTCAAAACACGTTTCCATAGGCGGGCTTTCGATACAACCAGCGATGATCATCAGGCCGTTGAAACACCATACTTTTCAGAAAAATGTGTGTATGGAATTCATTAATAGATGTTCATGAAATTATGTTCATGTAATATACCATTAGTCTGTGCTACTAAGTTATTTTATGTTTGAGGATTCATGAAATTCCACCTCTCAAATATTAAGTGATATAGAACAAGTGAGAGTTTAGTTTTGATTATGTCCTCCTGCCCTAGTTGTAAATCCATTCAGTTTTGTTGTAACCAGCTCTCTGGATAAAAGAAACCCATTTCAAGTAGTCATTTACTAGTATTAAAAAGGTGAGGGTTGGTTACTAAAAATGTGTGAATGATAAGGACTTCAGTGTCCATTCCAATTGATCCACTGACAAAACTATTGAACAAAAAAAACAACATTTCTGTTGGTTCTCTCTCCTACTCCTCACTAGCTCAATGTTTACTGCAGCCATTCCTGTCACCATGGTAACTGTGTTGATAAGCAGACTGTCCCTGTTGATGTTTATGCAATATGTTGTATTATTTCCTGATTGTTACATCATTGATGTCATGCGTATGATAACCTTTTTCTCGCTGGATTATAAGACTTGCTATGTCATTGATGTGGGGTTGATACAAGTTTGCTATAAAGTTAGATATACCATCATCATTCAAAAGTAGATTAACATATATAAACTCCTTTTTATGATATTCTGGTTACATTATCTACAGTATGTTCCTTTGTGATAGTGTCTTGCAGGAAATTACCAAATATACTATTCGATTACTGTCATGATTAATATTTGCTTTGACCACTAACATCAAAAGAAATCAAACAGCTAATCTATTTCAGAATAAAAATCAGTTGCACCTTATAAAAATACAATCACTGAACATGATTCTTGGTTTCCTCGTCACGCATTATCATTAGGCTGCAGCATTTAGCAGTTGTCTTTTTTATATGATTGCTGTAGGTGACTAAGAAATCGTTATTGACTGTATTTTGGAATATCTGATATGGTCCCTTTAATTTATTCACAGACAAAATATATTATGCTTTAAACAAATACAATTAAATATCGCTGTAATTATGACCATCTAGACATTTAATTTGCAATGTATCATTAGTGGTCATGGTTAAAAAAAACAAACAAATTCTTGTTAAGAATGAAATTTAGTAAACAATATTGGTCAGAGATCGAAGGCATGAAAGCATGTATTACAATTAGCATATTATTAGACATGGCAATTTGTTTGTCATACTTCTTTGACTAAACAAGGTTGTGTGCTATCTATTTCTTTCTTTCATTAAAACAAAAGCTCTTGTGCTGAATTTTATTTGACATTTTTTATTGATTAGACTTTTTGATTTATTTTCATTCTGTCCAAGTTGAAAGATAGGAAGGAGAGAAGAGCCAGATTTTTTAAAGTGTGAAGGCCATCCAGTTGTAAGTTATTGTCAGGCTGTAGTTGTATTTATCAGACAAGTTGGCGTAGTGACAAGTTTTTTTTCAAATCCAATTCCTAAAATCTGTTAACTCCCCTGCATCTTAAATCTTCTCACTCGCCGTTTCTACATGCATTCTGTGTGGATTAAGAAAATGAGATGCATATTGGACCAATTAAATGACTGAAGACTGAACTCTTTGTCTACCATTCCCATATTTGATTGGTCACGTCTGCTTTCTAACCTTGTCTGTAATTGAATAGGAAATTTCATGAAACGTTCCCTGGCTTTATCTTGTCCAGTAGATAGTTCTATAAATGTAACATATTTGTTTCACTTATTGTGAAAGTTGGACAACTTTTTAACAAACTTTTTATTTATTCATCCAATTATAAGCATTGTGAGAATATGAATGGATCAATTCATTTGTAGAGTGACATCATTTCTGTTTTGTTCAAAGATGAATTACTAGTGCACTTTTTCATGTCGCTACAAAGACCCAGCTTTGACCTACATTTTTAGTAACATGCAAAACTGCCAGGGATCAGTTAAGTTTTCACCATCTGCACCTCATGTTTTGTTTGTAAAACATCCCATTTTTATAAGCTGCGAACTCTTGTCTTTTGAGGGGAACACTATCTGCCAGCTGTTTTATCTGTGTGATAGTAAGATGGGACATCATAGATAGTTTTTAATATGTTTCCTGAATCCCTTATGTTAAGCCACCCTCCTTTAAGCTCATAAAAAAATATTGCTAAGGTTTTGGATGAGTTGTTCAATGGCTTAGTGAAAGTATCTTACAATTGAATGTTGCAACAATTCAGAGTTCAGAGGATCTTAAATATTGAGTCATACGTGTCAGTGTTAGCTGAAGGTTACAATGAGTTTTCCTGATAGAACTTTTTAAATATCTTGTTACCTCAACAAAATACTAAATGATACAAGAAACTGCTTCAGACTCAGTGTCCTACAGGCTGGCATCAAATACAGTTCAATTTCACTTTGGAAGTTGAATCTTGAATATCTGGGGTTTTTATTTGCTCAGCAAATCTCTTGAAGACGTATTCCAAACTCTAGTCATTGTAAGATTGTCGACAAAATTAAGTTTTGACTGAATGTTGAGATGATTTGTATCAAAGGCTTAACTTGTGTGTGTGTGTGTGTCTTGCCCAGCAATGTGTTTGTACTGTACTTGTGGAGGAGAGTCAATCATAATTCTAGTGATCAATTTTCATCAATCTAAAGATAAAAATGTTCCATATTGTCTGTATATGTTTCTAACGGTGAATTTCATTATAGGAATATTTGGCTATTCAGATTTAACTGACATCAATTATATGTAGCTATAAATAAAATATGTTTTAGATTTACATATTTAATAATTATTATGAATCTGACTTTTTTTTTTTTTAGAATTATAAAAATGACTACCTAATATCTCTGATTGACTGTGCCAAGACCAACTAGTATTTTAGTTGTAAAAATGGCAGCATGAAAATTTGGTGAAGTCCTCTCTTATTGGGTAGTCCTTAAGGAAGTTAATTTATGCTCAGCTGGTCTTTGTGATTAATTTCCTTTGTACAACGCTTATAGTATCTCGCTGTCTGTCTGGTACAAACCTTGTACACATTGTTTCTCCCATTTCCCTTTCTCGGGTGAAGATGAAAATTCGCACAAGTATTAATTGTTGAAGACAATACAATAAAAAAAAAAAATTAAGCAATTAGTTTATCCGTTAGTCTAAATTAATTAAGTTTGTTTTATGTAGAAAAGGGAAATGGATCTTCCAGTGCTGAGAAACATGGCAGATATTGTGCTAAGCTTTATTTTTTTATATTTTGCTTTTTATTTATTGTGTACTATATTATTATCTCCCTTCCAATATGATCCACACATTCTATCCAAAGTTTATAGAATAACTTAAGAAAGTTTATGAATCCTAGATTAGTAATAGCTTTTTTTTTTTTAATTTAAGGTTAGTGCAAAAGTGAACATATCAGAATTGACTGGTTGAGAATAAATATTTTAATTACTTCCCTTGATCTAAGGAACTCTTTTTGACAAAAACACCTGTAGAATATTTCAAATAATTAATTACATGCAAGAATGGAGACTTACACCGAGTCTTGATTTACTAGAAACTTTTAGCTTCAAGAGGAATGTGAACAGTGGAATTGATTGAAGACTTTTTGTTTTCGTGTTTGTTGATTGAAAAACCACAACATTATTTGTTGAATTTATCGCTAAGACATTGAAGCTTCAGTTAACCCCTATGTAGAATTGTTGACATCTATGTGTAAGTATGTTGTTTATTTATAGAAAAAAAAATCCAGCACTACTTTTATTGTATATCATTTTCTGTTTGCATTTATCTGTTTTTGTTTTTATTTTCAAGAAGTTGTGATACAAAGCCATGATGCCATCTTAGTTGATTTTTTTTTTTCTGTCATATGTTCTCCATGGAACCGAAAGGTTTTGCTTTGACAAACATTCCTGCACTATTAAAATGGCAGGGGGTGGCTTTAAGTTTTAAAGAGCGAGGGGGTGGGGGTAGATCAGTAGAGAACAATAATGCATTCTTGTGTTTATGTCAAGAGTTATTGCCACTCTTCTTCCATCACTCATATATTATTGTCTTGAATGTCCCTGAAGTTGACATCATTGATTATATATATATTTATATTTAAATGGATCAAAATACTGGAAGTTTTCAGGTGGTCCAATTTATAGAGATGTGAGCATTTAAAATGTCTATCCTTAAATCTGGAGTGGTATATTTGCCTATCTGTAAATCTGGAGTTGTATATTTGTCTATCTGTAAATCTGGAGTGGTTTATATGTCTATCTGTAAATCTGGAGTTGTATATTTGTCTATCTGTAAATCTGGAGTGGTATATTTGTTCTCTTTTATTTCTGCACTGTGGTAGAAATATTGGAAGAAGTAGCAGACGTGAGAAAATAGTTTGTCTTTTTGTATTTCATTTCTTTGCTTGATATTTTATTTGATAGTCTGATCCCTTTCAAAAAGAAAGTTTTATTGATGAAAAATGTATTTTTAGTTAACATATTGAAGACTATAATTAAATAAATTCTCATTATTGACCTTCAAGAACAAAGTTCTAAATTTAGCACGTATAAGTATAGCGTCTTATATATGTTACAATTATACATGTATTTTTTTCAGTTGTTTTTTCCTTTTATTATTTTCTTTGTTAAACTATTTTATAATATGTTCCATGTGATATTGAAAAGCTCAAATCAGAAATGAATTATTATGGAATCATTTCCAGATATTTACAGAGCCCTATGTACAACATTTGGTCCAGTTTTCAGTGTACAGACCCTCCCCTACCCTATGTTGTACGTGCTCTGTGTCTCATGTTTATTTATTGAAGGCTCTAAGTCCTTATTTGCGTATGTATATTTGGCTTTTAAGAAACAAATTTTTTGTTAACATTTTCCATAGTGTTGTGTCTATTTTTTTTTCTTTACACATTTAAAAACAATGTTCTGTTTTTTTTTATGTTATGTTAGTGCTGTGTTATGTAAATGTTGTTTTAATGTTTTGTTAATGCTATTTTATGTTAGTTTGATTTCATATTAGTGCTGTTTTAGTGTTATGTTAACGCTGTTTTCTGTTAGTGTTATGATAGGGCTGTTTTAGTGTTATGTTAACGCTGTTTTCTGTTAGTGTTATGATAGGGCTGTTTTAGTGTTATGTTAACGCTGTTTTCTGTTAGTGTTATGATAGTGCTGTTTTAGTGTTATGTTAACGCTGTATTCTGTTATTGTTATGTTAGTGCTGTTTTAGTGTTTTGTTTGTGCTGTGTTATGAGTTTTGTTATGCAAAAGATAGTGTCACTTGATAAAAACTTCATTCAAATATCAAGTTAAAAGTCTTAATGTGTTTCCTAAACCTGGCTCTGTCATTTATTTTTCTAGCTGATTGTTTTAAACTTTTCTGTAACACCAGAAGCAGAATTATTTGCTAATTTAGTGGCAGGGGGGGAACAAACAGGACTCTAGTCTAGGGCCACAACAGAAAGATGGGGGGGTGGGGGCGGACCTTCACTCTTTTTTTATGCATCTTGTATTGAAGGTTTTTCACATGAACCTAAATTGTGAATCTTGACGGATATTGGTTTCTACGCAATGAAGTTACATAGGCTAGGGAATTAGGTTTGAAAAGTAAAAGCTGACAATATGCAGGTCAGTTCATTGAAATAGTTAAAATTCCTTATAGATATTACTTTTTTTTTTAAAGTGCTTGTTTATTAAATGTCCATATGCAAATTATAGAAAGTTAAAGAATATATCATAGATTTTTATTTATTTTAATGTCTATTGTGTTCTTGTATTATGTGACAGAATTTAATTTATTCGACTTTAATACTCCTCCTTCTACGATGATCAAATAAATAAAGTGAAATCATTGTTGAAGTAAAAGGGTAAGCAACTCCGACAAGTTTAGACGGAATTTAATTTCTCCTAATATCTTCTTAAAGTTCTAATAATATTGTGTATTGATGCGTATTGTTTTGTCATTGTTTGAATCTGTGCATTAAGAAGACAAAATATGTCATGGGATTGTGCTTTGGTTCATGAATTATTACAAACTACCAAATATTTTCACAAAAAAAGATATAATAAATTATGACAAAATCTTAGTCTGTTGTTTCTACATACAAATATATAATGCGTAGTGCAATAGGCTCCCATAATTATGTATTGGATTATTTATCAATGCATGTTGATACAACACTTAGTTTTTCACAAAATTACTCTATTTAAAAAAAAAAAAAATGTAACATAATGATACATACTACTTATTTTTCAATAATATTTGAACCCATTCTTATGAGTTGTCACATCTATCTCTCTTCTCCTGCAAAATCCAAAATTTATTGAATACTAAATTTAATAATTGAATAAAAAAAAAAGGTGTATGGTTCCAGTGTAAGTGCTTCAGATCTTGTGCAACCTCCCTTACCCATAAATCTAACTTTTAAATAATATGCCAATTGATGATTAATCTCACACATTATAAAATTGTTATTCCTTGGTTGGTCACTTTGTCAAATTTAGCCCAAGTAAAGACTTTGTGTGTGTGTGCAATTTAGAACATTGAAGTGGGAGTTTCATAAATAAGATGTTTTAACCCCTTTGTCGCCCTGCATGAAAATCTCTAATTCAGATCATTGCACAGACCTATATATACCAAATGTAGAATGGAAACAGAGCAAGATTTCATATTAGATTGTTATGTACGTAACTCTTTTTTCAAGCTATGAGGAAATTCGCCAAATGAGTCTTGGAAATCGCTCTTCTGCCCCAGAAAAGCAAAGATCTTTAATATTCAAAGTTTAGAAGTAATACAATCCCATTCTGTGGATTTTAAATAGAAGAGGCTATCTGTCACAGAACTATATATTCACGCAAATCTATGATATATAGAGCGTATTTCCTTTACTAGTTTTAGTTTCTGTAGAGATAAAAGAAAAAAATATATCACTTTTCGACAATCCTAAATCTAAATATTTCAAGACTGTTGAAATCATCTTATGAATTAAGATTGTACAGTTAAATAGATCTTTCTAGATAAATATAAAACTTAATGGTATAAAAGTTTTGTCATAATTTAGATCAATATCATGCATATTATAATAAGGCTTGCCTTCAAGTCCGAAGATTAGTGAGGAATGCAGTATTTCCGGTGGCTGCGCAGCCCCAGCTGTGACCTACATATTTTGCCACATCCAGGGCAAGCATAGCCATTGTCCGCAAGCTTGCATATTATATTGTAACTGTATTGAGGCGATAGAATTAATCGTGTGTGCGACCAACTGATACACGTAACACAAGCAAATTTTACATGCTGCATGGAAGTCAACTGTGTCAAGGGACTGTACTATTATGAACATTACACGAAAATATCACCCATGCTTTGGTCCTGCTTTGGAAAGCCTTCAGGAGAAACATAGAGTGTGAAAGGCAGTTTAGAGGAGACCGGGACTGTGAGTCTACCATGAAGTCCTGGTGGAGTGAGTCCTCGAGGGAAGCAGTACGAGTCCAGGATGAGTGAGACATTAGAGTTTAGTAAGACAGTGCGGTGATTTACAGTAAAGTATTTGTAGCCAGTAAATCGTGTTGCCAATTGGGTCGTTTTGGCTGTTGTTGTAGGCTACCAGTAGGCCCTATTTAGTTATTAAACGACCACATTATTATTTGGAACTCTTGTGGTCAAGTTTTTTTTTTATTTCGATGTGTTGTGTTGCGCGGTGGTTACAAAAGGCATGATTAGGAGAGAATCGTAATGGGTTAGGTTTTAATAGATTTATATCATGCATATGTTATATAGGTTAGGTTTTAATAGATCTATATCATGCATATGTTATATAGGTTAGGTTTTAATAAATTTATATCATGCTTATGTTATATAGGTTAGGTTTTAATATATCTATATCATGCATATGTTATATAGGTTAGGTTTTAATAGATCTACATCATGCATATGTTATATAGGTTAGGTTTTAATAAATCTATATCATGCATATGCTATATAGGTTAGGTTTTTATAAAAACAACACTTGAAACAAACCACCCGAGGTGTGAGAGAAATAACGTGTACAAACTTTGTACCAGTCAGACAGTGTGAGTCGATACAAGCTTTGTAAAAACGATTGTTCATATTGCCTATAATGGTATATAGTCTCACGTTGCTTAACACCACCAACCCGTAAGCTAGGGGGACTTGATCTCAGGAAACATAAATCACATTCACGAAATAATACTTTATAAATTTTAGACCTTGGCGTCAATTTGTAATGTTACATGTCAAAGAGTCTAGCCTTAAACTTTATAAATTCCTATCCTAGTACTTCACCCCTTTGTTCATTTTTTGTGAGTCTTTTACATCGTAATTATACTAGAGAAAGGGAGACCATTACGGAGATATAATTTCATTACATTGCAGTTATCAAATCACGTCTTAATTCTCAGCTCGCCCCAGAACGTGATCAACAAGGATCGAAACACATTCCAGGGTCTTGCCCCCAGCTGATTCATTAAACCGATAACCTGTTTCAATTTCTGTTGGCAGTAATGAGTTATGGGCCTTTCTTGTACTTGACACGAGAACTATGTATTATAATAAAAAAAATAATAAAAAAAAAAAAGCTTATATTAAGCATATTTGTATCAATTAGTTTGGATCAGTCATGTAATACAATTTGTAATAGCTCTACTCTAGTTTAACAATAAAAAGCATTTATAAAAATAAAAAAAAGGGGGAACGACCTGAATTCAAACTTGTGGCTCAAGCCTTCTCAGGATTCTCAAGCCAACGCGATAACCACTCTGCTAGCGGAGAGCCTATGAACATGGAAGACTGTATATCTTATCTTATCTTCTATAATTCAGACGTTACTTCAAAAAAGAAGATGTATTGTTATAGATATTTATTATTTCTATAGCCTCGTTCTGTTTTTCATGTTGGGTTCGATAAGACTCAGATGACGACAAATAAAGAGGAATAATTCAGCTTATACCACCACTTCAGTCAAGTGCTAATTCTTTCCATGTTTGAGATACCAAGTAAAATTCCCCTTTCAGACCTTGCGATCTATAGGGCAGATGTTAAGTTCATGTGGCCCACTGCTAAGGAGGGTGTCATGTGGCCATCACACTGACCAATCACCTTTACATTTCCACAATTAGAGTCCTGAATGTCCTGAAATCGAAAATCCCACTCTTCGCCGAGATTCAAACCCATGACCCCCAGTTTGGAAGGGAAATAACTTGTACATTATTAGTAGATATTGTCCTTCCTCTTTATATACGCTTTTTTTTAAAATTATTACTTTTTTATATTTTATTTGTTTATCATCTAAATATGTGGTGTACGATTATAAATTTAAATAACCATCATGAATTCACAATGTCCAATAACTTGGCGGATTCTCTTCTGCTTCAAGTAGAACCGCTACCATCAGTCGAGATGCCTGGATGGCTGGATCAACTTTTTTGTTGATTCAATGTGTTCCTGAGCTTTTTGTTTTCTTTTTATAGTGACTTTCACCGTAGCAGACGTCAGTTCCCGCCACTTTTTTATGTGATTGTCTTCACGTGACAGTCTGTTAGATCTGTGGAGTAGGCTCCCCTACGCCAGGTGTAATATGATTTCCATTTGGTCGATAATATGTTGACGTCGGTATTTCAAAGAGAGCTTTACAAAAACGTTGGCCGACATTCATAAGAAAAGAACCATTTCGAAATTAGAGGAGAATGAAAGAGGAGAGTGAGACAGATAAACAGAGGGAACGGGAAGAGAAGAAAGAAGCAAGAGTGAGAAGAGATAAGATATCTGTCCGAAAGTGCTGCTTCTTTTGCCAGTGCTTCTATGTAGTTCCATCTGTCTGGTCTGACATTACGATTGATTTTTCAATCCGCTTCTGTATAGTCTTTTTTTAAATATTTTTTTTTACTTTTGCTTTTGCCGCTCATGTTTTCCTGCTGTTCACGTCTGCTTCTCTTTTCTTTCCTCGATCTTCTGAAGAGTTCCTGGTGAAATCCACTCCTTGTGGATGTATGACTTGGTAATCCAGCCTTTTCAACACCAAACTTTATTACACAAATTAGGGCACAATCAACGTGGTCAAAATTCACTACGAGCAGTCTCTTCGTCTCTCGTCCATTATTCCGTTCTTACTTTTAAAATGTACTGTCGCGTCACTAAGGAAATACCCAATTAAACCCAGCTTCTTCGCATCTTACTATTGAGTCATGACAAGTCTTTCAATGCACGGGTAACAGAGAAGGGTATTCAAGTGCTGGCGTCGACTGGTTCCTGCTGTTCAACTTTTTTTCAACTTCCGTTTCACTCGGGAGAGCAACATCTGCTCCTCGTCTGCCAGTACATTCTGAAGAGATCGACGAACTTCTTCACAATACAGACATGGTCTATTTGGTTCTCTGTTGATAGGTCTGGTGATATGGTCTATTTGGTTCTCTGTTGATAGGTCTGGTGATATGGTCTATGTGGTTCTCTGTTGATAGGTCTGGTGATATGGTCTATTTGGTTCTCTGTTGATAGGTCTGGTGATATCCATGTTGCTTTGTGTATTCGTTTGTGTGGAAGACAGTTCCCCCAGTCACTAAGTTGCTTGTGGCACACAATTCTGCAAATCTCTCTCCATTTTTGTTCATCTCACTTAGTCCATGCTTTCCCACGAGCTCCTTATGTCCTCTGTTGTCATTGCCAACCAGATGGTAATTAACCTGTTGTTGATTTGCTGTTTGGTGTTTCTGTAGCTGTTTCTTTTTCAATAGCGTAGCTAAGCTTACGCCCAATCCACCTCCTTATTCAGCCGGGCTAGGGAAAATCCTCGGCGGAGTTGGACGACTGTATCCCAAAAGGCAATCTTTTTGGAGGAGATAAAAGATGGTTGGCGTAACAGAAGTGCACCTCCCTTTCCCCGGAACGCTTCAAAGACCAGCTTAAGCTGGCCAACTTGCTTTAACTGACAGAGAAGAGAGCACATGGCTGCGGCTTCTGAAAGATATAGCTGGGATTTCTTACATACGCCATAAAAAATTCGTACAAGCGCTTCTTCTTCTTCCCTAATGCCATTAAAGAATGGAACGGGTTGCCTGAATCAGCCAGGAAAACCAATGACTTAGTAGAGTTTAAGTCACTGATCAACTTGCATGACTAGATTGACACATGAAATGCGAAGGACGTAATTATTTTCTTTTTTTTAAAGTAACGTCTGTAATATACAAGATAATAGAAAATAGGGGCCGCGGAATACACATAAGAGACCAAAATAAAAATGCACTGCCAAGGACAGATGTAGGCTGCGAAAGGAGAACCAAAACTACCACCGGCGGACAACACTAGATGTGGTAGAAAATGTAGGTCACTGCTGGGTCTGCGTATCCACGTGAAATAGTGTATTTCTCAATAATCATCGGACTCAAAGACAAGTCTTATTATTATTATTGGTGTGTAAAAATAAAGCTTTTTAGATTTAGTTTTAAGTTTATGATGAGTGATTTATAGGCGGTATAGATTTAAACTACGAAATGTCTAAATAAAAAATTCTTCAACTCGAATCGCATCCACATTGTAGCTAATATTGTGGGGGCTTATAGTGTGTATCTTGTATTCTATTATTTGTTTCGCTCTATGAACTGTGGACAGTTTTGTAAAATCATAGTTCTAAAAAAAACAACTGTCGACAGAATTTTGTAACGGCACAACTAGCGATCCGGCCTCTCTCTCCCCCCCCCCCCCGCGCGCCCCTCCCCACTCTGTTCCACTTTCACACATTTGTATGACGTCTAGGAGTAATTTCCCTTTCCGAGACATTTGATACCCCAGTGGCGTACTGCGCCATTATTTGCTGCTTCAAAGGAAAGTCGAACGCATAAAGATATATTAAAATGACATTCGATAGATTCATGCGCTTCTGTGTGGGAACTAGATCCAAGACTTTTGGGATCTAACGACTTGAAATAGATACAAAATAATTTGATTGACAAACAGACAGCTGGCTAGATATAAAGTATACAGCGGCGTCACATTGAAGAGTCAAAAGACTTCACAGTTAGTGCTATTGTTTGAAATGCAAGTGAAAAATAATGATTGGGTTTTGAAAAAGAAAATTAATTAAAATTTGAAACAAACAAAGAAAAAAAAATATAAAAGAAATGTACAAATACATGAGTGAAAAACGGCATTAATAACTAATTATTAATAAGGACAGCCATCCCTTGCAAAGGTGGAGTCCCTGAGCTGTTTTGTTGTTGTTGTTGTTGTTGTTGAGGCCCCTATCATCTTTCAGGACAGTAGAGCTATTCTGTGGGGTTGTCAAGACAGTGGAGATATTCTGTGGGGTTGTCAGGACAGTGGAGATATTCTGTGGGGTTGTCAGGACAGTGGAGGTATTCTGTGGGGTTGTCAGGACAGTGGAGATATTCTGTGGGGTTGTCAGAACAGTGGAGATATTCTGTAGGGTTGTCAGGACAGTGGAGGTATTATGTGGGGTTGTCAGGACAGTGGGGGTATTATGTGGGGTTGTCAGGACAGTGGAGGTATTCTGTGGGGTTGTCAGGACAGTGAAGGTATTCTGTGGGGTTGTCAGAACAGTGTAGGTGCTCTGTGGGGTTGTCAGGACAGGAAAACGTCTGAAACAGCCGAAAGGTCGTTCCTGTAGACTGGAGGTCATTTCTGGTGTTTAAGTATGACAGCTTTCCTGGGACAACCGCAGAGTGACACTCATTTGTAACCCCCTCAGCGGAGATAGTAGTGGGAAAGAGAAGATCTGATACCAAGACAATTTTGTTGGGTCCTATCATTTACACTCTTTCTAATATAGACATAGGTTGCAGTGGCCTAAGGTAATGGTCCTGCAAAATAGCGGCGTACGCTACGCCGCCGGTCGACTAGTTATAGATAATCGTCTTCCGACGTTACTCTTTCGTCGAGATGTCTTCCCTTTTATGGGGTCCCGGGTTCGAATCCTGGTGCATACTTGTTCTTTTTATTTCGGGATCTTTCGGCGTCTCTGAGTCCACCCAGCTCTAATTGGTACCTGACATTAGTTGGGGAAAAAGTAAAGGTGGTTGGTCGTTGTGCTGGCCACATGACACCCCCGTAAACCGTAGGCCACAGAAACAGATGACCTTTATTATCATCTGCCCTATAGACCACAAGGTCTGAAAGGGGAATTTTTTAAAACTTTTTTTTACCAGTTCCTAAAAATGTCAGTGTTTACGTGGCAATTAAGTGAACTCTCGCACTGTCTGGCACTAATTTCTGCACCTGCCAAAAGTGCGGTCACTCTGTTTAATAACCCATAGCGTATTATCACATAAAAGAAAATCATACTCCATATGACCTTGAACTATAGAAGTGCGTCCTTCATTCCTACTGAAAAGACCAAAAAACGGGGAAATTGATGCATTTCAAAGACTGACGTTTCTATTAAAATGTACACTTTTTTTTGCGACATTGAAACGTAACACAAAGGCTGTGTTGTAAGAATACACATTGGTTGCGTGTACAATTAATATATTAATGAACCTATATACTTTTTTTATTAATTAAGTCGCCCACTGCCTTTAATGGCAGTCTGGTGTACACCAAACGGAATGTAGACAGAACTCAACGAATGTTACAGGTGGCAACAAGCGGGGCTAACTCTCGTGTGCAAAATGTATCTAGCAGGCGAGACTTTTTATAGCCTCCCCTTGTCAATAGACAGATTGGGTCGATTGAAAAAAAAAATTGAGAAGTCGCCCCATGTGAAATGGCTTTCTGTTATCATTGCCTGCCTTGTGCTAGGCCTGCTTTGGACTAATGAAGACACATTAGATCTAGATAGTGGATCTGGTATTGAGTTAAATGACTGGAATTACACGGAGGATTAAAACAGGAACAAAACTAGGGTGAGTGAATAGACGAGGTAGATTTTACTATTAACCATTAGGCTTAGTCCATTATACAAACATTATCTTTGAATGTATGCATTAACAAAATAATCTAAGTGCATAACATATGAATGATTAATGAAATTAATGAAGGCCTATAAATGATCCACAAAATATGAGTAATTTATAAGAATAAATGATCTAATAAATAGAAATATGAGTGATTTATAAGACTGATAAAAATAAATGATCTAATGACCAGAAATATGAGTGATTTACAAGACTGATAAATACATAATCTACAGACCTAAAACATGAAAGATCTTAGATCTAACATTAAATGACCGTTCAACCTAAAATATAAAGGATTTCTGGGACTGATAGGCCGAGCAGGATAGAAGTATAGGCTACACGTTTTGCTTATAGCTCCCACATTCTTGGCAACCCCCCTTTCCCCCAAAACATTGACCGAATGAGTTTGTTATGAATAATAATAATGATAATGCCTTCGATCCCGAAGATTAAGGATGAATGCAGTGTTTCACATGACAACGCAAGCCCAGTTGCGACCTGCATATTTTCCCAAATTTCGTGCTGACAAAGCCGTTGTCCGCTGGCGGTCTGTTTAAGTTTTCTTTCCGTCTTCTGGTCTTCAATAATGAATCTCAAATGTTTGTCCCGCAGCCTTTGTGAGAGCTCTAAAAATTGTCTCTTTCGGAGGCCATCTGCTTCCAGCTACTTTCCGCTATGTCAGAGAGGGCAAAATGGCGCTTGCGGGGGTACCGCTGTTACGCCATCCTCCTTTGAGCTCGCCAAAGAAGATGGCCTTGGGCACTGTCAATGTTCTTGTCTTCTTCCTGTACGTCTGTGTATTCCAATGCTGACACCGAATGTCACCAAGTCATGAACTTAACCGTGACAACAAATAGAAAGACAGAAGTCACGGACATATAACTTGTTTATTGAACATATAAATAAAATACAGGCACAGTTCCGGCAAATGAAGTTTCCAGTTTCAATTAATATATAATAAAAATAGCTAAATATTTAGAGTCTATATATAAACTCTATAACTAAAATCAAATGGACCTCATTCACAAATCGTAAACAAACCACATTTAGCCACGTGGTTCTCCATGTCTTCTATGACTGGGGGCTGCCCAGGTTGAGGCGGGCGGTAGCTGATCAGTGAGGCGCGAAGACCTCTCCCACCGTCAGAGACAACCCGTGGCGTCCATACATTACGCCAATCAAGTTGGACTTATAACCCGTAACTGTTGTCTCCCGTGTTGTTTTAGCCGCTTTGCAGCAGCACCAGAGTTTCCTCTCCGGGGCGCATTCCTGGGCCTTGGATAAAGGGGTCATGGGTGGCCCATGCGTCATGATCCCTCTCTCGACCTTGCTGATGTGATCCAAAGGAACGCATCGCATTACATTTGGCACCAACTCAGTTGCAGAAGCTGCCGGAGGGAATTTCATAGCTGATAATCCCAACGCCTAAGGGGCTTCACTCCTGATTTCTCCTCGAGGTTGTCTCCTGAAGCCTCAGTACCGCAAGGCAGCGGGGGTTTGAAGTCAGAGTACCCCTCTCCTAGATGAACTGCCTTACTAGGCTGACGAGCTCCATCTGCCCGAAGCTCCCGGTTTTGTGGCGCCAGGTATCCGCCTTCACCCCTTCACCTGTTAGTAAGAGCAGTTTCGCCGGGCTTAATATCTAAGCCACACGAGCAGGCCAGGTGCTGGACTTAGTTGTCAGAGGCTATTTGAGACGCATGCCATTAGGAGTACTTTATAGACAATGGGAGCTTAACCCCATTGACACCCCTGGCCATGACAACCTTTGAAACCATGTCTTCTATACAAAATTAAATCCATTAAGGCTGTCACGTGATGCGTTTTTTTCCCCATTGTTTTATCAATATTAAATGTTGTTTGTTTACGATCGGTGAATGAGGTCCATTGTCCTAGTCTAGGGACAAAACCCCCACACTGTTTTACTATAAGTTATATTCCACTAAAAAAAACAAACAAAAAAAAACATCTCACAAAGTAAAAACGATTCAAAACAAAAACAATCTTGAAGTCAAAGACGTGAATGCCCCCCCCCCCCCACTTCCCTTTCCACTTTTTTTTTCCCAACTAAATTTAACAGGAAACCCTGACCAGAACTCAGTCCTGACAGGCATACGGTCGTCTCCCGTGCGGGATAAGTGTCCGACCCAGCGCCGCTGTCGAATAGTAATTAGTTTTTTTTATATACTGTGCACGGTGGCTGAGCTGTAAAGCGCTTGGCTTCTGAGCCGGGGGTCCCGGTTTCGAATCCTGGTGAAGACTGGGAATTTTAATTTCGGGATCCTTGGGCGCCTCTGAGTCCACCCAGCTCTAATGGGTACCTGACATTAGTTGGGGAAAAGTAAAGGCGGGTTGGTCGTTGTGCTGGCCCTCGTAAACCGTAGGCCACAGAAACATATGACCTTGACATCATCTGCCCTATAGACCATAAGGTCTGAAAGGGGAACTTTTTACTATTAGTTGGTAAAGGTAACGGCACTCGGTAGTTGTACTGGCCACATGACGCTCTAGTTGACTGTGGGCCTTAGAAACATATGACCTTGACATCATCTGCCCTATAGATCTAGAAGTCGGAAAGGAGAACCTTACTTCAACAAAATATTTTATAAAATCATACATCTTTGTTGTGGTTATATGAGAAAAGTCCCTACCTCCCAAATGAATACCAGAATATTATATAAAATTGTCTGTACTATGTCTCTCAAATTTTTCATATATATATATACATATATAAGTGTATATATTCAAAAGAAATATATAAGTAATGCACACTGCTTTTTGCAACTAATTGAAGTTTCTAGAGTTGACAGTTTTCAATTGACGCTGACAGTTCTGTCCCTTTGATTGCTGTCACAAATGGCGGGTATTCTCAGATTTTAATTAAGACTAGATTGAAACAGTTTAAAGTGCTTTAGTCAACAGAGCTCATGCTTTGCTCTCGAGATACCGTAGTTGTGGGAAGAACTGCACCCACTCGTTATATTTAAAGGATGGTGTTCTGGAGTTTAATACTTTTTTTTTTGCTAGTAATGACTAAAAATATAGGTATATATAGATATTGAAGATTTTCGCGAGTAACAATGTCAGGATATTTTACAAAGTTTGTTCGTGTGGCATTTTACGTCTCGAGAGACGATCTTTTCCCTTTGCAACTTCTTGTGTGACTAAAGAAGCCAATCCTTGATACACAGCTGCGATAGCAGGTTGGGCATATATAATCACCAGGCGCCGTTGCATTTTCATCCTTCTTTCTGCTTCTGTTGTGTATGACATCTGCAATCCGTGACCCTTCCTTTATGCTCTCTCTCCATGTGGATCTGTCCAGTGCCACCTCTTCCCAGTTGCCAGTGTCGATTTTGAAGAGCTTCATGTCGCCTTTGCATACATCCGTATAACGTAAAAGTGGGCGACCAGTGGCTCTCCTGCCTTCTATTAGATCGCCATACAGGATGTCCTGTGGGAGTCGACCTACTGACATTCTACGAACGTGGCCAAGCCAGCCAAGGCGTCTGCTGCTGATAACAGAGCGGATGTCCTGGCACCCTGCTCTTTGTAGCACTTCCTCATTGGTTATCTTATCTTGCCACCTTATTTTAAAGATCAACTCACTATGTATGTCTGAGTGGTAAAAAAATGTGTACACTTTATTTCTCCCACACCCAATCTCAGAACAAGCTGAAATTGTGCACAATTATTTCTTTTACCTGACAACACAAGAGTCAATTTTTAAAAAGTTAACCAATTAGTTAATTAAGTATTGTTAATTTATTATTTTGTTTGGTATCATAAACAAGGGAAAGAAATTTACTTGACAGATGTGGTGGTATAAGTTGAATTACTCCCCTTGAGGAATCTGGAGCCCTAAGTAAACATTCGGTATGCATTTTAAAAAAATGATAATGTAAGCGATACCCCCTTCTTCCCTCCCCCTGTCACAACTGGGCCAGACACGTGACAGGATGGGGTCATAGGGCATTGAGAAAACTAAAATCTAAACGAAAATGGTAAAAATATTTTTATCGTACATTTTTACATGTCTAGGTCTATCATACATATAATTACATGGTTGATCCAAACTAAGTGATACGATTACACTTAATATAAGCTTTTTTTTTTTTTAAAGTATTTTAATTTTTTTTTAATTTTTGGATCTATGGGCGCCACTGAGCCCACCCAGCTTTAATGGGTATCTGAAATTAGTTGAGGGAAAATTAAAGGCGGTTGGTTTTTGGTCGATCAAAAACATCGGCGTATCCGGTGAATGAGGGATAGCTCCGTAATAATTTTCCTAAAACAAACTACCAATCTAAAAATGACGAAAAAAGGGGATAGGCGTCGCCATCTTTTCTTAATCTGCGCATTGAATACTTCAAGATTGAGTGGGCGTGCTGTTGACGTGAAAGAAACAGGAACAGAAAATATCTGACGCCTTTGGGAATGTATTAACCCTCTTGCCACTAAGTCAACACTTGTTAACCCTATCTACCCTATCTTTATGTATACAATGATCAATGTTTGTTCCTCGAGACAAGAGACGGTGAGATGAAATCTACCCAGTTGATATTAACCCTTGTCCGCCCAATCATGCCCACCCTATTCGTGTCCATCCTACTCATGTCCGCCCCATCCGTGTCCGCCCCTAACTTGTCGGCACCCGAGTACAAAGTACTGGTTCGATGGCATTAAGTTTAATGTTTTCTTGACAGTATATTTTGTTTACATATAATTTTTAATAACCAGGGAAACGGATAAAAAACAGAAGAAAACTTTGAGCTAATTTAGAAGAAAACTTTGAGCTAATTTAGAAGAAAACTTTGAGCTAATCTAGAAGAAAACTTTGAGCTAATCTAGAAGAAAACTTTGAGCTAATCTAGAAGAAAACTTTGAGCTAATTTAGAAGAAAACTTTGAGCTAATCTAGAAGAAAACTTTGAGCTAATCTGATCTACAAAGTTTGATTTGGATTGACACGTCGTTAGCTTACATGTAGCAGAGGATTGTGATGTCAGTACAGTGCCGTGTTTGAATTTTTAAGAGTCTTAAAATGAAATTCGTAGTTTTATACAAATTTCGTGAAAACTGGTTTCGGTCAAATTCAAGTTGAAAAGTTGATGCGTAGTTTACTCATTTACGTCTGCTACCTTAACCTTGACTGGAAAGGTCAAGGTAAGAGCAAGAAACTCTCGTCTGACTGCATAACATGTTGGTGGATGTCATTTTGTTTAAATTTCTTTGCATTGAGTGCATTTACAAATAGACAGGAGGTTGGAAAGTTTTGCCGAGAGAGCTAGAGAGAGACAGAGACAGACAGACAAAGAGAGAGACAGAGAGAGAGAATGGCAGAGAAAGACAGAAAAAGCGTGAGACAGAAAGTGAGAGAGAGAAAAAGTGTGTAAGAGAGAGTGACAGAGAGAGAGAGAGAGAGAGAGAAAGAGAGGGAGAGATAGAGAGAAAGAGAGCGAGAGATAGAAAGACAGAGGCACTAAGTAACTAAGAGAATCAGGGAGAGACCGAGAAAAAAAGAGTCAGAATGAAAGAGACAGAGAATGAGATAGTCAAAAAGAGAGAAACAGAGAAAGAGACAAAGAGAGAGAGAGAGAGAGAGAGAGAGATGGGAAGGTAAATAGTTACAAGGTCAGAATCGAGGTTCGCAATGAAAAACCTCAACAATAGATGAGGCTGAGTTGTAGATGATGATGATGTTGTGATGTTAAGTTGCAGATGATGATGTGATGATGAATTAGTTGAGTTGTAGATGATGATGTGGTGATGTTGAGTTGTAGATGATGATGTGGTGATGTTGAGTTGTAGATGATGATGTCGTGATGAATTAGTTGAGTTGTAGATGATGATGTGGTGATGTTGAGTTGTAGATGATGATGTGATGATGAATTAGTTGAGTTGTAGATGATGATGTGATGATGAATTAGTTGAGTTGTAGATGATGATGTGGTGATGTTGAATTGTAGATGATGATGTGGTGATGAATTAGTTGAGTTGTAGATGATGATGTGGTGTTGTTGAGTTGTTGATGTGATGATGAATTGTGATGAAGTTGATTTGTTGATTTTTTTTGTAATGATGTTGCAATAAAGTTACAACTAGGCTGTATTTGGTGTTGTGATAATGTTATAGTTATCTTGTTATATTAGCGTGGGAGGGGAAAGGGTTAAAGCTTTACTAAGAAAGTGTTACGTGTTGATGTGATAGTGTGTGTGTGTGTGTGCCCTGCGTTGAAGATGAGATAATTGCGTCATAGTTATTACGCAATTGAAATATTGTTATGACTGGATACAAATTTAATACGTCATTGTAATCAATACATCCTAATCATGTGACCACCCAAAAGCTTTTCGATTTCCTGCTGCTATTGTTTACGACAGTATAGTGGCGTACATGATTGATGTACTTTACATACAAAAACAACAACAAGAACTAGGTTTTAAAACTTAAGCATATCCCCAATACTAAATGTACACAATATGAGTCCTGAGTCAGGAACTACAACCACCTAAAACTTTAGAGCATCAATAACATGTTTTACTATAAGAACCCCCCCCCCCCCAATTAAGAAAGTCAAATATTAAATGGTTTTCGTTGAGAATATTTATTTAGCGCTCGTCTGAAACTTCTCCCTCAATAAAAACACAAATGTATAACCTTAACCAGTGATTCTAAAAACTTATTGATTCGGGGACCCTTTTATATAGTAAAAAAAAAATGGAAAGTTAAGTTCCTCTTTCAGACCTTGCAACCTATAAGGCAGATGATAAGGTATTCTGTTTCTGTGGCCCACGGTTAACGAGGGTGTCATGTGGCCAACATAACGACCAAGCGCTTTTACTTTCCCCAACTAAAGTCGGGTACCCACTAGAGTTGGGTCTGGGGCGCCCTAAAAATCCCGAAATTTAAAATCCCAGTCGTCAGCGAGATTCAGATCCGGGACCCCAGGTTCGGAAGCCAAGTGCTTGACCTCTCAACCTCCGCGCCCCCACCCTTCTATATAGTCAGGACTTACCCCTGGACTTACCCCTGGACTTACCCATAGACTTACCCATGGACTTACCCCTGGACTTACCCATGGACTTACCCATGGACTTACCCATGGACTTACCCATGGACTTACGGACTTACTCATGGACTTACCCATGGACTTACCCATGGACTTACTTATGGACTTACCCATGGACTTACCCATGGACTTACCCATGGACTTACCCATGGACTTACTTATGGACTTACTTATGGACTTACTTATGGACTAACCCATGGACTTACCCATGGACTTACTTATGGACTTACTCATGGACTTACTTATGGACTTACCCATGGATACCCATGGACTTACCCATGGACTTACCCATGGACTTACTTATGGACTTACCCATGGACTTACCCATGGACGTACTCATGAACTTACCCCTGGACTTACTCATGGACTTACTCATGGACTTACCCATGGACTTACCCATGAACTTACCCATGGACTTACTCATGGACTTACCCATGGACTTACTCATGGACTTACCCATGGACGGATAGTACAGAAGTTAAGACTGTAAAACAAAGAAACACAGGTTGATGGAGTGTTAAATTGAAAGTATAACTTTGGTTTAAAAAAGACATTTAACAAAAAAAATTGAGACTTGAATGAGTTTGAATTGATTTTCTGAAAGTATTTAAGATCGGCTCCATGTTTGTAATTAGCAACCGCAAATATCCACAACTACACTTTCTAGTCGATTTCTTTTATTTGTAATGAAGCTCATAACGTCATTGAATCCACGTTCTACCAAAAAGGTGATGGAAGTCAACGATTTATTTTTTTTTCACAATAATCTACAATGCAGGATATAAAATTGTCATCTTTTTTTTAATGCAGCATTTGTGCTATCCCACAGACCTATATAGGTAATATATATATATATATATATATATATATATATATATATATATATATATATATATATATATATATATATATATATATATATATATATATATATATATATATATATATATATATGAATATATATATATATATAGGTCTGTGTGCTAATCCATGTTCGAATATTGGTGTGTGGATATTTCATCAGGTGGTACTAGTGTGTATCTGTGATTAAGACCTGAGTTTGTTCACTCGCAAAAGAGTTCAATACCCAGTCGGGAATATCCAAGTGGAGACTGTGTTCAAATCCAATGGCTGCCTGGTCGTGCGGTTTGTGTGCTGGACTGTCGTTCAGATTTATCGATGGTCCCGGGTTCAAACCCTGCCCGCTCCCATCCCCCGTCGTCCTGCGGGAGGTTTGGACTAGGAAGTAATCATCTTCAACTCTAAAGGAACATCCGAAACATGTAAAACATTTTACAAACAACATCTTTGGTTTAGGTCGTCATTAAATAGATCTAGTACGTAATAGACACATTTTAACAGTAGTGAGGGGTGAGCTGGTTATTATTAAACTTATACGATCATCTTTTCATCTTTCATCGGACCCCCAACAAACGTCTCTCGGACACCCGGGGAGTGCGCGAACCACAGTTTGTGAACCTCTGATCTAGATTAGTATTCTTGAGCTCTTAGAGAAAAATAAACATATTTCGAAAACCAAAATTTGTCTTCAGCATTCAATCAGAGTTCCTTCCCTTTTTCTTTTTCGCGTTATGAATGCGTAGTTACCTTTTATGAGAATTTATGATGTCCATAAAATTATTGACAATATTTTCCTTTTCTTCATACATGCTTTGAAATGATAATATTTTTGTTCCAATTTTGTATAAGAAAATCAAATACTTTTCCCCCCTTTATTTGCCGTCTCGTAGGTGTACAGAGAGTCGCTATGACCTCGCAATGACCTGGCTGATTATTATGCAAATGAACCCTGTCTAGATATTCAACGGAGGTAGGTGTCATTGATGTAGACATATATATTCTAGTCAATATTGGATTATGACCGTTGTGGTCGCTCTCGCCTTTTCAGCCGCGAGCATTTGGAAAATTTGATTGTATTTGAATTCCCCCCCCCCTCCCCTTCTATCTATGGCCAACTTAACCGTCACTTTTTTAGAAAGATTTGACTTGGACAAACAGACGGGAGGTGCTTCGCCGTGTAATGTCGTTGCGAAATAAGAGAAAGTAACATTTTCAAATGTATCGTCCGGGTTTTCCCGTTTATCTTGTTTCCTTTTTCCCGTGTGAGTTTTTTGAAGTTTTTCGCCAGGCGTAGAGTCTGTCATGGTGCTCTAGGTTTAATTGTAGGTGTAACTTTAACTCTTTCTCTCTTATTTGACGATGCCATTGTTGATTTGAACCCCATTAAATTAAGAAGAGGAAACCGTGCCTCATATTCTGTTTGACTGCCCCAGACTTGCTGATCTCCGTCTCGACAGGTCTGGGAAACCCAAAATTCTCGACCTGTATGGCGACATTTATGCACTACGCAAGACAGCAGGGGTTCTGTCCAGGGCTTTTGCAAGAGAGGATTTGAGAGGCCCTCACTCAAATGGAGTTTGATGATGATGATGATGATTAAATCAATGTTTTTTTTTTAATAGACATTAATTTGTGTCATGTAAAAAGATAATGCATTGCTCTTCAAGTCTATACAAAATAAAAATATTTCCTGATAACAAAGTTATAGAAGTTTAATCACAACAGGAAGTGAGCTACGAATGAACGAAATGAATAATTCCGGTGATCATGGATAATAATTACGTAGGGAAAGAGTTAAGTTACAAGTGATGGTTGCTTTTTTGCTAGAGTGTGAAACACTAAGTCATGGTACTTTGTAACTGTTGTGGCTCTTCCGCGGTGTCGGATGTAATCAATGCAATGATCATGAGGTAACCTTCAACCAAATCAGGAACGCCGGCGAAAGGCCAAACAATCAATAAATAGTAGTCGACTCTAGTATCAAAACAATCATGAATACTTTAATACTCAAAAGGGATTCGTCCAATGTTTTTCCGTAAATCAGTATGTCTATTCTACTGCTCTACACGAAGCGTCTTCTTTTAGCGTCACTTAGAGCGTTCTTGTTTTTTAACCAACCTTACGTCATCGTCGCTAAGTAAAACTTTCCCCCTTATTCCCGAAACAAATAACTAATTCCTAATCATGTCATGGTAACCAAGTACAGGCTTCAGATGAACTCACGTGATGCTGTGAGGACATGTTTTGTATATGTCTTCTCGTAAGACAATGGATATGCCCACGCAGGGCCGGCCTTTGGTAATTGGAGGCCCTTGGCGTACATATTTCATAAATGGTGACAAGTTGGGCATCTGTAATCACCAGGTGCTGTTGCACTTTCACCTTTCTTTCGAATTCTGGCGTACCGTACGCCATCTGCAATCTAGGACCCTTCCCATAGGCTTGATTTCCACGTGGATCTATCTAGTGCCTCTTTTTCTCAACAGTGTCGACTTTGAAGAGTTTCTTGTCATGTTTGCATACATCTATTCTGTATACCTTAAAAGTGGTCGACAATATAAAAGAAAACAAAGTAACAAAGACAGTTTGTGTGGAAACACAAACTCAAAATCGGCCCCCCGAAGTGGCCCACCCAGGCAGGTAAAAAAGGCAGGTTTCAATATTTTCAGAAAGAACATCAGAATGAAATTCTATCAAAGACAAATGACAGAGAAAAATGGAGAAAGAGGATTTGACAGATCTTGTGTAGTGCCCCAGCGGTCCAGCAGACCAAAGAATAGGTGAATGTGAAGTTAAATGTTAAGCTGGCCTAACTGATGTCTTATAATGAATATCTCATTGATCTAATTGTTTTGTAAAGGGTCAATCTCTTATTCAAATCATCAAGAAAAAAACATTTCCGTAAAAAAAAAAAAAATCCCCTTGGTTGAGTGTTCTATTTCCTCGGTGCAGGCGTGCAGTTCACGCGATAATATGAAAAACTACTTATTAATTGTTGTTTTAAATTATGTCCAACTTATATGCATACTAAATAAATTTTTTCTCTTTAAAAAAAATAGTTAACTTTTTGTGTAAATGTAGTAGTTAGTATGACAGAACTTACCTAACTTAGCAATACAAATGTAAAAAAAAATATTAGACAGCAGGGTTTGCATAGAACTGTATGTGTTATAGTACTAAAGAGCCTCAATGTTTGTTACTATTAATAGTGAATAGTTGTAAAATTGGTGTATTTTTATGAAAAATCTGCTTGCATAGATAATTTTTTAAAATTAGATTGTTCACTTTCGGAAAAGAAAAAAGTAGCCTTTGCGTCAGAACTTTGAATGATCTAAAATACCATGATGTCCGATTTTCATTTTCTCTTCTAGTTTCTGATATCTAAACGGGACGGACGGACGGACGGACAGACATGCCACACAAAACTAAAAGAGTCTTTTCCCCTTTCGGGGGCCGCTAAAAATCCACAGATCTTAAGATTCTGTAAGAGGTTTCTTTTCAACAGCGTGAAGAAAAGTCTAAAAACATTATTCTATTTTTGAGTTGAGGTTGAAGACTGAACATTTGAATTTGATTAATGGATGCAGTGCAATTAGAGTAAAAACCGGACATCTTCACAATTAAGTACAATGACTACCGGACGGACATCACGACCCGGAAAAGGAGGACATGCCCTCCTTTAGCCGGATATCTGGAATGCTGAGATTCACTTAGAATGAGTTATTCGATTTACTGGCCAGGTTGTTTTTTTTTTTAGATATTAAACTTTTCAAAACTTCAGTCGGTCACAGTTGCCAGATTTTTTCTCAGTTTGAACTCGTCAAATAAACGTGAAGGAGTTTCCCGCTACTAGAAGTTAGTCAGCACTCTCAAGTTCACTGCAAGCTCCTGGCCAGGTTTAACCAAATACTCACACCACCCTTCATAGGTTCCACTTCATTTGCATAATTATTTCTTTTCTTTTCTTTTTAGTCTCTTTCTAAAATAACTTACGTGACGGTGTGTGTTTGGGATTGCCCCTCTGTCCGTTTCAGCTCATGAGTATAGGATTTGCAGTTTTTAAGGAAATATTTCTCTGCCCTTTCCCCAATGAGTGTCATGTTATTATAGATAAGGTCTTCAGTTTTATGCATTTTTCTTTTACCTTTCTTAAATTATAGACTTCTCATTGTTATATGATTTTAAAATAGTCAGGTTAGAAGTAGACCATATGCAATTTGCAACAAAAAAAAGACCATACCTCCTCTATACAACTTAAAGAGCGATTATTGTTCTCTTAATAACTAATGAATGTTAGTTTTTTTTTTTTAATTTACCCCGAAACCCCCCACCCTCCGGTAGAAGAATCCTGGTTAGCGAATGAATAGATCTACTAGACATTATAATAGTTCAATGATAGAGCTTTAGATCTGGATTTAGAAGACGATGCGCACAATTTTCCTGAACATTAATTTATTGAACTCTTCAAGGAATGCGGAAATACCCGAAGATGTACAGACAGTCCGTTCAAGATACATATTTGCTCTTGCTCAAGCCAAATTCAAATTTATTTATTTTACTTTGAAAAATTATAACGGTCGATCTAGAGTATTCTAGAGTCTTCCCTGTGTGGGCCGATATATATCAACTGTCAAATTTTCTTGGAAAATCGTTAGAGCCGTTTTCGAGATACGTGTCCAGGTTCCACCCAGGTTCCATGAAGGTATGAGTTGAATAGAGGTATTGTAGAAAAGAAGGCGATTACGTCCTACACGTATCCTTGTGCTCATCGTATGCATGCTATAAACTTAACTCTTTCTCTCCGTAATTATTTACCACATTCTGGTGGAATCAACGCTGGTATCGTCAGTTAGGAGAGAAAGAGTTAAGACCCTGTTAAGTCATTGGTTTACCTGACAGACAGGGTATGCTCTACATCAGTGATGCCCAAACTACGGCCCGCGGGCCAGATCCGGCCCGCGACGTGGTTCAGACCGGCCCGCCAAAACATCGGCACAAAAGATAGGAAATAGAAAAAAAATTTAAAAGGTTGAAAATTGTATTTTCTATGTTAGGATTCACTTTTTCCTTTGATGGATTTCATTCTAATTTTTCGTCTTGTAGTAGTCACGTTAATTTTTTTTTTCTATAAGAACACAAGTTGTTGTTTTTTCGGTGACAATAATTAACAGTTGTTTTAGAGTCTTGGATAGTTCTGCGGCTGTCTTAAGCTAGCCGTGTCCTTGACATCTCATGTGAATAACACAGCGCATCTCTTCTGCATTATTTTGTGTCGTGTTCTGCCGTTCCATGTCACATCAGTTCGTTATTGTAATGGGATGGTCGAAGAAACGAAAATTGGAAGTTGAAACTTTCAGGACAAGTGGACAGATCTTTTTTTTTTTGGTAGAACATAATAAATCAATATGTTTGATCTGTACAGTAATGTTTTTAAGTAACATAACATAAAATGCATTCTAAAACAAACCTTTACAAAAATATTGAGGCATTGTTGTCTTGCGCCGCTAAGAAAAGATCGGGAAGTTACGTCAAACGTTGAGAAGAGTTTTGCGATTGGCGAAAATATTTACCAAGAAGTCTAGAAATGAGTCGACTGTAATAGAGGCTACAGAGTTGCTCACATTTTAAGAAGAGAAATGAAGCCTTAAAAGTGATTGCTGGCAGAGATGGAATACAATCGTCCAGAAAAAAAGCAACAGTTGTAGCTTTCAGCTTTTCTGACATGAAAATTGCAAAATGAGTGAAAGATGTTAGTGAAAATCCAAATTCAAAACTAAATGACAGAGCAGCAGATTTCGAAATCATTTCTATTGCCGCTGAGAAGTGACACCAACTGGAACTGATTGACTTACAAAGCCAGACTTCCCTGCTTGAGAAATTTCTAGCAATACAGACTAAAGATTTCTACGCCTTGTTGTCCTCATAAACTTTGCACATATGCAAAAACAATTGCTGGGTATGGTCACAATGTTTACAAGAACTTAATTTAGTGGAAAAACTTTCAGTTACAAGACGCCTGAAACCATTGTTACATATTGACTTATGTGTGTAAGTAGATCTACAAGCATACATGGGATTGTGATAAAACTATTTAAAATGTTTTAGTCTCTATTTCTTTTTTTTTTATCTTTCGTTAATGTGGCCCGCGACACGAGTGTCGGAAATTAAAATGGCCCGCAGGCCGTATAAGGTTGGGCACCACTGCTCTACATAAAACACTCAACCATTAACTTACACATACAAAAAACATAACCTAATAAAAGACTCGTACTAACGCAAAGATTAAGGCACATTTCTTACTCTATATGCTAGGACTAATTTGTACAAGTCATCCTTTTTTTCTTTAGTGCAATAATAGCATGTAACGGGTTGCCTGAATCAGCCAGGAAAACCAATGGCTTAGAAGAGTTTACGTCACTGATTAACATGCATGACTAGATTCTTTTTTTTTTAATTGAGCGTCTGTAATTTAGATGAAATGCGATGTAATAACATAACACTGTATACATTTTAATTGACACTAAAGATTAATGAGGGGTGGTAAAAAAAATTCCATTGTCTTTTAATCTTACATTCTTTAGTTATTAAGAGAAAAATTATCGCTCTATAAGTTGTAGGCCTAATAAAATTGTTATAGGCTTGCGAGTCCTTGACACTGACTGTAGCGCTAGAGAGGAGGATCCTAGCAACAGAATTGAGACGGTACAGAAGTTGTAGGCCTATTAAAATTGTTATAGGCTTGCGAGTCTTCGACACTGACTGCAGAGCTAGAGAGGAGGATCCTAGCAACAGAATTGAGATGGTACAGAAGTTGTAGGCTATTAAAATTGGTATAGGCTTGCGAGTCTTCGACACTGACTGCAGAGCTAGAGAGGAGGATCCTAGCAACAGAATTGAGATGGTACAGAAAGATCCAGGTATCACATTTATAAGACCGCATCACAAACGAAGAGATTAGAGGCAGGGTCACTGCAGCGATTGGACCCCGCGATGACCTATAAAAACAAACATAAACTAATACTCTATGGCTATTTTACAAGGTCTTCGGGGCTTGCAAAGAGCTTCCTTCATGGAACAGTACCAGGAAATAGAAGAAGAGGCAGACAGAGAAAGCGATGGGAAGAAAACATAAACGAAGCGATGGGCCTACCATTAAAAGAGGTTCTGTCCAAGGCAAAAGACAAGAGAGGAATGAAGAAATACGGTTGACAAATCTTGTATGGTGCACCAACGGTCAAGTAGACTAAGGAATAGGTGAAGGAGAAGTTGTATATAGGAGATATTGTCTTTTTTAAAAAGAGTTGTTTTTTTTTTCTTCTTATTGCTATTCTGAAACTTTCCCATCACCCCAAACGAGACTCCGACTCGTTTAGAATGACCCCATCATAAAGCATGTTCCAATTAACCAGACATCGAAGGGTAACACAGCCAGCATTGTTCGCCTATCAAATCTCAATTAAGACTTGACCTAAATATAGCAAATGCTCATTTACGGCCATGTCAATACTGTCGAGATAGCCGGAGGGCAACAGAGGTTACCACTTTGCTGAATAGTTGTACGGATATCACCCCCCCCCCTTTTTTTTTTTTTTTTGGTCGTGGCATTCGCCTCATGTCAATGCGCATTTTTTTAGCGGCCACCGATAGGGGAAAAGACGCTATTAGTTTTGTGTGACTTACCCGTCCGTCCGTCCCGTTTAGATCTCGTGAACTAGATAAGATAGTGAAAATCCGACATCATAATATTTTAGACCATTCAATGTTCTGATGATGCAATGGCTACTTTATCTGAAAGCGAAAAATCTAACTTTTAAAAGCAAGTATGCAAGTAGTTTTTTTCAGAAAAATACACCTTTTTTTTTTACAACTATTCACCATTAATAGTAACAAACACGGGATGCTAATTAGTAGGGGAGATAACTATCTATCATATTTTTAACATATTTATGCAAACGGTTTTAGATTTTTTGTCAAAAAAATATTTTTTTTACATTTGTATTACTACGTTAAGTAAGTTCTGTTATACTAACTACTACATTTACACTTTAAATAAGAACGCGACCCTTTACAAAACAATTAGAGCAATTATATATTCATTATAAGACATTAGTTAGGCCAGGTTCACATCTAACCTCACATTCACCTATCCTTTGGTCTGTGGACCGCTGGGGCACCACACAAGATCCGTCAACCTTCTTTCTTCATTCTTCTCTGTCATTCGTCTTTGATAGAATTTCATTCTGATGTTCTTTCTGAAAATAGCCTATTGAAACCTGCCTTTTTACCTGCCTGGGTGGACCACTTCGGGGGGCCGATTTTGAGTTTGTGTCTCCACATAAACTGTCTTTGTAACCTTGTTTATGATTTCATTTTTAGTTAGCGAACTAGTAAGAAAGAAAAAAAAAAGTCTTTCAGACTTTGGGATGTTTATTTTTGTTAATACAATAACCGCGATGTAGTGGAAAGGTTCAACGACAACTGTCCGAGATACCAGGCCACCTGGCAACTACCCAGCTAGAGCCTAGAAGGGTAGCTGAATTGAAATATTATACATATCTGCTAATATAAAGAATTCGAAATTATAATTAATTTAAATTTCTCATATCACAAAATAAATGTAGTCGTGAAGATTATGAATATTAAAAAGATATTGGACTCGTTTTGATTAGCAGTGATCGGCGTTTCTTTGTATATATGCATGTATGTGTATATATGTCCCTGAGTATGTGTGTATGTCTCTGTGAACGTGTGCGTCTATGCATATGTTAGTCTAAGTCAGGTGTTCTCAACCGTGTAGGTCGCGACCCCCTTGGGGGTCGATTGACGATTTGCCAGGGGTCGCCTAAGACCATCGAAAATATGGATTGTTATTGTCTGTTCTTCTATTGCTGTGTGGGTGGGGGTCGCGGCAGAGTGGGGGGATTGTAAAAAGGGGTCGCCGAGCATAAAAGGTTCAGAACCGCTAGTCTAAGTGTCCCTAAGTGTGTGTGTGTGTGTGTGTGTGTGTGTGTGTGGCTCTTGCTATATGTGTGTCTCTGTGTCTGTGTGTGCCCGCTATCATTAAAAAAAATCTTTCCTTTGTTTTTCCTTTCTGCTTTTTTTTTTTTTTTTTTTGTATCTCCAGAAAAATAAATTGCAACCAGTAGAAGATGAAATAGCTGAAACTGGATTAGCAAAAGAAATCAAAGAAGTCAGCTAATTATTGAGTCGAACGCAATGAAATTTTACTCAGGGGAGGGGGGCATAGTGCGGGAGGGGGCACAGACCCAGGGGCGGGTAGCGCGGTAAAGGGGGGGGGGAGGCACGGACATCTCAATCAGAAGCATTGTTCTCTCCAGATTCTGAAAGACTTCTAGCACACCAGTCCTGTCACAAAAAGAAAAAAACGATAGTAAGGAAAACAAAAAGTGATAGTTTTAGATTGAGGTTCGATTTTCTGTTGTGGTATCGATTGTCTGCTTCAAGAAAACTCAATCATTTGATGAAGTTGTTGTGTGTTTTTTTTAATAACATATATGCGTCTAGTATCACGTGTTTGTGGGTGTGTGAGAAAGAGAGAGAGGTTGTTTACATATATATGTCTAGCGTCACGTGTGTGTGTGTGTGAGAAAGAGAGAGAGAGAGAGAGAGAGAGAGAGGTTTATTACATATATATGTCTAGTATCACGTGTGTGTGAGACAGAGAAAAAGAGAGTGAAAGAGAGAGAGAGAGAGAGATAGAGAGAGGTTGATTACATATATATGTCTAGCATCATGTGTGTGTTTGTGTTAGAAAGAGAGAGAGAGAGAGAGAGGTTGATTACATATATATGTCTAGCATCATGTGTGTGTGTGCAAGAAACAGAGTGAGAGAGAGAGAGGTTGATTACATATATATGTCTAGCATCATGTGTGTGTGTGCAAGAAACAGAGTGAGAGAGAGAGAGGTTCATTACATATATATGTCTAGCATCATGTGTGTGTGTGCAAGAAACAGAGTGAGAGAGAGAGAGGTTGATTACATATATATATGTCTAGCATCATGTGTGTGTGCAAGAAACAGAGTGAGAGAGAGAGAGGTTGATTACATATATATATGTCTAGCATCATGTGTGTGTGTGTGTGAGAAAGAGAGAGAGAGAGAGAGAGAGAGAGAGAGGTTGATTACATATATATGTCTAGTATCACGTGTGTGTGAGAGAGAGAAAAAGAGAGTGAAAGAGAGAGAGAGAGAGAGATAGAGAGAGGTTGATTACATATATATGTCTAGCATCATGTGTGTGTTTGTGTTAGAAAGAGAGAGAGAGAGAGAGAGAGAGAGAGAGGTTGATTACATATATATGTCTAGCATCATGTGTGTGTGTGCAAGAAACAGAGTGAGAGAGAGAGAGGTTGATTACATATATATGTCTAGCATCATGTGTGTGTTTGTGTTAGAAAGAGAGAGAGAGAGAGAGAGAGGTTGATTACATATATATGTCTAGCATCATGTGTGTGTGTGCAAGAAACAGAGTGAGAGAGAGAGAGGTTGATTACATATATATGTCTAGCATCATGTGTGTGTGTGCAAGAAACAGAGTGAGAGAGAGAGAGGTTGATTACATATATATATGTCTAGCATCATGTGTGTGTGTGCAAGAAACAGAGTGAGAGAGAGAGGTTGATTACATATATATATGTCTAGCATCATGTGTGTGTGTGAGAGAGAGAAAGAGAGAGAGAGGTTGATTACATATATATGTCTAGTATCATGTGTGTGTGTGTGTGTGAGGTTGTGTGATATGGGATGTGTGTAAACAAATCAAATACTCTACTCGTTAGACCGCATCCGTTCAAAGTTTTTAGGGCGTGTTTAAAATGTCAATAGCGAATAAACAAACACTTACACAGAAACTCACAAAACACTCAGAACACAAACACACACGCAAGAACACAATACACACAAAAAACTCAGTGGCGTAGCTAAGAATTTGGGGGCCCGGGGCGCTTGACCTTTAAAGGGAACCACTGCATTTTTGACATTCGACATCATGGCATGAGATAATGTACTTAATAAATATATAAGTCTAAATTTCACTTCGTACAGAATATCAGTAACATTAACAAAAAATAATCATTAAGACTTTTAATGAATAATACCGTTGTTTATTGGCGAGATAATGCACACGTGACAAATCTCAATTCATATCGCCTCACGTCGTGCAGCAAAGGCATCTACAACATCATCTAGACTAGATCAATGCTGTCTAGTATTTTTGACTCCACGTGAATAGCGGTGACGTAATATTTATTACTTACTATAGACAAAAATTAGGACATTCACTTGGGCGAGGAGGACTATCGAATTAGTACCCCACTCCCCACAGCCTAGCTACGCTACTGCAAACACACACACTCAAACACACGCGCTGGTAAATGAGATTATTATAAGCAATGAGTTTATTAAGATATGGTTGTTATTTCATTCAACATTGTATGTCCTAATATAAAGCTAGTCTGGAACCTTAAATGCCTGACAATAAACGCGAAATCATCTTATCTTATCTTTTCTTGTAAATTACAGACGTTCTTTTAAAAGAGGAGATAATTACGTCCTATGCATCTCTATGCTAATGTAGTCGTGCATATCAATTAAAGACTTCATCTCTGCTAAGTCGTTGATTTTCCTGTCTGACTCAGGCAACCCATTCCATGCGCTAATGGTACTGGGGAAGAAGGAGCACTTGTACGAATTTGTCCTAGCATCATTGGCCTCCTTCAGTCGTAGAACGACTATGGTTCATCTCGCACACTTCCTCTTGTGGCTGTGGAGCCCTATTTTGGAGAGACACTCCCGTCCACAAATATCGCAAATTAAGGTGACTTTTGCTTCGCTGGTAGAGGAGCTGGCCATTTTTCGAATTGTTCGTTTTTCTCCCAGGGCTGAGGCCCATGTTCTTTCGCTATCCAAAGCTTTCTTGTTCACTGTCTCTCTCCATCTGGTGCGGCCTAGAGCTATGTCTTCCCAATGGTCAGTATTGATGTTCACTGATTTTAGGTCCCGTCCTAGCATATGGAATAAGAAATGTGCTCTTAAAACATCGCTGTTTATAAGGCAAAAGAAAATCCATGAACATTCAAAGTGTAACATTCTATTACAGACAAGAGACTTATCTCTCTTTGTGGTAGGCTACTGTAAGCCTTTAATTTAAAACGGGACCTCAAAACAATGAACATTGATACTGACCATTGAGAAGACATAGCCCTAGACCGCACTAGATGGAGATAGACGGTGACTCAAGGTGACCAAGAAGGTTATTGGCATTAAAAAAACGCGGGCCTCAGTTCTGAAAGTTCTGAAAGTTCTGAAAGTTCTGAAACAAAAGTATGTCGAAAAAATGGCCGGCTCCTCTACCACCGAAGCAAAAGTCACCTTAACCTGCGCTATCTGTGGATGGGGGTGTCTCTCCAAAATAGGGCTCCACAGTCACATGAGATAGTGTTGGAGATGAACCATGGTCGCTCTACGACTGGAGGAGGCCAATGCAAATATTGCAACCCTGCAAGCTGAACTCGGTCTTTGAAATAATAGCTTTATTGTTAGCGTTTGCTAGTTTCACACTCTTTAGCAGACGACCTGATTCTCCACACAAGGCTTATCTCCCCCTTTGCGAGTTCTGTCAATATTTAAAACAATTAATTAATTACTTGTTGATAACATGATTGATCCATTTTCGATTGATTCGTGTGTTGTCCTCGACGTTAAATAATTGTGCAAAGTTTTAATTTGATCCGAGAATGAGAAATGGGAGAAATAATGTGGACAAGTTTTTGACCAGGCAAAGGAGGGGGGGGGAGGGGTGAAGTGTGAAATTTCGGTTTTCCAGTGAATAGAACAAGACAATGTGACACAAACGAGGTCATCAAGGAACATTTGTACCAAGCTTATATCAACTCCTGTCTAAAAATCCACCCTTCCCATATGAATAGTTAATTCTTACTATAACAGAGTCAAGCATGCGTATTAATAATGAAATCTTTCTTTTCTGTTTTTTTTTTTAATTGTTAGACAACTCTTCACTGAGAGACCTATGAAAACAGTAAGAGTTATTCTCCTTTGAAGACGTCACCCATGAAGTTGTCCAACATCGGAAGCGAGGCCAAACGTGCAGACGGTGACGGAGGCTTTCCTGTTTCCATTTCTGAGTCGGTCAAGTCAGAAGCGTCACACAAATCAGACATAAAAAATGTTGCGGTTGGTAATTTTATTTTTATCTGAAAAACAATAGTAATGTGTTGTCTGTCTAGGTATAGCCTATCCATATAATATAGAGTCCTGAGACACCTTATTACTTTAACTATGACCAAGTTTTGAAGTGTAACCACATTATGGACCTACTTAGCCAAATAAATGATACCATTAAAAAGTAACAATAATTTCAAATAATAACTATTTTAGGACCATAGATCTATATTTAGTATATAGAAAGCTGCTTGTCGAATAATAAATAATTGAACGTTATCTTTTCCCAGACCCTCTTTCTCGGATCAAGTTGAAACTTTTAACAATTATTTATTGTATCTAACAAACACGAATCAATAAAAAAAAATTACCAATTGGTCAATTTATTATTTTGTTTGAATCAAAAAAGGGACATAACTTTTACATTATTGAGATATATAGTTGTAAGTGTGGAGTTCTTCCCTTCAGAAAAAACAATCTTTGTTTTAAAAAAAAATATTTGTAATATTTTGATTGTTATTTTTGAACACAAAGATGTAGTCCTGTACCGTGAGTCAAAAGTTAGGACATGATTTTATGCAATGGGAAGTAGAGTTGTCGCTAATGACAGAAGTCATATAGATCAATGCCAGGAATGTCATTTAATATGTTGGCCTACAATCACAGTGTTTTGAAGACATTTATGTCTTTACGTTTGGTGGTTTAAAACTAATACAGTCATCTGTTTTATTGGCCGAACATTAACGAGGGTTTCATGTGGCCAGCACAACGACTTGACTTTACTTACCCAACTACTATCAGCTAGTCATTAGAGTTGGTAGAATAGCCTACTGAAGAATGAAATACCAATCTTCACAGAGATTCGAACTCGTTTCCCCATGACTCGGAAGCCAAGCGCTATAACAGTCGGCCCTCTCACCAATTATTAATAACTAACAGCAATTAAATGAAAAATTCTTCCTTTTTTTAAAAACATAATTAGCTTGCATTATTTGGTATATTTGGCTTCTTTTTTTTTTCTGTGACAGACAGAAAACATGAATACAACAGGTGTTATAAACATAAGCACTTAACATGCCGTTGGGAAATTTGTTGGGTTTGAATCCCAGCTACGTGATTTATACAGACAGACAAGTTCTAGACAGTCATAAATGAGACACACTGAAGAAATACAAAACTTTTTTTTTTTTATAAGGGCAATGAAAAAAAAAAGTATTATTATTTCTTTAAATCACTTCAAATCGTGACAGCGCCAAAGTTAGCTTGACCTTTAACCTATTTAGTTAGCAGACGACAAATAGTAGCGGACAAATGAACTTTTTTCAATTTTTTTTTCCAAATATAGATCTATGTAGTTTTTGTTATAGACGGGTCTACAGCTAGTAACTTTTATCAACATGGTAGGTGTGGTTAAATACAATATTACGACATCATTTCAATATCAGGCTTGCTATTATACGGTTTGATTAAGTGATATTTATTTTTTGACCTTTGGATTTAGTCTTCTCCTATGGTTTTCTGCTTTAAATTTAACAGTTAAAAATATTACGCCTACAGTTTAGTTTATTGTTAACTCTTTTACTCCGTAACTATTTTCCATGCTCTGACAGAATTGTTCATTTTTCACATTTGTACATTCTACCCCGTTATGATTAAACTTCAATAACATTTTTGTTTGTAATCAGAAAACGTTGCTTTTATTATAGGAGAATGCGTGCTCTTTTTATGTAACAGAAATACACGTTTATAAAACCAAAAATTTGTTTACTTTAATGGGGTCAAATCAACGATTGTACCGTTAATTAGGAGAGAAAGAGTGAAGTTTCCAGGTAAACACTAAACTTTAATACTGCATTGCCTTGAGACCAAGTCACGTGAAGTGAACTTGACCTGTTTCCTGGACATACTTTAAACTCTTGTCATTCGGCTCAATCGAGCGATACTTCAACCGAGGCCAATCGTTACAGAAGGGTTGAACACTGACCTGCGACGTCGCAGCCTGCGGGCAGTTAAGACCGATAGCTCGTTGCCACGTCAAAGGTTGTGACCTCGCATGTCAGTGCTCAGGCCTTCTATAACTTTAACTCACCTTCTCCTATCCCTTAGTCTGTTGAACCCTTGGGGACACACACAGGATCTGTTTACCATCTTTCTCCATTCCTCTGTGTCTTTAGCCTTGGGTAGAATTTCATTCAATGACACGCCTGTTCATTCTTTGATGTTATCTTCCCATCGGTTTTACTGTCTTCCTCTTCTTCTTTTTCCTGGTACTGTTCCCTTAAGGAAGGTCTTAGCGTTCCCCGAGGACCTTGTGATGTGGCCCAACGGCCCAACAGACTAAGTCAGCGGGTCTCAACCTTTTAAGCTCGGCGACCCCTTTTTACAATCCCCCACTCTGCCGCGACCCCACCACACACACACACACACACGCACAGAAATAGAAGACAATAACAATCCTTTTATAGGCGACCCCTGGCAAACGGTCAATCGACCCCCAAGGTGGTCGCGATCCGCAGGTTGAGAACCCCTGGACTAAGTGACAGGTAAAGTAAGTATTGGACATTTTTCACACATGGGGTAAATCTTAAAATAGCAAGCTTTTTAGTGCATCAGGTGTACAGAATACGTAAGTATTGCTAAGGGAAGTATTTTAATTAATCATGACCTAATTTTTTTGTAAACTCTGTAGAATCGACTCGGGCAGAGTTGTGTTTACAGAGCGCCTAAAGGCAGCACGGAAAACCAACTCCTAGATACCCCCTCCCTCCACCCCCCCCCCCCAAGCGGTCCACAAATGAGATTGGACCAAAAGCGCTCTGAGCATGCTATAAGCATGAAAGTAGCGCTATATAAAAGGTATAATAATAATAATAATAATAAATAATCAAAATCGTGAGATCTTTCGCTCGAAGCATAGTGATTTGTTCAGTTGGCATCAGGGATCCTTCAAATATGACGCCCTTGACATTTTTTAGTTTATCTGTTTATCTCAAAATTTCTTCCTTTTCGTACGTTTTTTTCTTCGCTCCCACTATATCGCCACCATATTTCTTAATATCCCTTATTCTTTTTTTTTTCTCTTACTGAATTCTATTGCTTCAAGAACATAAGCGGGAAGATAAACGTCAGACATCAGATTGTTGGGATTAAGTTTTTTACCTTTACCTTTACCTATCCCTTAGTCTGTTGGACCGTTGGGGCACCATGCATGATTCGTCGACCGACCGTCTTTCTCCATTAACTTAAAGAGGAACAAACCCTAATCCCGTTGTTACATAGAACAAAATGTCAAAATTGAAGAAATATTTTAATTGTATTATGATAGTGTATGTAATGCCCACGTGCATGTCCCTTGAATCGGCGCCTTCGACATTACGATCAAAAACAATGGTCGCTGACCTACTACGTCACGAACCAGTCTTACGGCCTGGGGTCACGGAGGTCACGATTGAATCCCCCCCCCCCCTTTTTTTCGGGTATAGATAAGTGAAAATTAAACTTTTTGGGGGGTAGGGGGGTATTTCAGCGCCTTGAACCTACATTATGTTTGCTCACAGCGCACTATAAATTGAATTATTATTATTTTCGCAGATTACGCCCCTGAAAGCTCCGACGGAGATCAAGAATGCGCTCCGGCGTCAGAGGAGAATGTTCGGCATCAACTACGCTCCGCCGCCGACGGCGCAGTCTACTCTCGCCAAGCCCACGTACCGGGCGGTGCTTCCAGAGGCGTTTCAGCCGAACTGCACGCAGTACACCATCACGACTTCTCACAGCTTAACGGGAGACGCGCCCAAGGGGGAAGAGTCCAACTACATCGTCACACGTGTAACGGACAACGGGGGCTCGCGTGGCGGCGCTGTTTACGAGAGGAGACTCGAAAGCGCCAGCCTCGCATCAGCGAAGAACGCCGACATAGCTAGAGCTGCCGGTAATTTGCCGAGAGCCACCTTATCCACGAACAAGTTCAAACAAACTCCGGAGAACTACGAAACACTGGCAAGCCCAAGAAGCAACGCCCCTGACACTTCATCTAAGTACCAGAATAGCCTTCGACTCAACGGGTTTCAGAAAATGGCAATGGCGCCCAAAGATGCGTCGGACCTTCATCATGTCAGCAAAACCCTCCCTCCTGGGTTCAGGGTAAAAGCTCCCCTCGAGTCTAACAATTTGTTCGGATTCAGCAGGTCGCAGACGTCGGATCGTTTGACTCTGCGTAACCATGACAGCAACGTCGTTCGACGCATGTCGTACGACGATGACCTTGGCGTGCACAGGGTGATCCGCGAGGAGTATGTCTCCTTTGATCAAGGTCGACGAGGAAAAGCCCATCTAAACTTCCCGCCCCCGATCCGATTACACGATGCGGTTGACTCCTCAAGAGGAGGCTACCATGAAGTCATGTCTCCACTTCGGGTGGACCCAAAGACAGTCTCCGAAATCAGCGCATTACCCAAGCAGGAAACGAGTGAACCCACAGACGAGACACAAAGCCATTCAGGTAAATTCTCTGCGGTATCGTCCATGGATCTAGCAGACAGCATTATCAAAGCAGTCAACGAAAACATCAACGAGGTGTACCAGCTATGCCAAACCAAGGTCAAGTACTCAGACTTTATAGAAAAAACCCAGCCCCATCGTTTGTCTAGTAACGAAACGCAGTGGAATGGCGCTGAAATCAAATTGAAAGAAAATGCCCTCAACGAACCAAGTTCGAAAAAAAATAATCAAACAAAATCGGCCTTGACATTGCCCAAGAGGACCAATTTACTTCCGAATCTACAACTCCGGCAGCGAGGTTTGTCTACATTGGTACAAGGGTCGGATGCGAGATCGATACTGAACCATCTTCACGATTCCGATTCCAAAGAGGCTCAGGCATTGGTATCGATGTCCGCTCTGCCGGAACCAGAAATAGACTACGACAAGCCGATTACCATTATCATTGAGTGTAACCGTGAAGGCTCCCTGAAGAGCACTCGACCCATCTTGAAACAAACCAGCAAGTCAAACAACGGTTTTGGAAATTTCGAGAAACCGAGAGACGGGGATTTGAATAACAACAAACTTACTCAGCTGAGCTTTGCACTCGGCACTCAGAATGTCGTTGAGCACGGCACTAAACCGGATGTTGATACCGCTACCGACAGCAGGAGCGTTCATAAAAAGTATCAACCTGAAACGAATGAGCTAACTCTAGGCAAAGGGAGACTAGTCAGATTTAATGCGGATCCAAAAATACACGAGTTTGCTCCCACTGATCCTGTTCTTTCCCCTAAATAAGTATTTTCAATGGTTGGGGATTTCATCTCGTCATTTCCACTTCTGGTCATATAAATATCTATTTATTTTTCTGTAGGCCTACTTTTTTATTTACAAGACGAGGAAATAGCTGAGGGTTTTCCTACCAAGAGTGCGGATCCCCCAACATCGTGTTGTCATATACATACAAGCAATAGCAAAAAGATTATTAAAAAAATACAAAGCGTACCTAAGGAAAGAACCGCTTATTGCTGCCATTTACTGAAAATTACAGGGTTTGGCTACTAAATAAAACAAAATTAATTAATGAATACTAAATGTTTAACTAATTGTTAAATTTAAGGATTGATTATCAATACTTATGCAAAAGTTCAACTTGATCCGAGAATGGGAAGTGGGAGAAAAAATCATGCCAAAATGTAACAAGGGGATAAAGTCCATAGATGCATCCACATTTCTCATTAAGTAGCATTTATTCCCCTTATTTCGATAATGAACAAAATAATTAATCATCAATAATTAATTTATCTATTGTCAGGTTTATAAATAATTGTGCTGCAAAGTTTCCACTTGATCCGAGAATGGGAAATAGGAGAAAATCATGTTCAAACTTTTTACGAGACAGACAGACAGGGTTGATATAGCTTTGTGTACCTTGGCCATATGTATTTTATGGCAAATAACACTTCTAATCACACATCAATAAGGGGTGATAATCTTGGTACCCGACTTTTTGCATATTCTTGATTCCGTTTTGACATAATGCTACCAGCTCTCAAATTCATGTCTTTTTTTTTTTATATACTTCATGTTCGGTTTCAATAAAGTTATATTATTTATTCAATAATAAGAAAGTTCTATTTTTCTTTAGAAATATAAACAAACATCTATACATGTATTTCGAACAATTTATATTATAGGAATTGTTTATGAATATAAGCACTCCACCACCTATGACCACATCTCCACCCAGTTCTGACATGTGCCACAAATGGCTTCTTATAACCAGTCCAACACCTGGCTTTCGCGTGTGGCTCAGATATTGAGTTTGGCGGAATTTTTATCAATGTCAGGGGAAGAGGAGTAACTGGTGCCGAAAACAGGTATCAACCTAAGTCGACCTAGGAGAAGAGAAATTCCGAAATCAAGCGTCTTCTGCCATGCAGCTATACACAATCATGGGACAGCAGGGGCTCGTTATCTTTGGCTTCCCATCTAGAAGAAGGAAAACTCTGAATTCCAACCTCAAAACTGCCTTGCAGCTATACCTAAACACGGGAAAGGCTTCGGGAGTCGAGTCTGTGAACAAATCATGAGTTGGCGGCCTTTAGGCAGCTTGCAGTACACAGTGTATGTACACCCAGGCAAAACCTGCGACTCTGTTGATCCCAAACTGTATCTGCATTTCACGTTCTGTTGAATACAACAGCTGCGTGTAAGGGGCGGGGGAACTGATGTGGGGGGCGACATGGTTCCCGTTTACAGCTGATGTCCAGGCATTCATCTCATTTCTAGGACTGAAGGAGGCCATAGATTAAAATTAGATTTTAACAATGTTTTAAATTCTATGTAGGTCGTGTTTTGTTGCTTTGTTTCAGGGGTTGATGTACCTCACTCGGTCAGACTCTATCACCGCCACTCATTGATCAGGGAACATGAAATGCACCAAGATACCTGTGTGTAGTCGCTGAAGGAACTCTTTATGTTGTCTGTTGTATTTATGTGTATTTTTCTGTTGTGTTGTCTTTATATGAGAAAAGAGTCCTTGTAATCACAACAAATTTCCGTAAGGATTAATAAAGCTTAGTCTTAGTCTTAGTCTTATAGCGAGGACGGCTGTAATAGTTCTAGGGATATGTATTTACGTTCATAATCGTCTGACCTTTGTGTTCCTCATGGAACTTATGACACCAGTAACAAGAAAACCAGAAACAAATACTTTTTTAAACACAAAGCTAACGCGAAGTGTAATTGTATCAATTAGTTTGGATCCGTCATGAAATTAAATTTGTAATAGATCTAGACCAACAACAATAAATATGTGCGATTGATAATATTTATACCAATTGTTTTTGTTTAGCGCTATTTCACGCTTTTAGCTTTCTCAATCCGCTATGTTTGTAAAATATTTTCCATGTTTCAGATATTCCTTCAGAGTTGATGGACGATGGGGGATGGGAGCTGGCAGGGTTTGACCCCGGGACCATCGATAACGACAGTCCAGCGCGCAAATCTCACGACAAGGCAGCCATCCGCTATGATCCTATCTTATCTTATCTTATCTTATCTGTACCAGTTCGAAAATGTTGGGACGCACTAGAAAATATTGTTTGTTTCAATTTAGAGTGCGACCTATAAATAGTACTAACTCAGCTTATATCATCACTTCAGTCTACAATATCTTCCCCTCGTTTGAGATACCAAACAAAATATTTAATTACCAATAGTTAATTAAACCATATGTTGTTGTTTTTTTAAATGGATTCTTGTGTTGTTTGTTAAAAGAAATAATTTTGCCGAAATTTCAGTTTGATCCAAAATTGGGTGTCGGAGAAATATAAACGTGTCCAAACTTTGTACCAGACAGACAGACTGACAGACAGTCAGAATGACATACTGAGTTGATATAAGCTTTGTAAAATAGGCATACTCTCCACAGCCTCTTGATAGTCTTTAAATTGCTTCCCAGTTCATTTCACCCTCTGTCTCGTCTAGACTCCTCTGTGGAGCTCTACTCCAGCCCCCAGGCTATGGGTTTCAGAAGCCGTATTTTTCCCCAGGTTGTTAGCCATTCACACAATCTTATTTTATCCCTCAGGTCACGTGATATCTACAATGGTTTAAAGTTCATGTCATGTGACTTATTTAAGAGTCATATAAAACCAATTTTCTAGAGATGGATAAAGATCATCGCCAATTCTCATACCCATGATTATCCTCTCTCATTGTTTGAGCTTTAGTCTAGAATAATCTTGTTCAATAACTTTAGATAGTCTAGAAAAATCTTGTTCAATAACTTTAGAAAGTCTAGAATAATCTTGTTCAATAACTTTAGATAGTCTAGAAAAATCTTGTTCAATAACTTTAGAAAGTCTAGAATAATCTTGTTCAATAACTTTAGATAGTCTAGAATAATCTTGTTCAATAACTTAGGTAGTCTAGAATAATCTTGTTCGATAACTTTAGATAATCTAGAATAATCTTGTTCAATAACTTTAGATAGTCTAGAATAATCTTGTTCAATAACTTTAGATAGCCTAGAATAATCTTGTTCAATAACTTTAGATAGTCTAGAATAATCTTGTTCAATAACTTTAGATAGCCTAGAATAATCTTGTTCAATAACTTTAGATAGCCTAGAATAATCTTGTTCAATAACTTTAGATAGCCTAAATAATCTTGTTCAATAACTTTAGATAGCCTAGAATAATCTTGTTCAATAACTTTAGATAGCCTAAATAATCTTGTTCAATAACTTTAGATAGTCTAGAATAATCTTGTTCAATAACTTTAGATAGCCTAGAATAATCTTGTTCAATAACTTTAGATAGCCTAAATAATCTTGTTCAATAACTTTAGATAGCCTAAATAATCTTGTTCAATAACTTTAGATAGTCTAGAATAGCCTCGAAAAAAAAACAACAGTTTGTTTTATAACACACATACATAAAACAGACTCTGATGTAACCATTTGGAACCTTGCGTTTGAATAGATTTGTATCGGATTCGAACTCAACACTTTTGGCGCGGTGGCTGAGTGGTTAAGGTGTTTGGCTTCCGAATCCTGGGTTCGAACCTCTGTGAAGACTGGGCTTTTGAATTTTCAGGGCGCCTTTAAGTCCACCAAACTCTAATGGGTACCTGACTTTAGTTTAGGAAAAGTAAAGGCGGTTGGTCGCTGTGGTGGCCACATGACACCCTCGTTAACTGTAGGCTACAGAAACATCACATATTCATCATTTGCCCTATAGATCACTAGGTCTGAAATGGGAACTTTTTATCTAGGTTATGTATAACAACTCTACAGGACTTTCTGTTGAAGCCAATATTCCTTTGCTTGCCTTACTCGGTCAGACTATATCAACGCCAGCCGTTGATCAGGAAACGTGAAAAGAACCAAGATGCCTGTGTGTTGTCGCTGAATGAACTCTTTAAATTGTGTCTGTTCTTTTTATGTGTATGTTTCTGTTGTGTTGTCTTTATATAAGAAAACTTGTAATCACAACAAATTTCCGTAAGGATCAATATAGCAGTCTTAGTCTTTATTTCCCTGAGACCCCATGTGTTGTTAATTAGGGGCAATAGTTTTTGTGTGCAGGATTGTAGTGAGCTCTCTGTAAACATTCCCCAAACTCGACGTCACAGGAGCAAGCCTCGTGCTCGCACGTACCGACAGGATCTGAAAAAGAAATAGATAATACCATGAAATCAAATCAACTGCCTCTAGGTAGTAGCAACTCCTTCGTAGCCGAAGAGCAGATTCCATCTTTCTATGAACTCCAGTGTCCCTAGATAATACGAAATCAAACCTACTGCCTCTAGATATTTATAACTGACTGTAAATTAAAAAACAGCCATCTTCCCTATCTTTCTTCATCCACAAATATTGACATTTTCTTTAAATGACGTAATTATATATTTCATCAAAGATCAAGATTTTTAAGAAGAACCTTTTAAGAATTTAGCTCGTTTGAATCACCACGGTAAGATACAGCGGTCACCACGGTAAGATGCAGCGGTCACCACGGTAAGATACAGCGGTCACCACGGTAAGATACAGCGTAAGATACAGCGGTCACCACGGAAAGATACAGCGGTCACCACGGTAAGATACAGTGGTCACCACGGTAAGATACAGCGGTCACCACGGAAAGATACAGCGGTCACCATGGTAAGATACAGCGGTCACCACGGAAAGATACAGCGGTCAACACGGAAAGATACAGTGTAAGATACAGCGGTCACCACGGTAAGATACAGCGGTCACCACGGTAAGATACAGCGTAAGATACAGCGGTCACCACGGTAAGATACAGCGTAAGATACAGCGGTCACCACGGTAAGATACAGCGTAAGATACAGCGGTCACCACGGAAAGATACAGCGGTCACCACGGAAAGATACAGCGGTCACCACGGAAAGATACAGCGGTCACCACAGAAAGATACAGCGGTCACCACGGAAAGATACAGCGGTCACCACGGTAAGATACAGCGTAAGATACAGCGGTCACCACGGTAAGATACAGCGGTCACCACGGAAAGATACAGCGGTCACCACGGAAAGATACAGCGGTCACCACGGTAAGATACAGCGGTCACCACGGAAAGATACAGCGGTCACCACGGTAAGATACAGTGGTCACCACGGAAAGATACAGCGGTCCCCACCGTAAGATACAGCGGTCACCACGGAAAGATACAGCGGTCACCACGGAAAGATACAGTGGTCACCACGGTAAGATACAGCGTAAGATACAGCGGTCACCACGGAAAGATACAGCGGTCACCACGGAAAGATACAGTGGTCACCATGGAAAGATACAGCGGTCACCACGGAAAGATACAGCGGTCACCACGGAAAGATACAGCGGTCACCACGGAAAGATACAGCGGTCACCACGGTAAGATACAGCGTAAGATACAGCTGTCACCACGGAAAGATACAGCGTAAGATACAGCGGTCACCACGGTAAGATACAGCGTAAGATACAGCGGTCACCACGGAAAGATACAGCGGTCACCACGGTAAGATACAGCGTAAGATACAGCGTAAGATACAGCGTAAGATACAGCGGTCACCACGGTAAGATACAGCGTAAGATACAGCGGTCACCATGGAAAGATACAGCGGTCACCACGGTAAGATACAGCGTAAGATACAGCGGTCACCATGGTAAGATACAGCGGTCACCACGGAAAGATACAGCGTAAGATACAGCAGTCACCACGGTAAGATACAGCGGTCACCATGGAAAGATACAGCGTAAGATACAGCGGTCACCACGGTAAGATACAGCGGTCACCACGGAAAGATACAGCATAAGATACAGCGGTCACCACGGAAAGATACAGCGTAAGATACAGCGGTCACCACGGAAAGATACAGCGGTCACCACGGAAAGATACAGCGGTCACCACGGTAAGATACAGCAGTCACCACGGAAAGATACAGCGTAAGATACAGCGGTCACCACGGTAAGATACAGCGGTCACCACAGATAGATACAGCGTAAGATACAGCGGTCACCACGGAAAGATACAGCGTAAGATACAGCGGTCACCACAGAAAGATACAGCGGTCACCACGGAAAGATACAGCGGTCACCACGGAAAGATACAGCGGTCACCACGGTAAGATACAGCGGTCACCACGGAAAGATACAGCGGTCACCACGGTAAGATACAGCAGTCACCACGGTAAGATACAACGGTCACCACGGTAAGATACAGCGGTCACCACGGAAAGATACAGCGGTCACCACGGAAAGATACAGCGGTCACCACGGTAAGATACAGCGGTCACCACGGAAAGATACAGCGGTCACCACGGTAAGATACAGTGGTCACCACGGAAAGATACAGCGGTCCCCACCGTAAGATACAGCGGTCACCACGGAAAGATACAGCGGTCACCACGGAAAGATACAGTGGTCACCACGGTAAGATACAGCGTAAGATACAGCGGTCACCACGGAAAGATACAGCGGTCACCACGGAAAGATACAGTGGTCACCATGGAAAGATACAGCGGTCACCACGGAAAGATACAGCGGTCACCACGGAAAGATACAGCGGTCACCACGGAAAGATACAGCGGTCACCACGGTAAGATACAGCGTAAGATACAGCGGTCACCACGGAAAGATACAGCGTAAGATACAGCGGTCACCACGGTAAGATACAGCGTAAGATACAGCGGTCACCACGGAAAGATACAGCGGTCACCACGGTAAGATACAGCGTAAGATACAGCGTAAGATACAGCGTAAGATACAGCGGTCACCACGGTAAGATACAGCGTAAGATACAGCGGTCACCATGGAAAGATACAGCGGTCACCACGGTAAGATACAGCGTAAGATACAGCGTAAGATACAGCGGTCACCATGGTAAGATACAGCGGTCACCACGGAAAGATACAGCGTAAGATACAGCAGTCACCACGGTAAGATACAGCGGTCACCATGGAAAGATACAGCGTAAGATACAGCGGTCACCACGGTAAGATACAGCGGTCACCACGGAAAGATACAGCATAAGATACAGCGGTCACCACGGAAAGATACAGCGTAAGATACAGCGGTCACCACGGAAAGATACAGCGGTCACCACGGAAAGATACAGCGGTCACCACGGTAAGATACAGCAGTCACCACGGAAAGATACAGCGTAAGATACAGCGGTCACCACGGTAAGATACAGCGGTCACCACAGATAGATACAGCGTAAGATACAGCGGTCACCACGGAAAGATACAGCGTAAGATACAGCGGTCACCACAGAAAGATACAGCGGTCACCACGGAAAGATACAGCAGTCACCACGGAAAGATACAGCGGTCACCACGGTAAGATACAGCGGTCACCACGGAAAGATACAGCGGTCACCACGGTAAGATACAGCAGTCACCACGGTAAGATACAACGGTCACCACGGTAAGATACAGCGGTCACCACGGAAAGATACAGCGTAAGATACAGCGGTCACCACGGTAAGATACAGCGGTCACCACGGAAAGATACAGCGTAAGATACAGCGGTCACCCCGGAAAGATACAGCGTAAGATACAGCGGTCACCACGGAAAGATACAGAGGTCACCACGGAAAGATACAGCGGTCACCACGGAAAGATACAGCGGTCACCACGGAAAGATACAGCGTAAGATACAGCGGTCACCACGGTAAGATACAGCGGTCACCACAGAAAGATACAGCGTAAGATACAGCGGTCACCACGGAAAGATACAGCGTAAGATACAGCGGTCACCACGGAAAGATACAGCGGTCACCACAGAAAGATACAGCGGTCACCACGGAAAGATACAGCGGTCACCACGGTAAGATACAGCGGTCACCACGGAAAGATACAGCGGTCACCACGGTAAGATACAGCAGTCACCACGGTAAGATACAACGGTCACCACGGTAAGATACAGCGGTCACCACGGAAAGATACAGCGTAAGATACAGCGGTCACCACGGTAAGATACAGCGGTCACCACGGAAAGATACAGCGTAAGATACAGCGGTCACCCCGGAAAGATACAGCGTAAGATACAGCGGTCACCACGGAAAGATACAGCGGTCACCACGGAAAGATACAGCGGTCACCACGGAAAGATACAGCGGTCACCACGGTAAGATACAGCGGTCACCACGGAAAGATACAGCGTAAGATACAGCGGTCACCACGGTAAGATACAGCGGTCACCACGGAAAGATACAGCGTAAGATACAGCGGTCACCACGGAAAGATACAGCGTAAGATACAGCGGTCACCACGGAAAGATACAGCGGTCACCACGGAAAGATACAGCGGTCACCACGGAAAGATACAGCGGTCACCACGGAAAGATACAGCGGTCACCACGGAAAGATACAGCGGTCACCACGGTAAGATACAGCGGTCACCACGGTAAGATACAACGGTCACCACGGCAAGATACAGCGGTCACCACGGTAAGAGATTATAGCCTAGTAATTATTTGACTGAATCAGTGAAATGTAGAGAAAATGTTTTGACTGACTTAAAACAGAAATGACAAAAAAATTTTGCTACTGTAATTATATAATGAAATATTAGAAACTTGTACGGCGATATCCAAATATGCTGTTTACTTCTCTGTATAAAGCCATTCTGGCAATCGGTTAACCCGTAATTGTTAACGCTTTAAGCCGAATCTACCTCGTTAACCATTGCGAAATATTGTATAAATTGCAGACATTCTTACAGCGAAAAAAAAGTGGGATTATATTACATTCAACGAGTATTGGCGTGTATTAACTGAGTTGTGTGTGTGTGTGTTTTAATTAGCGACTGATACTTTTTTTAAGTCATTTGATTTTTCTTTCTGATTGTATTCATTTAACAATTGTGTTTCTGGAGTGCAATATCAAGGCACATGTGTAAATGTATGTAAATGTATGTAAATGTATGTAAATGTATGTAAATGTATGTAAATGTATGTAAAAGTACGTATTTGTATGTAAATGTACGTATTTGTATGTAAATGGATGTAAATGTATGTAAATGGATGTAAATGTATGTAAATGGATGTAAATGTATGTAAATGGATGTAAATGTATGTAAATGTAGGTAAATGTAGGTAAATGTATGTAGCTTAGCATAAGCTCAGTGTAAACGTAAGCTAGTTTACAGAGTTCTTATCAAGTCAAAACACAAAAAAAAACTGAACTTATTGTTTAAAGGAAGTGGGTCGTGGTGGCTGAGTGGTTAAACGCTTTGCTTCCGAACCAAGAGGTCCTGGGTTCGAATCTCAGTGAAGACTGGACATTTTAAATTCCGGGCTTTTTAGGACGCTCCCAACTCTAATGGGTACCTGACTTTAATTGGGGAAAGTAAATGCGGTTGGTGGTAATGTTAGCCACAGGACGCCCCCATTAACCCTCATCTACAGAAACAGAGGGCATTTACATTAGGTCTTGAAGATCTCAAGGTCTGAATGGGGTAAATCACATAAGCCAGTGCTTTCTTAACGGAACAATTCGCACACTCTCAGTAGACAGCGGAACACAATGGGTTATTTTTATAAGAGAGATGAATTCGCGTGGGTTAATTATTCCAGTAGTTCTTAGAGCACCTATTCACGGATCATGAAACAGTTACGGAGACACTGTCATAGGCAAAATCTCAGAAATGAAACTAAACGTACACGCTTATGGAAATCTTACCTAAGCACACGCAGTACCCAGCAGCACAGTAGATTTCTGTCCAGGTAATATGTGTAATCCAACAGCTAGTTTCTCCATAGCAACGGTCATGTGCCTGGCAACATCTAGACATGTTTCAAAAGACAAGAGTTGACATCCGGTTGTCTTTAATCACATTAATGAATGCTTGCATCTAATTTTTAATAGTCACATTACGACACTGAATTTTTAAACCTTAAAACGCGTGTGGTAGATTAACCTCTAAGCATCAGAATTGTAATTCCATTTTTTATGCACTCAATGTAGCCTAATACAACTACGCACTTTAAGGGTTAAAGACAAAAAAGCGTAAACGTTTTTGTGAATCTCTTTTTATTTCGGCTACACATTTGTCCGCTTTTAACCGAAGCAAGTGGATTGTTGATACTAATAGATATATGACTTGCTAAGGTGGCTGGTTTTTATTCTATCCGCCTATTAACGTAGTTAACCTTTGACCACTGATCTAGGATTCAAATAAGCTATTTATATCTTGACATACACAGACACATCCATATACTCATTTACTTAAAATACACACATACAAAGACACATGCATAGACACATACATATATACATTTACTTTAAACACGCACTTACGTAGACACGTATACTTTAAATACACACATACAGAGACACATTTACTTTAAATAGACACATACATAGACACATTTACTTTAAATACACACATACAGAGACACATTTACTTTAAATACACTCATACAGAGACACATTTGTTTAAATAGACACATACATAGACACATTTGTTTAAATAGACACATACAGAGACACATTTACTGTAAATAGACACATACAGAGACACATTTACTTTAAATAGACACATACATAGACACATTTACTTTAAATACACACATACATAGACACATTTACTTTAAATAGACACATACATAGACACATTTACTTTAAATACACACATACATAAACACATTTACTTTAAATAGACACATACATAGACACATTTACTTTAAATAGACACACACAGACACATGCAAATATACACACCCATCCTTTAACTGATCTACACGGTAGCAACCCAGGGCCGTATTTAAGACAGAGAGAGGCTGTACAGTGCCTCACCATTTAAAACATATACAATTTTTGTTTTTACTCAAAAGCATATTAATATACGAAAATAATGAGAGTGTATGTACAAATACTCTGTATTATTCTTCTCAATAAGATTTGGCTTCCAACGTATATGTATATTATTGAGTGTATCTATATTAAAGCTTGAAGAGAATTGGAACTCCGTCCAAAAAAAAGTTCTGCCCATAGGCTCCACTTACGAAAAGCCGTCACTGTAGCCCTAGTCTAGTATCATGGCTCCAGTAACTAAAAGCCTCGCTGTAGCCCTACTCTAGTATCATGGCTCCAGTAACTAAAAGCCTCGCTGTAGCCCTACTCTAGTATCATGGCTCCAGTAACTAAAAGCCTCGATGTAGTCCTACTCTATTATCATGGCTCCAGTAACTAAAAGCCTCGCTGTAGCCCTTCTCTAGTATCATGGCTTCAGTAACTAAAAGCCTCTCTGTAGCCCTACTCTAGTATCATGGCTCCAGTAACTAAAAGCCTCTCTGTAGCCCTACTCTAGTATCATGGCTCCAGTAACTAAAAGCCTCTCTCTAGCCCTACTTTAGTATCATGGCTCCAGTAACTAAAAGCCTCGCTGTAGCCCTATTCTAGTATCATGGCTCCAGTAACTAAAAGCCTCTCTGTAGCCCTACTCTAGTATTATGGCTCCAGTAACTAAAAGCCTCGCTGTAGCTCTACTCTAGTATCGTGGCTCCAGTAATTAAAAGCCTCGCTGTAGCCCTACTCTAGAATCATGGCTCCAGTAATTAAAAGCCTCGCTGTAGCCCTACTCTAGTATCATGGCTCTAGTAATTAAAAGCCTCGCTGTAGCCCTACTCTAGTATCATGGCTCCAGTAACTAAAAGCCTCGCTGTAGCCCTACTCTAGTATTATGGCTCCAGTAACTAAAAGCCTCGCTGTAGCTCTACTCTAGTATCATGGCTCCAGTAACTAAAAGCCTCGCTGTAGCCCTACTCTAGAATCATGGCTCCAGTAATTAAAAGCCTCGCTGTAGCCCTACTCTAGTACCATGACAACTCAGCAGCGCTCTACTTTAGAAGCATAGAGCCGCTTACTTATACAAACATAGATCTAAATTACCTGTTTACTAAAATAAACTTTATATCACATTGGACCTCATTCACCAATTGTAAACAAACAACATTAAGCCACGTGGTGCTCTATCTCTTCTATATATAATTTACGATCTCATGTTTCATTCATGACGGTTGTCACGTGACAGTTTTTTCCCCGTTGTTTTCTCGATAAGATCACGTGACTAAATGTTGTTTGTTTACGGTTGGTGAGTGAGGTCCAGTACCTGTCTACTGCATCCACGGGTGTGCCTCCTCCGCCCAACCCACAGTAGCACCCGTATTCATTGTAATCCAGGGAGCTCCTCCCTGTATAGGTCGTAATGACCTCGTCCAGAGTGAGCAGGCCTCGAGATGACCCAGCCGAGCCTGATAGTATTCTGCCCGCTGTGTAATGAAGAAATAATGACAATACTAATACAGTGAATACATCGGAGAACGGGTGTTGCTTCACTATTGAGTCAGGCTGGTGCTGAACAACTACAAGAATGTTGGCCAATAGCATTTAAATAATATTTATAATGTCAATATATACAGAAAACAATAACACACTCTAGCCATCCTTTTTTTGCTGTAACTTCACCCAATATCATATAGGTGTGTATCTATCTATCTATCTATCTGTCTATCTATTTACCTACCTACCTATCTATGTATCTATCTATAGAGCTATCTATCTATCTATCTATCTATTTACCTTCCTACCTATCTATCTATCTATCTATCTATCTATCTATCTATCTATCTATCTATCTATCTATCTATCTATCTATCTATCTATCTATCTATCTATTTACCTACCTATCTATCTATCTATCTATCTATCTATCTATCTATCTATCTATCTATCTATCTATCTATTTACCTATCTATCTATCTATTTACCTACCTACCTACCTACCTACCTATCTATCTATCTATCTATCTATCTATCTATCTATCTATCTATCTATCTATCTATCTATCTATCTATCTATCTATCTATCTATCTATCTATTTATCTATCTACCTACCTACCTACCTACCTATCTATCTATCTATCTATCTATCTATCTATCTATCTATCTATCTATCTACCTACCTACCTACCTATCTATCTATCTATCTATCTATCTATCTATCTATCTATCTATCTATCTATCTATACATATATATATATATATATATATATATATATATATATATAATATATATATATATATATATATATATATATATATATATATATATATATATATATATATATATATATATATATAATATATACATTCTGTTCTGTGGTATTTTACGTCTCGAGAGACGATCTTTTCCCTTTGCAACTTCTCGTGAGACTAAAGAGGCCAATCCTTGATACACAGCTGCGATCGCAGGTTGGGCATATATAATCACCAGGCGCCGTTGCATTTTCACCCTTCTTTCTGCTTCTGTTGTGTATGACATCTGCAATCTGTGACCCTTCCTTTATGCTCTCTCTCCATGTGGATCTGTCCAGTGCCACCTCTTCCCAGTTGCCAGTGTCGATTTTGAAGAGCTTCATGTCGCGTTTGCATACATCCGTATAACGTAAAAGTGGGCGACCAGCTGCTCTCCTGCCTTCTATTAGATCGCCATACAGGATGTCCTCAAGTAAGCATTAATGGCCAACCACTAGAAATTGTTGATCACTTTTGTTACCTTGGCTCCATCATATCCAACACTCTACTGAATATATATATATCCATTTGTTTGTCAATCTCTATATTCTATGGCCTCCTTCAGTCGCGTAGCAGCTATGGATCATCTTATAGAAATGAGGTAAATGCAGTGGCGTAGTTAGGGTGGGAGGATGGGACGATTTCGAAAGTCCCCCAAATGAATGTGAAAAATGATTTTACATGAAATATTAAATATTACGCCACTGGCATGTATTCTTGCTATTCAAGTGTAGTCAAAAATTCTAGACAGCTTTGATTGAAATGATGTTATAGATGACCTTTGCCTTACAGAAAGCAGGACGTGAGGCGATATGAACTGAGATTTGTCGCTTGTCGCCAATAAACAACGGTATCATTCATTCAAAGACTCTTAATGATTATTGTTTTGTTATTTATTTCACTTATATACTGTAACAAATAGAATTTTACTCATATATTTATTAAGTAGATTATCTCATGTCATGATGTCGAATGTCAAAACGCAGGGGGCCTATACAGGTCAATCCACCACGGGGCCTCGTAACGTTGACGCCAACACAATAATTCCACCCTCTCTACACAGCTGATGTATCCAGAGGAATGGCAAGTGCCCATACAGTTTGGGTATTCAAGGCAGCAGAGTTAGGGCTACACGTCAAGCCCAGGTGTTGGACTTTTAAAAACTCTAATGACCTAGTTAACTCATTGACATTAAATAATAATACAATAAAAAAAAGCAATGCTTTCTTACATTGTATTTTTCTTTATCAGAAAGGGTCACTGCAGCGATCGGACCCCATGATGACCTGCTAACTATAGTGGAAAAAATGCAAGCTCAAAATCTATGGCCATATTACAAGATCTTCGGGGCTAGCAAAGACCTTCTTTCAGGGAACAGTACCAGGAAAAAGAAGAAGAAGCAGACAGAGAAAGCGATGGTAGGACAACATAAAAGAATGGACGGGCCTGCCATCGAAAGAGGCTCTAAACAAGGCAAAAGACAGGGAGGAATGGAGAAAGACGGTCGACGATTCTTGCTTGGTGCCCCAACGGTCCAACAGACTAAGGGATAGGTAAAGGTTAAAAAGGTAAAGCTAATCAAAAAGTTAAGATGTTAGCCTCAGACCTTTTGGATAACTGTCATATGCTCTAACCCTCGGCCAGCTTGTGCCAACCTTTTACAGTAGCCACCATATTAAACAATGTATACAACTTAGTCGCTGACTTACCTACAAGGGTCAGTGCAGTACTCAGCAGAGTGATCTGAGCAACACGTGGGAATGAGAACATCTTGCTGGACTAGTTTCTGTTGAGAAAGGATTACATGGATTAACTCTTTCTCTCCGTAATTATTTCCCCACGTTTTGAAGGAATTCTTCATTTTGCTCATTACTATTTCACTACCCCTGTTATGACTAAGTGTCAATAACTTTTTCGTTTGTTATCAAAAAATGTTTTATTTGGTATAGAATTAAAGGGGAGTGCATGCTCTTTTTTATCTAAGTCAAAGTAAAGTTTATGAAATGAAACATTAACTTAATTTAATGAGGTCGAATCAACGATGGTATCGTCGATTAGGAGAGAAAGAGTTAAAAGATTTTTTTGTAGAGATTTTCATAAATGAAGGTGACCTCATAGATTTTTTGGTGCATCCGATGTTCAGAATAAGACAGCGTTGAGAAGCTAAGTATTTTAAACATGCAGTACTTTTTTGTGTACTTTACCGCAGCCGATGCGGCTTACCGGAGAACACCACCATCGGGCCTCAACTTTAGCCAGAGTGTCCTCGGATGCGAGCCATAGGTAACAGGGTTGTAACGAATTTACATCTGCTTGGATTCCTTTTTGGAGCGTTTCTTAACTCTTTCTCTCCGTAATTATTTACCACATTCTAGTGGAATCAACGTTGATATTGTCAGTTAGGAGAGAAAGAGTTAAAGCACACTAACGCGCTTCCCGGTTGACCAGAAAATAGAATCATACGCATATAGCAGTTTACGACAACGTACTTAGCTGGGGAAGTCGTTCACTAAGGGCAAAGGTTGCCTCTAATCAAGTTAGATTCATAAACTCTAGGAGGTTGTCACTCGACAGAAGATTTCTCAGTGAACAGGCGTTAATGGGAGTTCAATAAAATTCGTTTCCCTCATCGAAGCTCGACCCTGGCAGTGACAAATTATTGAAAATTAATTCATTTCTTTAATAATGGAATCAATGGAATCCACAAAGAGAGGGTTGGAATAGAGAGATGGGGGTCCGCGAACCACACTTTGGGAAACACTGATGTGTATAACTGAATTAGTAAAAAAAAAATGCTTATATTCTTATAGTTTAGTAAACCATGTACACTAATACTGACGATGAAAGCTCGTTGAGACGTGACAATTAAGAGTCAGAACTAGTCAGAAGTATACTAAAAAGGCTACTTAGCCACTCCAGAACCTCATTTACCACATGGTAAGACCGTTCAGCCGAAAACGGTATCACTGTTAAAGGGGCGTCCACATTTAAAAAATATATATAATAAATGTTTAGAAAAATATGCATATTCAATATTTTAAAAAAAGTAAAAGAAAATTAGATCTAATCTATGCTTTTCTTCACACACACAAAAAATAAAAAAATAACATGCTTTAGATACAGCGTATTTACATTGAAGAGAATATGGCCTCTGCTCATGCTTTATTCAGATTTAGCCCGCGGGTCTACGATCTCGTAAATCTCGTAACAGATCGAGATCTAATTCATTTTCGTTTACACGTTTTTCGGTCTTGATTGTTTAAATCTGTTTCCTTATCAATTACGTCACAATGTCGGTCGTAGGAATGGTAGATTCTTATCGGAAGACTTAGATTCCGACAGAAATGTTTTTACGATTGCCAGTTGGAAGTCACGATTTGGAAATAAATCAGAATGAAATTTTGTGAAGACTCTAGTAACAATTTAAAATACAAAAAACATGAAAAACATTTTTTAAAATGTATATTTTAGAAAGCTTATATTAAGTGTAATTGTATCAGTTAATTTGAATCAGGGATGTAATTAGGCCAATATGTAGGATTAACTGTCACTACTTATTAAGTGGGAGGCGCGGTGGCTGAGCGGTAACGCGCTTGGCTTCCGAACCGGGGACCGGGGTTCGAATCCTGGTGAAGAGTGGGATTTTTAATCTCGGGATCTTCGGGCGCCTCTGAGTCCACCTAGCTCTAATGGGTACCTGATATTAGTTAGGGAAAAGTAAAGGCGGTTGGTCGTTGTGCTGGCCACATGACACCCTCGTTAACCGTAGGCCACAGAAACAGATGACCTTTACATCATCTGCCCTATAGACCACAAGGTCTGAAAGGGGAGCTTTACTTTACGTATTAAGTGACATTTGATTATGCATGTAAAAGTGTCTAATTAAAGATGTCTTCCTTCACTTTCATCTTCAATTAAAGATGTCTTCCTTCACTTTCACCTTCAATTAAAGATGTCTTCCTTCACTTGTTGTCGCGTAGGTCTACGTCTTTCTCCATTCCTCCCTGTCCTTTGCCTTGTTTTAAACCTCTACCAATGGCAGACCCGTCCATTCTTTTATGTTGTTCTGTAGCTGATGAAGGCCGCATGGCCCAAACGTCCTTTGTTTTACTTGGTCGGCAGGGTTACATATATGCATGTTTTTCGTATTTTCTAATTAGTACAGCACAACAAATATTAAAATTCATCAATTAAGTCCTTCATCAGCAGACAAAATATTTATTTGACCATAAAATGAAATACTTAGTATACTCCAGCCATCAATACACGCACAAGCTTCATCTCACAAAATTCACAATATAAATCAACGAAATATAGAACACAACTGGTAATACTAAATCAACTGCATTAAACATCCATGCGCTTCAAGTACATGGCGACTACTCACTTCTGACTATGTGGTCAACTCTCAGAACGAGACTTCTTGCCCATATTTCATAACTCTCCACCTGAAACATCCTACCTTACCTTACCTATCCCTTAGTCTGTTGGACCGTTGGGGCACCAAGCAAGACTTGTCGACCGTCTTTCTCCATTCCTCCCTGTCCTTTGCCTCGTTTGAAACCTTTATCAATGTTAGGCCCGTCCATTCTTTTATGTTGTCCTACCATCGCTTTCTCTGTCTGCCTCTTCTTCTTTTTCCTGGTACTGTTACCTGAAGGAAGGTCTTTGCGAGCCCCGTGGATCTTGCAATATGGCCATATATTTTAAGCTTGCGTTTCTTTGCAATAGTTGGCAGGTCATCATGGGGTCCAATCGCTGCAGTAACCATGTCTCTAATCTCTTGGTTAGGGTTAAGGTCTTTGAAAGTGATGCCTAGGATCCTTCTATAGCATCTCAATTCCATTGTTATGATCCTCCTCTCTAGATCTCTAGCTCTGCAGTCAGCGTCCAAGACTCGCAAACAGCATAAACACAATAAATAGTTGTACCCCTTGATCTCCGACTAGCTCATGTCAATGGCTATCAAACAATCATGTGACATTGACCTAGCCCAGGATTCGAACCCGATGCGATTCATCTGTAGAGGACAATGCGGAAGTTTTTTTTTTCCCTTACAAATTTGTGGTGTTCCTTAAGAATTGAACTTAATTACATCCTCACAAAACGCTAGGGCATGGCGCGGGTAGGGTTTGAAGTAGGCATTGTCGAGACGGGCGGCATGGTGGCTGAGTGCTAAAGCGCTTGGCGTCCGAACTGGGGGTTCCGGGCTCAAATCCTGGCGAGGACCTGGGGGGGGGGTAATTTTGGGATCTTAGGGCGCCTCTGAGTGCACCCAGCTCTAATTGGTACCTGACATTAGTTGAAGAAAAATAAAGGCGGTTGGTCGTTGTGCTGACCACATAACACCCTCGATGACCTTGTCTCACATAGACAAATGACCTTTACATCATCTGCCCCATAGATGGTAATGTCTGAAAGGGACAATTTATTATTATATTGTCGAGACGACAGTCCAGAGCACATACCAGACCCCCAGGCGTGTGGGAAATTTATATGACGCTTGATCGATCGAGCCTCTTAGGGTTTTATTAAGAGATTTTATTGGCATTTAGTGCAGATGCTGGGCAATGTTCGTATTCATAGTGTCTACTCCCATCTGTTTTGGTGCGTCAGTGACTCTCTCTCTCTCTCTCTCTCTCTATTTCTTTCTATCTCTCTCTCTCTTTCTTCTCAACAGAACAACATGCCCCGGTGGTATTTCAATTTTTTTGTCATCATTGTTGTAACTGTAGTGGAAACGACAGTGGCGATATATGGGTGTTGGTTTTTTTTTTTGGGGGGTGGGTCACGTGACCGCTTGACCTCGCTGTCTCCGGAGTAATGGACCTGTCGATAAATAATTGGCCGTGAAGCTTTCCTTTGAGGATACCAAACCTGGCTGCCATCATCCCGTACTGTCCTCGAGGATTCACGAGATCTTGACCACGCCGTAAAATCTTACATCTGAGAGCTTGAAGAATTCAATTCACATTTAGGCCTCAGATTTTTTATTCTAACTGGCCATTTGTTTTTTTGTTTTTTTTTGTTTAATAGGGCATCTGGTCACCCCCTTAAAGCTGGTTCCATACAGTGGATACCTTATTTTGATATTATGGGTGTATAATGTGAGTCATGGTTTCTATAGGGGAACACTTTTTACCTTGAGCTGGGTAGTTACTTGATAGCAGTCAGTAAGAGTCAGTATTTGAGGATAGTCACTTTAAAAAGGTATTGTAAGCAGTCCACTATAGAGTTATGATAAGGTAGTTTAGAATTGTACCAGCTAATAAGTTATTACAATATTTGTGAAGTAGTTCTATAAAGGATTTTTACTGATTATTCTTAGATTGTGTATCATATTTTCTATGTAGTGCGTGTGTGCATTGCAGAATGCATATTATGTGTCTGCTACATCAAGAGTTATTTCCTCATTTAGAAGAGGTGTGAACGTGCAAGAATACATCCTGATAATGCCTACATATAACATTATAATATGAACCCAATGTCACTCAACGACCATCAAAAATAACAATAACGTGGTGATTCATCTCAATGATTGCCCCCCTTTAATTGAACATTCAGACCAATCTGTTTAAAACTTTTTAGATTAGTTTGTCATTGTTGCTCTCGTGTTTATGTGTGTATTGTTATCACAGCGCCTTGAGCCTACATTTGGTTGGTTAACAGCACTCTATAAATAAAATAAAATAGATAATTTTCATTTTTATGCTCTGAAAGTAAAAATTTCATTTTTATGTTCTGCATGGAGCCCAAAATCTTGATGTTTAACCCTTAAAGTGCAGGGCTGTTTTACAATGAAGGAATACAAAATGAAATTACAATTTTAATGTTTAGAGGCTAAACTATCACACGCATTTTAAGGGTTAATACGCTGTCAATATTTTTTTAGAACAATAATGACTAGTAGTGTGTATTTATTCTGCAAGCTTGTACACTAGTTCATTAAAATAAATAGTACTTTTGATAATTAAAATTATCTGTTTTTGTAGCCAAAACAACGACCAACGGCCCATACATTTTCTCAGCTAGGTACATTTAAAAAAAAAAAACATTCTAAAAACATGACCTCTTTCTAGACACATGACATTATTCTAAACACATGGCCTCTTTCTAGAAACATTGCCTCTTCCTAAACACATGACATTATTCTAAACACATAGCCTCTTTCTAGAAACATTGCCTCTTCCTAAACACACGACATTATTCTAAACACATGGCATCTTTCTAGACACACGACATTATTCTAAAAACATCGCCACTTTCTAGAAACATTGCCTCTTCCTAAACACATGACATTATTCTAAACACATAGCCTCTTTCTAGAAACATTGCCTCTTCCTAAACACACGACATTATTCTAAACACATGGCATCTTTCTAGACACACGACATTATTCTAAAAACATTGCCACTTTCTAGAAACATTGCCTCTTCCTAAACACATGACATTATTCTAAACACATGGCATCTTTCTAGACACACGACATTATTCTAAAAACATTGCCACTTTCTAGAAGCATTGCCTCTTCCTAAACACTTGACATTATTTTAAACACATAGCCTCTTTCTAGAAACATTGCCTCTTCCTAAACACATGACATTATTCTAAACACATAGCCTCTTTCTAGAAACATTGCCTCTTCCTAAACACACGACATTATTATAAACACATGGCATCTTTCTAGACACACGACATTATTCTAAAAACATTGCCACTTTCTAGAAACATTGCCTCTTCCTAAACACATGACATTATTCTAAACACATGGCATCTTTCTAGACACACGACATTATTCTAAAAACATTGCCACTTTCTAGAAGCATTGCCTCTTCCTAAACACTTGACATTATTTTAAACACGTAGCCTCTTTCTAGAAACATTGCCTCTTCCTAAACACACGACATTATTCTAAACACATGGCATCTTTCTAGACACACGACATTATTCTAAAAACATTGCCACTTTCTAGAAATATTGCCTCTTCCTAAACACATGACATTATTCTAAACACATAGCCTCTTTCTAGAAACATTGCCTCTTCCTAAACACACGACATTATTCTAAACACATGACATCTTTCTAGACACACGACATTATTCTAAAAACATTATTCTAAAAACATTGCCACTTTCTAGAAACATTGCCTCTTCCTAAACACATGACATTATTCTAAACACATGGCATCTTTCTAGACACAAGACATTATTCTAAAAACATTGCCACTTTCTAGAAGCATTGCCTCTTCCTAAACACATGACATTATTCTAAACACATAGCCTCTTTCTAGAAACATTGCCTCTTCCTAAACACACGACATTATTCTAAACACATGGCATCTCTCTAGACACACGACATTATTCTAAAAACATTGCCACTTTCTAGAAACATTGCCTCTTCCTAAACACACGACATTACTCAAAACACATGGCATCTTTTTAGACACACGACATTATTCTAAACACATGGCCTCTTTCTAGAAACATAGCCTCTTCCTAAACACACGGCATTACTCTAAACACATGACCTCTTTCTAGACACACGACATTATTCTAAACACATGGCCTCTTTCTAGAAACATTGCCTCTTCCTAAACACACGGCATTACTCTAAACACGTGGCCTCTTTCTAGACACACGACATTACTCTAAACATATGGCCTCTTTCTAGAAACATTGCCTCTTCCTAAACACACGGCATTACTCTAAACACATGGCCTCTTCCTAAACACACGACATTACTCTAAACACATGGCCTCTTTCTAGACACACTATATTATTCTAGAAACATTGCCTTTTTCTGGACCAGCGGTTCTCAGCCTTTTCAGTTCCGCGACCCCCTTTTTACAATTTTAACATTGCGTCGACCCCCTGGCGTGAAATTATGTTTTTGTTAATGTTATAAAACCATAACCATAACGTCTATATCTGATAGAATTACCAAAGCTGTAACTTTAATCACTAAAATATAAATATTGCTGTTTATAACTAATGACAAATAACTGAAATTATGATTTTATGACTTGCATTTATTTACTTTTATAGCGTGATCAAGATATTCATTTTTTTAAAATACTTATTTGGTGATTTGAAACGGAGAGTTTCGTCAGACCGTTTGGTGGATAGTAATTTCAATGGTTACAAATAAATACTTGTGCTGCGACAAATGCAAAGTTTGGAATGGTTATGATTCACGCTGTTCACATCATCTATTCTCGAAAGACAATCATATTAATAAAAAAAATAGTAGCTACCCCAAGACAAATTTTGTACAATGTCGAGTTTTTATTTTGGACAAAAATCTTTTTTTTTTTTTCTGATGGTCTAAGTCGAGCCTTGGAAAATTGTGATTCGACCCCCATAGGGGTCGCGACTCAAAGGTTGAGAACTCCTGTTCTAGAAACATGACATTGTTTTAAGAACATGACCTATCTCTAGACACATGACATTGTTATTAACGCAAGCCCTATTTTAGATACATGACCTGTGCATTGTAAAGACGCCTGTAGGTCAGCATTGCCGCCTGAAATTACATTTTTCTTATCTTGGAGTAAAAAACAAAAAGAGGCCAGTGAAGAATAAAAGGATTTATTTATTATATTTTTTTTGTGGTCAACACAAAGTACACTTGTAGGCACTCATTTGGCACTAAGTGAACTTAGAGATACAGATAGAACTACAAGTACACTACAGTACATTCATACAAGTGTTCTTTTCATGTAAGTGCTCCTTCTTCCCAAGCACGGAACGGGTTGCCTGAATCAGCCAGGAAAACAACATAGTAAAGTTTAAGTCTAAAATTAACATGCACAAGTTGATAGACGCGTGGGACGTTCCTATCTTCTTTTACTAATAAACGTCTTTAGTTTATAAGATAAGATTGCAGCATTGCTTCTTAAAGCAATAAGCCGACAATAGCATAATAATTATTCTAGACAATTTTCCCGCCGCCACGGGAAATGCTGCATTTATCACTAATCTTCGGACTCGAAGACAAGCCTTATTATTATCTAGACCAGGGGTTCTCAACATGTGGGTCGCGACCACCTTAGGGGTCGATTGACGATTTGCCAGGGGTCGCCTAAGACCATCGATAATTAGATTGTTTTCGTCGATTCTTCTATTGCTGTATGTGTGGGTGGGGGTCGTGGAAGGGTGGGGGGGGGGGTAGTAAAAAGGGGTTGCCAAGCTTAAAAGGTTGAGAACCACTGATCTAGACAATTTGTTTTAGTCCATTGCTAATAAGATGAAGCTGAAAAGAAACAGGAAGGCTTAGTCTATGCTCCCCTTTACTTTAGCTTCAAATAATCTATTAATAAAAGAAAGATTATATTTAACCTTCGGATGGTTTGCGGCCCTATGCATAAAGAATATTGCTGATACTCATTAAGAAGAAAAAATAGTACAGTTCCCATGAGATCCATAGGTGAAGCACTGGGATGTAACGGTACATAGTTTTTCTCCATTAATACAATAATGGACCTCATTCACCAATCGTAAACAAACAACATTTAGTCACGTGATCTTATTGATGAAACAACGGGGAAAAAATGTCACGTGACAACCATCATGAATTAAACATGAGATCGTAAATTATATAGAAGAGATAGAGCACCACGTGGCTAAATGCTGTTTGTTTACGATTGGTGAATGAGGTCCATTGATGAAGTGATCTTTCACTTTTATGCAGCACCAGTTTATGTGGGAAATAAAGGGGGGGGGGGGGGAGAATGTATCTCTGTTAATGATTCCATGATCGCTTTTTAAATGCATAAGAAAAAACCTCTTCACTCAGGGTTCAGTCTTCCGGCACATCTGTCAATTACAATTTCTTTCCCTTGTTTGATACCAAACAAAATAATTAATTACCTGTCAGTAGTTAATCAAATAATTATTATTATTTTTTATTATTGATTCGTGTTTTGTCAGGTGCTAGAAATAATTGTGCCGAACTTCAGCTTGACCCGAGATTGGGTGTGGGAGAAATAACATGTACATTACATTTTACCAAACAGACAGACAGACAGAGTTGATATAAGCTTTGTAAAAAAAAAAAAAAAACAACTGACACTTCTCTTAGGGAGTACAAGCCAAGAGAAGAAAGGCAGAGAACGTGAATTGTCCCCCCTCCTTGGCTTTTAATAGAAAATAAGGTCGAGTTTTTCGACTGTCTTTGATAACCAGATACGTTGCCAAGAGACAACTGTAAACTTTATGAAGCATGCAGCTTGAGATCAGTTTTTAAAAAACTATTATTACTTTTAATTTTATGCGGTGGTTATGCCTGCGTCGCATGTCGCAAAATATGTAGGTCACAGCTGGGGCTATGCAGCACCGGGAAATTCTGCATTTCTCATATATCTTCGGAATCGAAGACTAGCCTGATTATTATACGCGATTATTTCACGATTTTTAAATTAACTTTGACAGATGTATTTGTATTTTCATGGGTCGTAAGCTTATATAAGAAGAACTTGTAATCATATGTATTAAATATAGTGAACAATTACCTTAGACTTAGGAACGTAGTCTTTTGTGTACTCTGTTTCTAGATCTAGTCTTGATTTGGCTATAGACTATAGATTTAGTTCTGGATCTTGATCTAGAGTTTATATAGTCTAAATCTACACCAAGTCTAAATCTAGACTCTAGACCTAGTCTATATTCTAAATCGAGATCTAAATCTAGATCAAGAGTCTAGATTTGTCTAGATCCGGATCGAGAGTCATATCCACATCAAGAGTCTAGATCCAGATCTTTAAATTTTGCATTTTCAGTCTGTGTTACTGGTTTATCATGAATAAGATATAGTGAACAATTACCTTAGACTTAAGAACGTAGTCTTCTGTGGACGTGTCACTGAATGTTAATGCCAAAGTTTAAAGTATTTATACCTATAGAACAAGGATAGATAATTAAAAGGACAGGAAGATAAAGGAATGAATGAAGAACCAGTGCAGAAATAAGTCAAGGACACTTCATTTTTTTTTCTTTTATTACCTTACTATCAGTTTGTGCTTTTTGAAAATGTTCACAAAACACGACCTGTGGCCAATTTTATGCAGTCAGATGGGTGTGCTCCTACGAAAAGTATTAATTCCCTTAAATCAAAGAAGAACGTGAAACAAAAATGGTGTTTATCCTTTGTTATACCAATATTAAAATATGCATCTTCTGCTTGTGTATTACACAACTCAAGAAAAAAATACTAGATGAAAGGCAGAAAAGTGCCATGAGATAGATTACAATCAAATATTCATATCTGATTGGAGTAACACCATTAGTAAAATAACTGAATTTAGAGATACTTCAGGACAGATGATTTAAAGGTAAAGTTGCAATTATTTATAAAATACTAAACCATAATATACTTTTAACTTAATACTTGGGAACGAAAAATTCTTAGGAAAATCTATTGTGCAATACAAGATGAAACAGGATGGAGGACACGCACTAACCATGAGTTATTGTATGAAGACCCACCAATAGTGACTGAAATAAAAAAAAAAAAAAAAAAAGAACAGACTACGTTGGGCAGGTCACCTTGAAAGAATGTCAGACAACAGAGGAGCGAAAATCGTATACAGGCAAAACCCCAAAGGCAGACCCCGAATGAGATATGGATTGATGATGTGGAAGCAGATCTGCAACAGCTTGGGGTTAGGGCGTGGAGACGAAAGACCCAGGAGAGATCTGAATGGAAGGATGTGTTGAAGCAGGCCAGAGCCCTCCTTGGGCTGTAGCGCCACTGGGATGGATGGATAGATTAAGCTTGGCATGTTGTAGCTATAACGTAATTTAATCTTCGTTGTTTAAATATTTATAATAATTTAAAAAATATTTATACGACCACATCATTCATGTATATTTTCACCTGTTTGATTCCAAACAAAATAATTATTTACCAATAGTTGGAAAATTTGCTAATAACTACGGCATATACGGAGGTAGGCCTGACACACGCAAATCGAAATAGTAAAAAGAGAAATAAACCAACAATGAACAATATAAAAATAAGCAATATCCACAACAAAGTAGAGAAAGTCGTGATTGGATCGTGGCATGGAAGGGAGGATTCTGGAAATGTTACAATGGTATCGCTGTTAGTAACCTTGTGATGGCTTCAAATTAGGGGTTCTCAACTTGTGGGGCGCGACCCCATTGGGGGTCGATTGACGATTTGCCAGGGGTCGCCTAAGACCATCGATTCTTCTTTTGCTGTGTGTGTGTGTGTGGGGGGTCCGCGGCCGAGTGGGGGATTTTAAAAAGGGGTCGCTGAGCTTAAAAGGTTGAGAACCGCTGCTCCAAATAGGGACTGGGCTGATAAAAAACAAAGACTTTATTAAATCTCTTCAATGAGATGAAAGAGCAGCAAGATGCAAAAGTACGAGACTTACTACTTCTCTGGACTAAATAGGGGAGGGGGGAGGAGACACTGTGACAAGCAGAGTGAGAAGGCGGCGCTTAAGGCAGCACGGTAAACTTTCTTCCAGATACTTCCTCCTCCCACTGGTCCACAACTGAGATTGGACCAAAGCGCTCTGAGCATTGTATAAACATGAAAGTAGCGCTATATAGAAGCTATAATTTATTTTATTAATGAGTGTTACTACTTCTCTGGACCAAATAGGGGAGATGGGAAACACTATGACAAGCAGAGTGTATTTGTCATACATAACTGCTTATAGAAGCTGGCCGACAACATAGTATATTCGGTAAAACTTTACATCGCAGGACCCTAGTTTTTCAGGTCAGTTATTTTGGCAGCTGTCTATCCGCACGTATGATGATGTACTGACGTGACCTCACCTGCTCGCGCGCGCTCTGCTAGCCGCGCCCGGTCACTGCCTCCCCCCCCCCCCCCTTTCTCTCTCTCCTCTTTCGTATATTCAACCACGGGAGTTTTTTTGGTCGTACATAACTATTTATAGAAGCTTTGCCGACACTATAGGATCCAGCCAAGAGAGTTTTGATCTGGACATCGTTTATGCTCCGTCACATTATGGTCTCGAGCCCTCGACTTCGACTTCAGTTGAAAAGTATCCGAACGGGGGGGAGGTGATTACACGAGGACAACGATCCTATGTGTCCGCGCGTGTTGAAAGGTAGGGTACGGAAGAAGGGGGGGGGGGGGATAGCCACCGGTACGGTAGGAGAGAAAAACTGGCTCGGATAACTAGGGCGTTCGAGGTCATTAGGGCCCGAATGCTCCAACGCGAGACTAGCGCCACTACGGTGGTGTTGGTCACCGACTCTCGCTCCAGTCTCCAAGTTATGGGTGGCGGCGGGGGAGGGTCGCCCGTAATAGAAGAGGCAATCGGCGCCGCAGATAACATCCGCGCGAGCTATTGGAGCTGTCGTTTTTATGCAGTGGGCGCCTTCACATTGCGGCGTGAGGGGCAATGAATCGGCAGACGCCCTCGCAAGGGAGGCTGCAATGGCAGCCACACACCTCGAAGCACCAAGCACGTACTTACAAGCAACGACACAAATCTGAGCACTCATTCATGAGAAGTGGTTAAAGTCCTGGGAGGAATCCGACAGAGCACGTGGTGTCTGGCAGCGCATGCGTCACCCAGATCGCGACGATCCATGGTGGCGACTGAGGAGGTCAGAGCAGTCAATAGTTGCGCAGTGCAGGACGGAACATTGTCCTATTGGGGCATACTTTGCCCGGTTCCGCACTAACTTTGACTCCCGATGCCGTCACTGTGGAGAGAGCGTCGAAACAGTGTCGCATGTCTTGTACGAGTGTCCCCAGCTCCGCGAGCTAAGGGGGAACTTGCCTGTGCAGTCACTCGACTTGTATGGTAGCTATGAGGCACTACGCCGGACGGCTAAGTTTCTTGCCAGAGCACTACGGGAGGATTAGTCCTTCCTGCTCTGATTTTTCAATAGGAGTTCATCTCAGGCTCGGACTCAGTAACAGAATGTAATACTAGTGGATTTATGAAAAGAGAGGGGGCGGTAGGTGGAATCGCTACCCACCCCCAACCTCACATTGTTAAACAAATTTAGAGTAATTAGAGATGGGCAAAAGTTAACTAAAAAGTTAGAAACTTTTAGTTTAACTAAAAAAAAATTTATGAAGGTCATTGTTTAACTGGAAAAAAAAGTTTAATTAATTTTTTTTAGTTACTAACTAAGGAGTTTAATTAAAATTTGTAAAACTTTTCAACATGTGGTCAGGGTTGAAACGCACTCCCTGTTTTCTGGTCATGTGATATCAATAACTTTGATTATCAAAAAAAAAATGATGCAGTTAACAACTATTTAGACAGTCTGCATTTGAAGAGGGTAAAGTAAGATCCTGGTAGAAGTTATGGGAGTAAATATTTGCACTTGAAAGTAGCAGTATTATAAAATGTTAAACATTTTTTTGCCAAAAGCTTCTATGCAGTATTATGAATGAGGTTGTTCCGAATTTTTTAGTGAGCCTCGTGGAGGTGTTTAATTTCTGTTTCTAGTGGGAATCTGATTAATGAGTTAGGTCAATATTAAGTGGTTTTAATTAATTCAGTTGCGGCAAACAATATTTGTTTAATTGCAGGAACATTAAGTACACCCTTTTATAGTCTGAAGGCTTATTATTGAGATCTATTAAGTTAAATCAACAGATAGGCCTATATAGATCTAAAAACATTAGGGTAACCAACTCTAGAAAAAAAATCTTTATCCACACCCTCTCTGACCATAAAGTAAATAGACTGTGTCCAACTGATTTTAACAGCCTGGTCAGCTAGACATACACATGACCACGTGTAGGCCAAGTGTATTGTACGTGTGTAGTCGATAATACTGTAAGACTACCCTGCATTAAGTGTTATGCAATAGTGTTTTGCTTAATGTGGAGAAGTCAGACAAGAAAATAACACACTGGCGTGGCTAGTCAAGCATGTTCGTAGATATATCTTTACACTAAAATAGTTATACACCCTCCCTGCCCAGAAAGTAAACGTCCTTAGTCACAGGCAAACTAGGCAGCCCCCTTGGCCTCCGAATGGTGAGGGGTCTCGTAAAGGATTCAAAGAATTGTTTTTTTAGGGAATTAAATCTCAAGCAGAACTCTATGTCTCTATGTCTTCTAGCCTAGCTCTAATTTAAAGTCTCTACTATGATTCAAGGTTTATCCACAGGCATTTAGATCTACTTGTTAGATTATATATGTTAGAAGACCAATGTTTCTTCCTTGTGTTGACATGTGGTTATTTCTAGTCTGCTGATCACGAATCGTCCATGAAGCACAATAGTGCCATCGGCGCTATGTGAATTTAACTTATTCGCTGATTTTGATATAGATACAGGTGATACAGAACAGTTTATAATTCATTGCATATTTTAGGTCTTGATTTTTTGCTTTTCTATTTTATTTGAGGCCACACTATTCACTTCGCATTGGGCATCCCTATTCGTTTTACCTCCAATTACGTAAGGCATGGGCCCTGCTTGTAGACAGTAGACTCCATTGAGGACTGCCAGCTAGGAGAAAGGAGATTACGTCATCACTAGATCTGTGTCAGCTTAATAAAATCAATCTATCTTATCTTATATGATACAGACGAATTTAGGCACCGGATAATTAGGCACTCTTTAATTAGCGACCTTAATTTTGAAAATAATGTTAAAATGTTAACGTATATTTTATCCTTAGTCTATGGACTATCGATGACGTTATAATAAATAGCAACTATAACGATTCTAACTAAAGAAAAGCTGACAAAATGGGGAAAAATGACAATCACGAGAATGTGTGGAAAAAATGACTAGCCTACTGAGTTTTTATATATACCTCACAGGATTCACGGGAGTGGAGGTAGAGATGATTCTCCGCTCATTGCTTCCCTCCATCACCACCCCTAAGGTTGACTGGTGAGTTTTTGAAATTGATGATTATGCAAATTGTGTAAATATTAAGTTACTAGTGTAAATACTTTAGATTAAAAAGTATATAAAATATTTTTTTATTATGTCGAGGAGTGCTGGGGATAAATATAATCGCAATCGCCCTCTGCTTGTGGAAAAGGGAGGGGTCGTGCTTTTAAAATGGGATGGGCGGGAGGGGGGGGGGACACACTCCCACTCAAATGAGAGGATTTCTCGCAGGTAGATGTAAACTTGGTCGTAAAAGTTACGTAGTGAATCTACCCTTCTAAAATAAAATGTTTATTTCCTATACCAACACGAGTCCCGTACTATGTTATTGTTCTATATATCTCTCAAAGTCATACAGTATAATTGTTCCAAAGAAAAATAATTAAACATGTAAATATTTTAATTTAATCAATATTTCGCTTTGCATGGTGAAGTAATAGATTTTGATAGATCTAATTGTTAACCAAATATTTTTGTCTATTAATAATTTGATAAGGAGACAAAAAAAAAGAAGAAATAAGCTCAAATTATTGTTAACATTTTATTTAGACCTTTATTGCAGCAAATAAACGTAAAAAAAAAACACATAAGTTGACAGCATAAGAGCAAAAAAAAAAAAACTCTCTTTAAAAAAAAAGTTATTAAAGGTTCAATACAGCTAAGGGAGATCAGTATGCTTAAAAACATGGAATGGAGAGTCTCATAGTGGTCAGTGGAGATGACTTCTTCCTCGTTACTGATTGATATGTAGATCTATTTATGATTTAGATTTATGTATTGTTATTAGAACATTTTGGTCTGAAGACTTAGGCTAGGTATATACCTATATATAATACTATAATCTAAAACTCTAGCTAGATTCTAGTTCTAGATTTAATCTATTCTAGTTTCTAGATAGTATATTGTTTGATTTGACTCCTGAAACCCAGCCTACTACAGTAACTACTAGAGATCTAGAAAAAGTTCTAGTAGTAGTAGATCTATAATCTATAGTAGATTCTTATATTAGGCACACCGTATTCGGGAACTAGGTCAAATTTTTATTTTATTTTTTTATTTGGTGACGGTATAACTTACAAAAAAACTGAAAGCAGATTCTTATTCTGCAACTAAAGGACTATAAAAATAGCTGTGTTTCTTTGAATTACCACTCATAGTCAAGATTTTATTTTAAACTAAATCAGGTCACTTCATGCTCCTATAAAAACGCAGTTTTTGTGCTTTCTCTCTCCTTTAGCGCACATCGAGCACCGTTAAGAAACACCACTATTTGGCACTATGTTATTGCTAATAAATTATATCTGTGTTAATTAAAAATTATTTAGATTGTATTAAAAGAAGTAGATTCACTTCTGCAATATGTATTTATAGTATATTGCCTCTCTCTCTCTCTAGATATATATATATATATATTATTATATATATATATATATATATATATATATATATATATATATATATATATATATATATATATATATATATATATATATGCCTACCTATATAATCTATGTGTAGAAACAGACAGAAATAAATCTATATAATTATAGATCTATAAATTAATTATTATAATTTAATAAACATGATATTTTCAACTAGGCTACATGTATTCTCTGTCTCTTTCTTTTAATTCCCATCCAAGGACCCTCTTCTTTTCATAATTTGGATGTTCGTTTTGTTACACCTTAACATCCCCTCCCTCCCATAGATGCTTATAATTCTTTTCATGACTCTCTCCCCCTTCCCTCCACTGCCTGTATGATAGGTTGTGACACTACACGCTTAGTGTATATCTCTCCTCACCACCAGCGTTCGCCTAGCGTGATCACCTGCAGTGGGCATGGTCTCTGGCTTCGAATTAGCAGCCCGCACTTTTTCATTCATAAATTATATATTCTAGATATTTCGATCTAGGTCACATTTATTTATTGAAAAAAATCATAGATTTATTAATCCCAATAATATTTCTTATTACGATTTTGCCTTGTGCACTATAGGAGAATGTGTTTAATTCATTATTATTCATTGAAACACCTCCTTTTTTAATTTTATTTAACAGCTAACAGTATGAATGTGATTGGAATGTCTTTCTAAAGATGTTTCGAAGCTTATTTTGATAGATCCACCAGCTCAAACTCAGATCAAACAGGCTCATAATATAGTCTTCATCCCTTATATGGGTATGAATTGCCGGGGGAGGTTTAAACAATAGCTTTACATACTTGGTTACCGAGAATCTAAAAAACTGCCATCTGCTTTGGAAAAGTGGAACAAAAATACAGGAACTTATCTAAAATTGGACATGCACTGTCCCGAAACATCGTTTTTAGCTCCAAACATAAAAACAAGTTAATTATAAACAAAAAAAGCGACGTGTTTCTTAAAGGAGAATTCGATGAGCTGTGCCTAATATAAGAAGCTACTATAGTAGTAGTAAAAAAAACTAGTAATAGTAGTTACTAGTAGTAGTACACTGTGACTGTACAGGCTTAGAGTTTAGACTTTAGAGGCTACACTACAGTGAGTATCAGTGACTTTTACAGTGTAGTGATGTAATGTTACATGTAGAAAATGTTAAAGTGAAGTGTGTAACGCTAAGTTACTGTGCCTGTGGGGTTTGTTCCCCTCCCCACTATAAAGTAAAGGTAAAGAGAGTTGTTTTTTTTAAAATTGTTAGTTATAATAGATAATATTATATATTTGATTATTTTTTTTTTTTCTTTTTGCTATTTTGGAACAGGGTATTCAATAATTCATGAATCAAGCTTGATGTTCATGCAATGCCTGTTGCAGTGTAACATTAATGCAGTGTAACATTAATTCTTTCTCTCCGTAATTATTTTCCTCGTTTCCGATATAATTATATATAATTCTTCATTTTGCTCATTTGTATTTCACTATCCTGTTATGATTAAACTTCAATAACTTTTTTGTTTGTTATCAGAAAATGTTATATTTGGTATTGAATTCTAGGAGAATGCATGCTCTTTTTTGCACAACACAAATTAAAGTTTATAAATCCAAAAATCTATTCTATTCAGTTTAAAAGGGTCAAACAACGTTGGCATCGTCATTTAGGAGAGAAAGAATTTTGTAACTAATTTTGTGTAGGGGAGCTAAGTTGTAGATAGTAGAACGTAATCATCTTCTTTTTTGATGTAATGCTTGTAATTGACAAGATAGTAAGTTCTACAGTTTGTTGCTGCCTTTTTAATGCTCTATGCTGATGTGTGTGGCAGGCCAGTGATGTGGCAGACACTGTCCATCAAATAATCAGTGATGGGAATTTTCTGAAAATTTGCACAACACAAATTAAAGTTTATAAATCCAAAAATCTATTCTATTCAGTTTAAAAGGGGTCAAACAACGTTGGCATCGTCATTTAGGAGAGAAAGAATTTTTAAACTAATTTTGTGTAGGGGAGCTAAGTTGTAGATGGTAGAACGTAATCATCTTCTTTTTTGATGTAATGCTTGTAATTGACAAGATAGTAAGTTCTACAGTTTGTTGCTGCCTTTTTAATGCTCTATGCCAGGGGTTCTCAACCTGTGGATCGCGACCCCCTTGGGGGTCAATTGACGATTTGCCAGGGTCGCCTAAGACCATCGAAAATAGGGATAGTTATTGTCTACTCTTCTATTGCTGTATGTGTGTGTTGGGGTGGGGTCGAGACAGAGTGGGGGTATATAAAAAGGGGTCGCCGAGCTTAAAAGGTTGAGAACTGCTGCTCTATGCTGATGTGTGTGGTAGGCCAGTGATGTGGCAGACACTGTCCATCAAATAATCAGTGATGGGAATTTTCTGAAAATGTATTATTTTATTTTTATTGTACCAAACAAAAAATGAATGATACTAATCAATAAAAAAAAATAACCAATTAGTCAATTAATTATTATCAGTGAATTTGAATGATATCAAAAAAGGGAAATAGCTTTTAAACATTATTATTGTAACTGTACTCTTTCCCTTAGATAAGCTTTGCTTTTTATTTGTTTGTTTTAATAGTCTCTAGGACAGTGTGCTGACATTGTGGCCCAATTAATTGTCCTTGAAAGCTGATACATAACACGACTCTACCTTGCTATATAACCTATACATTAAAACATCGGAAGAAAGAAATGGATCAAACAGATGTGTTTGCACGGCAATGTGAAGAACAAGACTTTAAGGTGCCAAACATAAAAATTGAGGAGATTGAAGATGAAAAATCAGCCCCGTGTAAACAGGAAATAGAAAACTATGCCTGTGCTCAAACTTCAGATTCGATCTTAGGAGATCAGGTATTTATTTACTAACATAAAATGCTACACTTCATTAGCTTTAAAATGTATATTGAATAAGGTATTATTTTCTGTTCCACTTTGAGAGTGAATATTTATTGTCTAGCTTGCCTAAAACTGTCAACTTATTTGTAAATGCCATGAACACTATTTAGATTTTCGAATCAAATGAAAATTGGGATGAGCAAAACTTGCCCTTGAGGAGTGTCATCAGAGAATGATGATGCTCTTCAAAGTTACCTACTTGATTACAAGTAACAAGGTACTAGGACCAGGACACCCATTGAAAGACAAAATGTATGATTTGTTTAATCTGCAAACTACTACACAGTTCATCAGATATTGGCATTTAAAACCTAATACTTGATGAGACACATTTCGATATGGAATAGTTTTTGTATCAACATTCCAGCACCAAACAAAAACACATTCATAATTAAAATGAATTCTACACTTTTAAGAACAAGACAATTTGTTCAGATTAGTGGATAATAGAGGAAATCTTATCCTATCTTATCTTATCTTATAAAATACAAACGTTAATTCAAAAACCAAATGATTGCATCCTCTGTGTGTTCCTGGGTCAATCTAGCCATGCATGTTTTAATCAAGTTCTTAAATTTTGCCAAGTCATTGGTTTTCCTGGCTGACTCAGGAAACCATTCCATGATCTAATAGCACTAGAAAAGAAGGAACATCTGTACAAATTTGTCCAAGCATATGGAACAAGGAATGTACCTTTATATTTGTCTTTCTGAGTATTTTATTAGATTTTGTTTTTGTATTTATTTGCAGATTATGGTTCAGTGTTTTATGTATAATTATTACTTTACTTTTGAGTCTTCTATATTGATTATGGTTCAGTGTTTTATGTATAATTGCTGCTTTACTTTTAAGTCTTCTATATGTAATGGTTTTCAAAATTTAGTGATTATATTATAAAGGTGTTACTAATCAAATGTGACAGAAGTCACCACATTCTAGATAATGCCTAGGCAAGCTAGAAAATTCTAATAGAATGATGGATTTCCTACTTTATTGTTTAAGTGAATATTTTTTGTTGTTTCAATTTATTATTTTGTATTAATTTATGATGTCACAATTTTTTATCTTATAGGAAAGTGCTGTAAAGCAAGAGATAGAAAGGAATGATTGTACAACTAGTAATAAGCCATGGACCTTAGCTTCAAAACTACTGGAAGTGTCAATGAAGGCAGATAACAGACTTAGTCCTGTACCCATCATAATGCCCAATTCTAAACTGCTTGGAAACATCCCTGTCCCAGACGTGTCTGTGAGTCCTGTGCCTAACATAATGCCCAATTCTAAACTGCTTGGAAACATCCCTGTCCCAGACATGTCTGTGAGTCCTGTGCCTAACATAATGCCCAATTCTAAACTGCTTGGAATCATCCCTGTGCTAGAATTGTCTGTGAGTCCTGTGCCTAACATAATGCCCAATTTTAAACTGCTTGGAATCATCCCTGTGCTAGAATCGTCTGTGAGTCAGGTAAATAACTTTTTACAAATAAAAGAACAGAAATTAATACTGATAGCTAATTTTGTACTTACAGTAACTATAAAAATATGGAAGTGCACCATTTACTAAATATTAAAAATATACATTAGGTAAGGGATTATTCTTTTTTTAAAGGATAAAATAATAATAAAACAAATTTCATTTCCAAATTTAAATTAGAAGTAATGATTTTTTGAGTTAATAATTCCGACTTTATTGTTAATAATAGAGTATGCTATAAATTCATATTTTTATTTTTCATTTAAAAATAAAATAAAATAAAAATCAAAGACACAAGCACCCCTTTTAGACATTGCAATCTTTAAGAGAAGATGATGATAACGTCCTATGCATCATGCATCTAGTCATGCATGTCAACAAATGGCTTAACTCTTTCTCTCTGTAATTTTTTTTCTCGTTCTGATATTATTATTAGTTTCGTTTATTAGTATTTCACTTTCTTGTTATGATCAAACGTCAATAATTTTTTAGTTTGTTATCAGAAAATGTTACTTTTGGTATTGAATTATAGGAACATGCATGTTCTTTTTACACAAAACAAATTAAAGTTTATAAGTCCAAAAACCAATTTAGTTTAATGGGAGTCAAATCAACGTTGCCATGGTCAATCAGGAGAGAAAGAATTAAATTCTGCCAAGTCACTGGTTTTCCTGGATGGCTCAGGCAACCCATTCTATGCTCTAATAGTACTAGGGAAGAAGGAGCATTTGTAATAAATTGTATTAAATAATTATACAATACAGACAACCTTCTTCTTCTTCTAGCCAGCTTAAGTGCTGCTGAGCTGTGAGCTCTTTTGCAGACAGTGCCAAGGAAAAATAGTGTGCTGTTTTCTTCAGTTGTTCAGCACTGCCGTTGGTGTTGGTTATGTTGGGCTGTAGTGGAAGTAGGGTCTGCCTAAGGTGGATTAGGGAGGGGCATTCAAAGAGGATATGGTTTACGGTTTCAAAGGGGTGGGCGCAGTGTCTGCAAAGGGGGAGTTGTGTGGAGTATTTTTTGTTCAGGTGGTAATTTAATAGTGGTGTGTATCCTGTTCTTAGTTGGAAAATTGTAGATTGTTCTTTGCGGGGGAGGAAGTTAATACTGTCCAGTTTGTTAGGCGTAGTCATTTCTTTGTACATGGCTCTGCCTGTGTTTCCTGAAGCCCATTGGTTGAGCCACTCCTCCTTGTGATTGTTGACTAACACTGACCTTAGGGTGAGGTAGTTAACAGGTCTATCTGGTTGTTCCATAGATGAACCTGCCTTTGATAGCTTATCTTCCTTTTCATTTCCCATGATGCCAATGTGTCCAGGGATCCACTGTTGTGTGATATTGATATTTAATTTTGATATCATCTCATGGATTATCACAATGAGTGTTGTCAACTCTCTTGGGCTGTTTGAGGTGCTGCTGTTAAGTGCTTGCAGAGTAGATTGGGAGTCTGTAAAGACAACAATATCTGATGGTGGTTGCACTCCTTCATATAATTTGTTTTCCACTGTCTGCAACAGACAACCTTAAAATGTCTACAATAATTTTACTTTTACATAATACTCTTCTGTTTTACATGTTAAAAAGAACTCAAATACTCCGTGGGGTTTCTGAATTTTTAAAATCGTTTTGTCTTAAATTCAGTCATGAATCAGTATCAAAAATGTATTATAACCAGCATAAACTATGATGATACAAAATGGTCCTCATGAATGTAAAAAGGAATGTTAAACCTCATGTTGGTAGACCTATAAATGCTAAAAAAAAACAATTAGGCCTATAGTTTTTTTTAAATTTGTTACTTCTATCAATTCATTTTTTTAAAGTCAGGGTAGAGCCAAGAACTAATAATGATACATGTAACCACTATTTCAAATGGAGTTTGTTCCTCTTTTGGAATACACATAAAAAAATCAATTGATAAGTAGTACTAAATGAATAAATTTAGAAACTTAATTTGACTTGACAAATGTTATCTCTAATTAAGAGCAAATTTCGAAAGTCTTTAGCTATGTAAGTATTGCTTTTTGACCCTTATGCTCCTATTTCTGGTTCGGATAAACCCTTCCCAGGCCATAATAGGGATAACCCTGAATGAAAAAAAATCCTACAAAATAAATGTTTTGAAAAAATAATGCAATTTAAGATCTAATACTAATAAATAAACAAACAACATTAAAAATAGAATGATATGTCTAGTTTAAAAAAATATATACTTTTAATACCTTTAGAATATAAAAAAGCTTCAAAAATACTCATTTTCCCAGGTGGGGGTCTTATACACTGGGGCTATGGGCCAGTTTGTTTGAAAAATTATTTAATCAATAAAAATCACAGTTTGAGAAACGCCGGCCTCTGGAAATAGCTTACATTATTCTAAACTGAAAATAAAAAATTGATTGTTGGTCTAGATGTGGCAAAAACATTTTCTTTTTATTGTCCATCTAATTATTTTAGTGACCTCATTTTAGTTTTAGCCATCTACTGTTCACTGAATTATAATCTCTTAACAGATATGTTATTAGTAAAAGATTTTTTTAAAATTGAAAACACGATGACAGTTATGGATGCTAGCTGTATCCAACACGCCGAATACGGCAATATTTAACGCGAGTTGAAGTATCTTGTAGAATAAAATTTAGCAGAAAGATAATTTAAAATCAACCAGTGCAATAAGTAATTATTTCTATGTGAAAATGTTTATTAAATTGAAATAATATATATATATATATATATTTTTTTTTTTGTTCAAGCAGGTGCAGGATATCAAATCAAAACAAGAAATAACATCTGAAAAATGTGCACTTACTACAAGCAAACAAAAGAACAAAAACCAAAACCACCCCAATGAGACTATTTTAGGAAAAGAAATTCCAGTTTCTTCTAATCAAGAAAGAGAAAAGCAGCTTTGTAAAATATATCTAAAGGAACATTCTGACTCTTCATGTTTGAAACAACACCAAATAGATCATGCTCGGGAGATGCCTTACAAATGTGAACAATGTTTTCAACAATTTAATAGATCTTCTGATTTAACAACTCATCAGCGAATTCATATTGATAAACCTTTCAAATGTCGAATATGTCTAAAAGAATTTTCTCACTCTTATGAGTTAAAAACTCACCAGCGAATTCATTCTGGGGGAAAACCTTTCAAATGTCAAATATGCTTGAAAGACTTTTCTTGGTTTTATAGTTTATATGAACACCAGCTAATTCATACTGGTGAAAAACCTTTTAAATGTCAAATATGTCCGAAAGAATATTCTACGTCGTTTCAATTAAAAATGCACCTTCCAATTCATAATTGTACTAGGGAAACACCTTTTAAATGTCAAATATGTCTAAAAGAATTTTATACATCTTTTGATTTAGAAACTCACCTGCGATTTCATACTGGTGAAAAACCTTTCAAATGTCAGATATGTCTAAAAGAATTTTATACATCTTCTTATTTAAAAATTCACCAGCAAATTCATACTGATGAAAAACCTTTTAAATGTCAAATATGTCTAAAAGAATTTGATAGATCTTCTGATTTAAAAACTCACCAGCAAATTCATACTGGTGAAAAACCTTTTAAATGTCAAATACGTCTAAAAGAATTTTATAAATCTTCTGTTTTCAAAACTCACCAGCGAATTCATCCATACATCCACTCCAGTAGCGCTACAGCTCATGGAGGGCTCTGGCCTCCTTTAAAACAACCCTCCATTCAGATCTCTCCTGGGCCTTTCGTCTCCATGCCCTAACCCCAAGCTGTTGCAGATATGCCTCCACATCATCAATCCACCGCATTTGGGGTCTGCCTTTGGGTCACCTGCCTTTTTGTTGTTGCCTGTATACAATTTTGGCTCCTCAGTTATCTGACATTCATGGTGACCTGCCCAACATAGTCTGTTTTTTTTTATTTCTGTCACTATCGGTGGATCTTCATACAATTGATATATCTCAGGGTTAGTGCGTGTCATCCACTTTGTTTCATCTTGTATTGCACCATAGATTTTCCTAAGAATTTTTCTTTCCCAAGTATTTAGTAGATTTTCGGTTGTCTTTGTCAGAGTCCAGGTCTCACTTGCATCCATTGCTGCTAGTCTTATTATGGTTTTGTATATTATTTTCTTGGTTTTCCTTGATATTGTTTTGCTCTTAAGTAAATGATGGGTGCTATAAAAAATGCTCTGTTGCCTCCTGTTATATTTCTGTTAGTAGGTCATTTTTTAAATCAATTGTACTTCCTAGATATTTGAAAGTTTGGACATTTTCGAATTTATGGTCTTTGATTTTAATATATTGTTCGTCTGTTTGATTGTCTCTTGTCATTGTGATGTATTTGGTTTTACTGTCATTGACCTCAAGTCCTGCTGGTAGAAATGCTTCTTCTAGTTGTGTGAAAGCTCTAGCAATGTCAGAGGTTTCTTTACCCAATAAGGCAATGTGATCGGCATAAGCAAGGTATTGTAGGGGTTGGCTGTATATCGTCCCTGTTGGCTGTGGACCATGTTTTCTCTCCTGAAGTAGTTAGTAATAGTTCCCCTTGTGTTTATGTGTATATTTCTTATTCTCTCCAGTGTCAAATTGAAGAGCATGCAAGAAAGTGAGTCACCTTTTCGTAATCCTTGTTTAATGTCATATGTATAAGTCTTGTCAGTTTGTTAGGTATTCCAAAATCTTGTAGAGTGTCATATAGATATATTCTTTTGATACTGTCATAAGCCATTTTTATAATCTATATAGAGTTGGTGGGTTGGTATGTTGTATTCATGGCATTTTTCTAGTATACATCTTAGTGTGAAGATGTGATCAGTTGTGGATCTATTGGATCTGAAACCACATTGGTAGTCACCTAAGATTTCTTCAGAGTATTTTCCAAGTCTATTAGTTATAAGCTTAGACAGGATCTTATAAGTCACATTTAGTAGAGAGATTCCTCTGTATTTACAGTGCTTTAGCTTGGATCCCTTTTTTTGTATTGGGTTATTATTGTTTCTCATTCTGTTGGTATTACTTCTTCTTCCCAAATTCTTGATATTAGTCTGTGTATTTGAGAATGTAAGTCTTTTCCTCCATATTTAATTAGCTCTGCAGAAATTTGGTCCAGCGAAATAATTCTGGTGAAAATTTTTAAATGTCAAACATGTTTAAGAGAATTTTTTCATTTTCATCATTTAAAAAGGCACCAGCTTATTCATACTGCTTAAAACCTTTTGAATGTCTAAAAGAATTGTATATTGATTATTAAATTTATAGAGTGCTGTTAACAACCACGCTTTCCAAATATGACGAGCTTTTGTATCTCTATTCATGTGATTCACCTTGTTTTTTTCTTGTATATAGATTGTCGATGTATTGTCAAACCTGTCATTGGAAATGTGTGTTCAGGACGTCGGCGAAGAAGTTTAGCTTTATTTATGACTACCGACATCCAGGGTGCAGATGGCCTAACTGAGACCATACGAGTGATAATATGAGCATGGCTATCCAGCAACTTTTTCAAGCGAGAATTGTAATTGCTTAGAATGTCTGTATTGCTCTGTTGTTTATGGGGAATAACATTTTCCTTGTTTTTGATAGGTACGTTTCAAAGTGCTCAAGAAAATGATCTGACAACCCTGGTCTATAACATTGAGTTTGGCTATATGTTCACTTGCATTTGTGATAATCCAGTCAAGAGTATTGCCTTTGATGTGTGTTGGAATGTTTATCAGTTTGTCTAAGTTGCAATCCTTTAGCGCATTTTTCAGCGACACTGAATATGGCTCATTTTTACTGTCAAAATGCAGGTTCACATTGCCTTTGATAAATAGATCTTTTGTAGCTATGTGACTCAATGAGGTCTTGAAATTCTTCAATGAAAGCCTTTGTTGTCAATTTATTTCTCTTGCTTGGTGTTGGGCGATACAAGAAAATGAAAGTCTGTGTTCTACTGTGGTGGGAGCAGCGACACCCGCACATATGTTGACTTGTTAGGTCTTATGTTACTACTTTGGCTAGACTATCTTTGTACAGTATTACTAAACCCCCATCCACTATATTAGATCGGCTTCTGATTGAATAAAGTAAAAAAAAAAAGTAATGTTCCCCTCTCAGACCGTATGGTCTATAGGGCAGATGATGTAAAGGTCATATGTTTCTGTTGCCTACGGTTAATGAGGGTGTCATGTGGCCAGCACAAGGACCAAACCCTTTTATTTTTTCCCAACTAATGTCAGGTATTGAATAAATCAATTAATTTAAACTGTTCAATCAAATGTCAAATATGTCTACAAGAATTACTATGAATAACATTCAATTGTTAAATTTTGTAAATCTTTGAAAAAGATACCAGCAGTCGTCAAGAATAGGTAAAAACAAGGATGTATTACTTCATCTCACAGATCAATTAATACATTTCTGCAGGCAACACAGTGTAGAAGTCAATTCTCTGCACTTCTAAACATTTATCAAGCAGTATTGTCTGGCTTTGCTGGTCCATTATTTTCCAGTAGCCTCAATAGTGTAGAGACCATGGTACGAAGTCCAACCTGGGCCCATGACTAAAAATAGGGGCCCAGGCAGGAACTTTAAAATATCGAAAACAAAAGGTGTTAAGAATTTAAATGTATATTTGTTCTTAGCTTTCTGTTTGTTATTGTGCTAAATTTCTGGTCAATAAACAATAAATCCATGTATAAGTATGATACCAAAATGCTAATTTGGCAACAATCATGATGTTCAAAATTAAGGTTACATGAGTAATAAAGGAAATTTCTTAGCTGTGATACATTAGATTTCTGTGGCATATTATTATTATTATTTTATTATGCGAATGTATATACTTATGTTTATTCACGTTACTAATAAATAACATCACTTCCGGGTCATTCACTGGAAAATGTTGTGAACCAAACATGTCTTCACTTGACCTTCTATGTCTTATAGTGTATGGAGTAGAAGCCTTATAAGTCACGACACCACAATTTCTCATTATGTTCTTAGAGTTGGAAGAGATTTGTAAACAATACTAAAAAGTGCAGACCACTTACATCACCTTAAAATGGTGTCATAGACATAGACCTGTTGAACAATGTAGTAGCGGATCCAATGGAACTCTTCTCTATATTAGTTGGCATCAGTCAAGTCAAAAAATGGACTACATTAGCATCCTTCTCTGCTATTGTTTCAATGGAACTCTTCTCTATATTAGTTGGCATCAGTCAAGTCAAAAAATGGACTACATTAGCATCCTTCTCTGCTATTGTTTCAATGGAACTCTTCTCTATATTAGTTGGCATCAGTCAAGTCAAAAAATGGACTACATTAGCATCCTTCTCTGCTATTGTTTCAATGGAACTCTTCTCTATATTAGTTGGCATCAGTCAAGTCAAAAAATGGACTACATTAGCATCCTTCTCTGCTATTGTTTCAATGGAACTCTTCTCTATATTAGTTGGCATCAGTCAAGTCAAAAAATGGACTACATTAGCATCCTTCTCTGCTATTGTTTCAATGGAACTCTTCTCTATATTAGTTGGCATCAGTCAAGTCAAAAAATGGACTACATTAGCATCCTTCTCTGCTATTGTTTCAAGGTCTCTATTGTTGGAGTACCCAACAAAATAGTAAAGTTCCCCTTTCAGACCTTGTGATGTAAAGGTCATCTGTTTCTGAGGCATACGGTTAGCGAGGGTGTCATGTGGCCAGCACAACGACCATCCGCCTTTACTTTTCCTCAACTAATGTCAGGTACCCATTAAAGCTGAGTGGACTCAGAGGCGCCCTAAAGATCATGAAATAGAAAATCCCAGGATTTGAATCTGGGACCCCTCGGTTCAGAATACGAGCGCTTTACCACTCAGCCACCACGCCTCCCAACTAAATGGTAAAGAGAGTATTTTTCTGGGATTTTTACTCTGACATTACAAGAAGTGTGCAGAGTTGGTTAAATAATAATAAGAATCAGTGGTTTTGGTCATTATTGTCTCAATGCCACTCAATACATAGAATATGCATCCTCTGTTTGGGACCCCCCCCCCTCCCAACTCAAGAAAACATTAAGAAACTGGAACAGGCACAAAATAGAGCAGTGAGATTCATAGCTAACGAATACTCACATTTGATTAGAGTAACACTTTTAGTAACATCACTAAATTTAGAAAGCCTTTAGGATAGCAGACTTAAAGTAAAGTAGCAATTATACATAAAACACTGAAACATAATCTTCAAATACAAAATTTAATAAAATACTAAGAAAGACACAAAGATAAAGGCACACTTCTGATCCCATATGCTAGGACAAATTTGTACAAATGCTCCTTATTCCCTAGCGCTATTAGAGCATGGAATGGGTTGCCTGAGCTAGCCAGGGAAACCAGTGACTTGGCAGAATTTAAGTCATTGGTTAATATGCATGGCGCGTAGGACGTAACCATCATTTTTTTGAAGTAACGTCTGTATTATATAAGATAAGTGCGTGATTAAAGAGTCTGTTGTATCTATCGTCTAGTGTTGGCTTCGCTTATTGAGTTCAGTGTTCCTTAGTGTAATGCTAACCTTATACGTGTATTATTTAAGCTAACACTCTCTCTCATTCTTCTTATTTTCTTCTTATATAATACAGACGTTACTTCAAAAAAGAAGATGATTCTCTCTTATATAATACTCTCTTTCCCTCTCTCTCTCTCTCTCTCTCCTCCTCCTCCTCTGTTACGCTTGGGTGCTAGAATCCTCCTTTGGTTTATACTTTATACAATCAAAATTTTATTTAAAAAAAATAATAAAGATTGCATTACGGTACTACAAGAACAATTCATCAATTTAATAATGTATTTGCTTTGCCACAAAGCACAAGTGCTACTAAGGCAGTCAATTAAGATAAAGCTTCAATATAGGCCTACACATGATCAATATTAAAATAAATGAAAAGTAATAATAATGAAATCGGTAATTTAAATTATAATTACAATAATAATGAACAACAATACCGCAACTATCAGATCACGTGATTCACAAACAGTGAAATTGTTATCTAGAACCAAATTACAATCCAAACCATTGACATAGCAGCACACAATATGAAAATAATGATGTCACTAATTTAATAAAGTTATATATTAAAATACCAATATCGAATTCTAGAGTAGGATTTAGCTTCTGAAAAAGCCAGACTTGACGTTATGAATATACTGAGTTGTTTTTTTTAAATATATATATATTTTTTTACAGATTTGGACTTTAACAGTTCAGCTAATTTTTCAACATTGGGCTTGGAATAATAATAATTGTTTTTTTTTTTTATTAATCTTAGTCTGTGTAGTTTAAAATGCTCACACACCAGCAGATAGCCTAATAAAAGGCATCAGCTATTCGGACGATGGTATTACTGCTTCTAATCTTAAAAATAAGTAGCCTAAAGCATATATTTCAAAAGAGTGGGCAGTCTTCAGATACGGCCTTAGCATTGAGCGGGGCCCTGACCGAGTGTCTTTAGGACAGCGGTTCTCAACCTCTTTAGCTCCGCCGCGAACCCTATTTACAATTGGCCACTATGCGGCCACCCCCAACCGTAAAATCATATTTTCGCTAATAATTTAAATATCCGATATGAATTACCTAAGAAGCAAGGTGTGTGTTTAATCATGAAATATTTCAGTTGTTATAATAATTATAATAAACAAATTTTAACTTTATTACCGCATTTATTTACTTTCACATTGCGTGATCACAGATTTATAGAATTAAATAATTAACATCGTGTTCTATTACTGCTTATCTTCTTATATAATACAGACGTTACTTCAAAAAAAGAAGATGATTACGTCCTACGCGTCATGCATTTAGTCATGCATATTAACCAATGACTTCAATTCTGCCAAGTCACTGGTTTTCCTGGCTAGCTCAGGCAACCCAGTCCATGCTCTAATAGCTTGTGGCATTTACTAATACTCATCAATGAGTTTTGATGACTTTTGGTGGACTCATTCTGTACCAAAACTTGAAATCCAGACCAACATCCAAGCATACTTGAAGCAGCAACGTCGTAGACACTGCAAACATTTTTGCAAGAGATTTTTATACTTTTTCAGAAATGAACACATTTGTTAATTAAAGTCATCACGTGCTGTAGTAGTCGTTTTCAAGAAGTGAAACCAGTCTTTACAACCGGTCATCCTCACGTTAACAAGTTATTGGTGATCAATTTGCAACATTATTGAATTCTTCAAGCTGGATGATAAAAATCTGAAGATGAGCCACACTGTCACGAGTCGAGTCTGTGACCTATTTCGACCAGTTTCTAGAAGCATCGATCGAGGTCAAAATTCACTGGCGGATCCAGGGGGGGGGCGGTAGGGGCGATCGCCCCCCCCCACTCGGCCGACCCCCCCCCCCGAAGGGGGGGGGGCGGACGAATTTTAGTATAGAATTCACACAATTTGTATACGAATTTATTACTTATGTTAATAATATATACTAATTATTTATATTTCAACCTATTTTTAGATTATTTCGCCCCCCCCTCTAGTATGTTGGCCGATTTGGTGGGGTCGGGAGGGGGCGATGGTATCAATCCCGCCCCCCCCCACCCATACACTTTCGAGTGGGGGGGGCGGTCCAATTTATTTGTAGAAATCACAGCTTGCTAACAGAAACAATTAAATATATATATATATAGGCCTATATGATTAAAACTTATTAATATTTTAACCGATCTTTATATTATGTCGTTCCCTGTTTGCCGATTGGGGGAGGGGGGGGGGCGAATACCTCTACTGCCTAAACCCTTTGAGTGGGGGGGGCGGTCCTACTTTTATGGAGAAATCATAGTTTGTGAACAAAATTAATTCAATTAATATATAAATTTTATATTATGTCAATCCCCTTCTGGTATCTTGGCCGATTCGGTGGAGTTGGGGGGAGAGTGATTGCGTGTAGTGCCCTCCCACTCTAGCCCTAGTTTGTAAACAAAATTAGTTGAGTCGCCCCACTCCTATTCTTTAATGCCAAATGCAATCTTTAGCAGAAATTATTAAAGGAGCGAGGATTAATCGTTTTCACTCTACCGCTCTCTCATTTCCAGACAAAGTTTATGTAATTTCACATGAATTTATCATAATTATTTTAAGAAAGTTAGAATTCAAACGAAATTTTTAGTATAAGAGTCATGATTGAGAAGTTCTACACTCAAATAATACAGAACATAGTCGCCTTTTCCCAACCTTTACTCAATCTGAAATTTTTCTAGTTAAATAAATTTGCCTAATTCACAATGTATACTTTAATTTTATTGAATATTATTTATCGAATAATTCTTTTTTCGGCGGCGATCCTCAAAGCCAAATCTAAATATGTGGGGTATCAAATCTTCTCAAGGAACAAATCGGTTTTATTTGCAATGTATTAAGGGCCTATAAATTCATATTAGAATATTTTTCAAGTACAACATTATTCGAAAGGTCCTTTTTTAATAGTATGAAAAATGAGCTTTAGGTCAGGAGAATGCGTTTCTTCAATGAAGTATGCAAGAAAAGGTTTTTGGCGTCGGAATCCCACTTATGAATAATGAGCTGTAGTTGTCGGGAGAATGCGTTTCTGCAGTGAAGAAAACGCTTTTGACGAACTCCATTGATAAATAATGAGCTGTAGATGTCAGGAGAATGGGTTTCTGCATTGAAGAATGCAAGAAAACGCTTTTGGCGTCGGGGCTTAGCCCCTAATTCTTTTTATGAATAATGAGCTGTAGATGCCAGGAGAATGCGTTTCTGCATTGAAGAATGAAAGAAAACGCTTTTGGCGTCGGGGCTTCGCCCCGAATTCTTTTTTGAATAATGAGCTGTATATGTCAGGAGAATGCGTTTCTTCAGTGAAGAAAGCAAGAAAACGCTTTTGGCGTCGGGGCTTCGCCCCGAATTCTTTTTATGAATAATGAGCTCTATATGTCAGGAGAATGCGTTTCTGCCTTGAAGAATGGAAAAAATACGCTTTTGTCGACGGGGCTTCGCCCCGAACTCCATTGATAAATAATGAGCTGTAGATGTCAGGAGAATGCGTTTCTGCATTGAAGAATGAAAGAAAACGCTTTTGGCGTCGGGGCTTCGCCCCGAATTCTTTTTTGAATAATGAGCTGTATATGTCAGGAGAATGCGTTTCTTCAGTGAAAAAAGCAAGAAAACGCTTTTGGCGTCGGAGCTTTGCCCCGAAACCAACTATGAAACCATATAGCGCTGCCCCAGTTGTATTGTTTTTCGCCGAAGGTTGAGAAATGCTGCGCTTTTTATCTCATATATATATATATATATATATATATTATATATATATATATATATATATATATATATATATATATATATATATATATATATATATATATATATATATGCTGTACGCACGTTTATGCATAGGGTTAGGGTTTACTGGGCTTTAGGGTTAGGGTTTGGAAAAAAATCGCCCCCCCCCACTCCAAAGTTCTGGATCCGCTAGTGGGTCAAATCAGTGCAAGTGTCCAGCGTAAACAAGTTAATTTTAGGTATCCAATCAAAGAAAGAGGTTAAGGAAAAAAAATAGCACACGTCAGCTTCTAGAAGGTCAAAGTTACTAAAATAATTAGGGGAGAAGTTTCCATGATTCTGGAATGTACGATTAAGAAAGGTAAAAATGAAGGGAAAGTCAGTTAGACGGGAAGACGGGGTCCTCACTCAGTCCTCGATTAGTAATGTTTATAAGCTTTGTAATATTAGCGGGTCCATTAATTAAAGTTTTATTAGTTGAAGTTATACTAAGTGAAGTTTCATGTATCTTTAAGTTTTATTTATGAAGTATCAAGTCAAGTTGTGATTGAACTGAGAAGTTAATTTGATGTGAAAGTTGAAGAAGTAGGTAGTATTAAAGAAGTTTAAGAAAAATACAGAGAGATGTTTCTTTCTTCATTTCATTGAATTTTGTCAAGTTTGATAATAATAATCTCCGGCAAGTGTGATCGTCGCACACACCTTTCATAAGTCTGCATCCAACATTACAATACTAGCCTTCACCTGGAACCCCCAAAGAATAGATGGCGCCGTTATTTGGAAGCCTACGCTAAGCAGATAGGTAAGATGTTGGGACAGTTGGAGAGATTTGTCCAGAACCGAGATGCCTGGAGGAAGGCAGTAGATGGCCTATGCCCCAGAAGGGACCCAGAGTTTTATATAATGTCCAGGATTATCGTACCGATAAATCACTAGACAGCATTTCTATCATTAGATACGAGTTTGAACTAAATTTAGATCTAAGAAATTCGGCTCCAATCATTAGGCCTACTCGAACAATATATTTGGTCACTGGCAACAGTAAGTCATCAACTACAGTAAAGTTCCCTTTCAGACCTTGTGGGCAGATTCTGATTCTGTGGCCTACAGTTAACGAGGGTGTCATGTGGCCAGCACAACGACCAACCGCCTTTACTTTTCCCCAACTAATGTCAGGTACCCATTAGAGCTTAGGCGCCCGAAGATCCAGAAATAAAAAAATCCCAGTCTTCACCAGGACTCGAACCCCGGACCCCGGTTTGGAAGTCAAGCGCTTTACCGCTCAGCCACCGCGCCTCCAAATCATCAGCTATGATGTGAGGTTTCATTGCTCTAGCAATTCTGACGGCCAAGAAATAAGAAGTTTCAATCATCCGACGACTGCCATGTTTTGTTTATTTGCCAGCAGTCAAGTTTGGGCTTTCTTGACTCAGTATTTCATCGTTGTCGGCTCGGATGTTTGATATCAAAATGACTTTCATATTGTTCAGATTCATCGATTCTGATAATAGAACGTCATTACAAATGACCCATTGTGGTTAACCATGAAATAAATCAACGCGTAAAAAAATCGTCATTAGATTTTCTTTTCTTAACGCTCATTTACATGGGAAATTTCTAGAATAGCCTTTACAATAATTGTGTAGTGCTAATTATAAACGGATGTGGTTTTCAATTACATGCGTAAATCTTCCCCATGGAAATAAAATCTCTTGATTCCGCACTGGTTTAACGTTGCGTCTCGTCACACCGTTTGATTAACAGTCATTTCAACCATGGGCGTAGCCAGGGGGGGGTTCTTGGGGTTCAAACCCCCCCCGAAATGAAATTCCCCCCCCCCCTGGGGGGGGGAACGGAATTAAGTGACTGATTTTTGCTTTCATTTTGTTTATTTTAGGTGAGATTTTAATACTAAATCATCACTTACCACAGCACAGCCGAGGCAGTTTTGAGTTAAAAACCCTCTACCAGGGGGTTTTGAGTTTAAATCCCCCTACCAGGGGGTTTTGAGATTTAAAAAACCCCTATCAGGGGGTTTTGAGATACAAATCCCTCTACTAGGGGGCTTTGAGTTTAAACCCCCTACAGGGGGTTTTGAATTTAAACCCCCTACCAGAGGTTTTTGCAGTTAAATCCCCCTCTTCTATAAAACAAAACAAAAAAAAAATGCAAACAACAATCCCCAAATTCCAACAGCACAGTTGAGGAAGATTTTGATTTAAAAACCCCCTCCAAAATTTACGATAAACCCCATCTTCAATATAAAAAAAGCAAATTACACACTCAAAATTCTATGAGCGTAGCCAAAGGGGTTTTGAGTTAACCCCCCCCCCTTTCCAGTTGGGGTTTGAAGCTAAAAAGTACCTCTTCAATATAAAAAAAAAGCAAATTACACACTATAAAATCTATGAGCGTAGCCAAAGGGGTTTTGAGTTTAAATTCCCCTCCTCCAGATGGCTTTTTCTTTAAAGTTTAAAACCCCTCCAGATGGTTTTGAGTTTAAAATTCCCCTACAGAGCGTTTAGAGTTGAAAACCTCTCTCTTCAATATTATTTTAAAGCAAACTACAGTCACCAAATTCTAAGATCGTAGCTAAATGATGTTTTGAATTAAAAACAAAACAAAAGAACTCCATAGATTTCTTAGTTTAAAACCCCTCAACAGATGATTTGACGAAAAAACTTTCCTTTTCGATATAAAATCTAAAGCAAAATACAGGCATGTAATTCCAAGAGCGTAGTCAAGAAAGGTTACAAATTTCTACCAGTGGCTTGGGCTCCATTAATAAAGTGTGAGTAGTCTTCTGCCGAAATTGAAAATCATTAAATGTGTCTCAACAAAGGTGGCTAAGACAGATTTTAGGAGTCAGTCATAGAGATCGGGTCTAAATCAAAGAAATCATATGCCGAACTGGGAGTCGAATCCTTAGTAAGGTTGTGACAGAGCGTCGCATGAGGTTTTGCGGGACATGTTCTCACACAAAATGAATTACGCGGAAACAGCTTGCCGGAAAATACGGCGCGAGAGGGTCTAAGTCAGTAAGAATAGCACATTAGATTTTTGAAATAAAACTTTTTAATAGCAAGATAATGCACTGTAGATACCTCAGAATATGCATTTTGTTGGCTTTCAATACCAGAAATAGTGCTCGGCGGCGGGGCTTCGCCCCGCGCTGGGGGAGCGCTGCGAACTCCCCCAGACCCCCTTGCTAGCAAGGGCGGGGAGTCTACAATAAGCAATAAATGTCTTCCGAAGGGGTCAGAATGTAATAAAGATTAATAATGTACAGACACACACATATATATATATAATTTTTTTCCGCGTGGGGGGGGGGGGTTTCGGGGGAATCCCCCCCCCCAAAACCCTCCCCGAAAAAAAATCCTGGCTACGCCCATGATTTCAACTGTAACAAAATACTTATGCTCTGACAATTAAAAGTTTGAAATGGTTTGGATTCAGTTGTCTGCAATATCTATTAGCAAATGGACAATGGACCTCATTCACCAATCGTAAACAAACAACATTTAGCCACGTGGTGCTCTATCTCTTCTATATAATTTACGATCTCATGTTTAATTCATGATGGTTGTCACGTGACAGTTTTATTTCGTTGTTTTATCAATATAAGATCACGTGACTAAATGTTGTTTGTTTACGATTGGTGAATGAGGTCCATTATAGTAAAAAAAAAAAAAAGTACATTTTGCACTAAGTCACGTTTTTTAGAAAAAAAATAATTCCGATGGTCCTAGGCGACCCCTGGAAAATCGTCATTTGACCCCCCCCCCCAATTTAAGGGGGTAGCGACTCACAGGTTGAGAACCCCTGCTTTAGGAGCACGAATATTTGTTGGATGGGCTGAAGATGACGATTCTCTTTGTGGCGGGGTTCCGATCTCTCTCTCTCTCTTTTTCTTTCTATCCTTCTCTCTTGTTAGCTTAAAAAAAATGTACACTCATTAGCTTAATACAGCGGTTCTCAGCCAACCTTTTATGCTCGGCGACCCCTTTTTTACAATCCCCCACTCTGCCGCGACCCCCCCCCCCCACACACACATACAGCGAAAGAAGAATAGACAATAACAATCCATATTTTCGATGGTCTTAGGCGACCCCTGGCAAATCGTCAATCGACCCCCAAGGGGGTCGCGACCCACAGGTTGAGAACCCCTGGCTTTAATATAACACTTAAGAAGACTACACGCTGGATACATCAGACTCTTTCATGACACACTCTCTATAATACAGGTTACGCACAACACAGTATGAGCTTTCTTACCAAGGGGAATAACTCTACATACAAACACATACACATAAACACAATATCATCATCTATATTTTTCTTCCTCTTATTCTCTCTCTCTCTCTCTCTCTCGTCGTTTGATATGCTTTGATTCTAGTCTCCTCCCTTTGTTTCTACAAAACTTTATTTTAAAAAAAAATGAAGATAGCATATATCAATGGCGGTCTCAGCATTGGGCGGGGCCCTGGGCGAGTGTCATTAGGGACACGAATATTTGTTTGTATAATGGTGACGAAAGATTCTCTTTGTGGAGGGGCTCCAATCTCTCTCTTTCTCTTCCCCTCTCTCTTTTTCTTTTTCCTCTTTATCTCTAATTCTCTCTCTTTCATTCATTCACTCTATCCAGTGGCGTAGCTAAGAATTTGCCATCATTTGGATGCTGGGGGGGGGGGAGGGGGCTTGACCTCTTTAGGGGCCCCTGCATTTTGCGTACTGTTTAATATTAATGTAAAAACGATTATTTGCCCCCCCCCCCATTTTTTTCAAATGGGGGCCGGGGGGGGGGGTATTTTCAAATTCTCCCTCCTCCTCTCCCACCCTAGCTACGCCACTGGCTCCCTATTTATCTCTCGTTTTTCCTCTCTTACCCCCTCCTCTCTCTCTCTTTCCCTCTCTCTCGTCGTAGTAATGACCCTGTATGCTTTTCGCGCCATTTGTCACGTGAGCTGTTTGTCGACAAACTCCTTGTCCGGTGAACTAATTAGTTGACGGACAGGCGTGACCCTGGAGCTCCAGATAAGTTCTCAGACCCCACTAGTTAAAAGCGGCTGGAGACCGCGCAGACCACGAGGGTTCTTCCTATTTCTATTCTGTAACAGCCACAAAAGGACCGCCACTTGTCTCTGATGTGGAAAGGCGTGTCGGACTTTTTGGACTGGGACTGGGGGGGGGGGTCAGGTATACCTTTCATTCTCAACCTAATCGCTTTCTCTGCCTGCCTCTTCTTTTTCTTGGTAACTTTCTCTAAAAGAAGGACTTTGCAAGCACTGAGGACATAGTGGTATTGTGATAATAATATTTTTTTTTTTTACAGTGGTCAGCAGGCCTTCATTAATCTATTATAATGTCTTGAATTACTTTCCTTATTTCCGACCCAGTGCAGTCTTGCCAATGTTGGCATTATTTTGACGAGAAACTCGTGCGCTAATGGACACACGCGATGGCTGTGCTGAAGCACGGAGATACTTTTGGGCTGTATGACACGTTGCGGGGTTGACTGCAGACACTTGGTACTAGATTGACACGTGATATGACGTAATTATCTTCCTTTTGAAGTAACGTTTGTAATATATAAGACAAGAAGATAAGGGTACGCAACAAGATCCACTTTACTCTGAATCTTAAAATAGCAAGCGATGACTTGTTTTAAGTGTTAAATTAAGTTATGGACCTAGATCTAGTCAAGAATCTAAGACTTGTTTTTGGAAAAGGGGGGGGGGGGATATTTCATCTATTTGTAATAAGAATGGGCTACATGTTAGAAATTTAATTTTCGCTTTTTTCATCACCGGAAAATATAGATCTATTTAAAAATATTTTTTTAAAAATAATTTATTGTAGTAGCGGTATCGTAATATTAGGCCTATTAGGTTGGAAAGATTGCGCGTCTCTGACAAAGCAACATTAAGTAGGCCTATGCCACGAGATCTCCAACCATTAATAACCATGACCTTTTGCTAGTACACATAGGGAACAGAATAAGGTCATCGGACGTCTGCCCATCAATGCAGACAACTCTTGATACCTGCCAAGTCTGAGTGTCAAGTTTTTAGTGACGTCGCTAGGGGTGAGGGAGTAAGAATATCCAATCAGGGACAAGATAACAAGTTTATAATAAATGTCTTAGAAACGAAGATTCAAAAATAATAATTGGCACACAATTTATAGCTCAATGAGTGTAAGTAGATCTAATTAGATAATGTACCAATCAAATATTGTAGGTAATTAGTAGTGTGTCAATCAATCAGTGTTGGTAATTAATATAACGATTGTTTGATAACAAAAAAGCCAAGATTTGATTAGGAATAGTTTATTTTGGGAAAGGGGTGCTAGGGTAAGTCAAGTCCATTAACGTATTGCACGACTCGCCGTGGCCTACATGAAATTACGATGAAGTTTTGCACTGAGCTGATCGCGAAGGACCCGCTCGGGAACGACAGCATCAGGAACTCTCCGTGACTAACTTTTCTTCGATGTTAGCGCTACCAGAAATAAAAATCAAGCAAAGGAGAAGATTACGCCATAGACCAGCGGTTCACAACCTTTTATGCTCGGCGACCCCTTTTTACAATCCCCAACTGTGCCGCGACCCCTTCCCACACACACACATACAGCAATATAAGAATAGACAATAACAATCCATATTTTCGATGGTCTTTGGTGACCCCTGGCTAATCGTCAATTGACCCCCAAGCGGGTCGCGACCCACAGGTTGAGAACCCCTGCCATAGAAGGTCGTGACGATAGACTTGCAGACGTCTGTGACGCGGGATGAAGTTGTAAGACTAAGACTGAACTGGTCGATGGATCAACCCAACTGGACACTTCGTAACAGTATAAAGGTCAGTAGGTCGATACAGGGGAACGTGGGTGGGTGCAATAGCTACCACCCCCAGCTCCATTTTACCTTATTTGCTCTAAAAAGGGGTAATTACTACATGTGTTGTGAAGCACTTGGTTTTTGAGAGGTCTCAGGCAAGAATTTCTGAAGACAGGTATTTCTAAATTCGTGATCATTATGACTCCTGTGTCTACAAAACTCAAATGTGTACATGGCATTAATGGGGCGGGGTAATGACGATTGGTTGTTGTGCTTAGGCGTCGGCTTTTTAAACAGACAGGGCCGAATTAAAGCACGTGGAGGCCCCGGTGCAGGATTTTGTTAAGGCCCCCTACACTTTTTCGAAAAGCTTTAAAAGGATCCACTTATGATTAATATGAATAAAACTACCGTACTTTTACATCCAAAATGGATGTCATATTTTAGAAGAAAGAAATAGTTTGCCTACTTTTACATTTAATCTTATTTTAAAAATAATAAAATGCATATTTTAGTTTTAAAAAGTGTGGGCCTATAGTCTTGAAGTTTGTGGATGGTAAGGCTTTTGGTAGTCGCACTCGGCACTGCCGTAAATCCGGAGCTACATTCAGGCTACATATTATTAATGACTCATATATGGGCATGCAACAAGCGGGCACTTCTTAATCACGACAATGTTTGCCAGCCGACGTAAGATTAAAGTGTAGGTGGTAAAAATCCGTATAAAATGTTTGACAAAAAAACAGTTACTAACCCGTCATAATTCGAGTATGTTTTTTTTATTTTTTTATGGAGGATGTAATGTAGATTCTTATAACTGAACACCGACTTTCGGGAACTAGGTCAATTTTTTATTTTATTTATTCTTATATTTTGAACACTCCATCGAATTCTCATTTCTGAACGGGTCGCTTTTTTTGTTTGTAATTCATTTGTTTTTATGGGTCTCCCTTAAATGCGGCCCTGAAAACAGATGGCCTTTGCATCATCTGATCTATAAATGGCTAGGTCTGAAAGGAATACTTTTTTTAAACACTAAAAAACAAGGGAGAGAACGCGTGTTGGCTTTCATTGAGTAGTTCCACAAATTCAGTTTTTAAAAAGTCTAATTATGCTTCCTAACGATTTTTAAAAATGTTTTTCTTTTGTTGTTCTCCCCCTTTCTTTTCCCCATTATTATAAAATGTAGTTGATTGAAGTTTAGAGGTCTGTGAGGTCCAGCTAAGCGCCCACAATCTCGGAGACTTTAAACCAGTCGTGCAGACCGACCTCCGTCTCTTGCGTAGGTGTTGACTCGCACCCTCTTTTTTTTCCCCCAAACACAAAAGAAGAGATGGGGCGAGTATGGATAAGTAGGCCTATTGCAACAATGGGAGTCTGCGCATTAACAGCACATCAATCTCTGGTCAGCTGTGTTGTAGCAGCGAGCAGTGAGATAAGGTTACATCATACGAGATCACGAGCTGCTTGCTTCATAGTAACTTCATTCATACTCATCTCTTTCCCTTTGATTCCCAAGATTATGTGACTAAGTGTGAATGCTGCATTTAATTTGGCCAAGCAGACCCAGTTGCGACCTGCATATTTTGCCACAACTTATTCATAAAAATCAGGTTCTCTGGGGTCTTAATTTTTTTTTTCTTCAACTGCGCCTGTCTTATCTGATGAATGACAGACGTTACTTCAAAAGAAAATATTATTACGGCCTGTGAGAATACAGTTATGCTAGTTGATTAGTGATTGAGTATTTGCCAAGTCATTGCTTTTCCTGGCTGATTCAGACAACCCATTCCATGCTCTAGTAGCACTATTGAAGAACGAGCACTTGTACACGTTTGTCCTAGCATGTGGAACAAGTAATGTGCTTTGAATTTAGGAAATTTAGGCACCGGATATTTAGGCACCGCGTATTTACGGATATTTAGGCACAGGATATTTAGGCACCCGGAAATTTAGGCACCCGGATAATTAGGCACCCGGAAATTTAGGCACCGGATAATTAGGCAATTTTTGACAAGGCGGAAAATTAGGCACCGGATAATTAGGCACTCTTTAATTAGCGACCTTAATTTTGAAAGTAGTTTTAAAATTTTAACGTATATGTTATCCTTAGTCTATGGGCTATCGGTGACGTTATAATAAATAGCAACTATAACGATTCTAACTTAAGAAAAGCTGACAGAATGGGGAAAATGACAATCATGAGAATGTGTGGAAAAAAAATGACTCCTGAGTTTATATAATATAGACATCACAGGATTCAGGAGAGGGGAGGTAGAGATGATTCTCCGCTCATTGCTTCCGTCCATCACCAACCCCTAAGGTTGAATGGCTAGTTTTTTAAATTGATGATTATTCAATTTGTGTGAATATTTAGTTACTAATGTAAATTCTTATGATTAAAAAGTATTATAAAATATTTTTATTATGTCGGGGAGTGTTGGTGATAAATATAATCGCAATCGCCCTCTGCTTGTGGGAAAGGGAGGGGTCGTACTCTTAAAATGGGGTGGGCGGGGCGGGGGGCGCACACACTCTCACTTAAATGAGAGGATTTCTCGCAGGTAGACGTAAACTTGGTCGTAAAAGTTACGTAGTGAATCTGAAGGCTACACACTGGACTAAAGGGTATGGAAACACAAAGGTGTTCGAATGGAAGTCTGGGGATTATATTTTAGAGGCCTTCCAAAAACTTTGGTAGACACATTTCTGTTAAAACCATCATAATAATAAAAAAGTAATAAAAATAATATATATATATATATATATATATATATATATATATATATATATATATATATATATATATATATATATATATATATAAGGGAATTGAAGATAGTTAAATTTCATTGGCAGTGTTGAATGTTAAGGAAACGAGTGTTGTTTTTTAATCATATGTGTGTGTGTGTGTGTGTGTTTAATAATGTGTGTATGAAACCTTTTTTGTCGTTGTTTTTTTTTTTCATTCTGAAGAAAAAAAAATTGTATAAGGTAGGCCTACTGAACACACAAGGAATGGAGGAATCATACCTTCTCGAAAATTGTAATAAATATATTTGGTTTTTGATAGAGAAGGCGGGGTTAAATTGGAACATCAACAATCTTCTATAAGCAGAATAAGTATTAATAAGAGACCAATATTAAAAAAAAAATGATATTTAAATTTTTAACTCATCTGTCTTTTCCATAAACTTTTTTTAAATTTTTAAAACATTATATTTTATCGTAATTTCTAGCCGTTTTGCGATTTCCATTGCAATTTATATAAATATTATTTTACATACATTTACATTATATATATATATATCCAATAAAAGTTAATTACCACATTTGAAGGACGTAACACACCTATACACTCACACAATAGATCTTCCTGAAGGGGTTACCCATTAACAATAGAAAAGAAGGAGTGTTGATAATAGATATTAATGGTATTATAAAATATGTATACTACTTTAGTTTATCAACATATTTAATTCCTATAAGTAACGCGCGCAAATCCATCCTGCTCATTTCCATTCCCACTATAAGAAGACAATTTTCTCCAGACTTCCATTTTAGCAGTTATGTTCAATGCTGTACCCTGCCCTGTACTCCAGTGTGTAGCCTTGAGACTCATTGCGTCATTTTCACGACCTAGTTCAACATCTACCCGCCACAAATCCTCTCCCTTTAGTGGGAATGCGTAGAGGAGGAAGGGGTAAGGTCAGGAAGCAATGAGAGGAGAATCAACTCTACCTCTCCTTCCCTGAATCCTGTGAGGTCTATATTTTATAATGACTATTAATCCGGAGTCATTTTTTCCACACATTCTCACGATTGTCATTTTTTTCCTCGTTTTGTCAGCTTTTCTTTTATATCATGAAAATTCAGTAAGAATCGTTATAGTTGCTCTTTTTTTTATAACGTCACCGATAGCCCATAGCCTAAGGATAACATATACGTTAACATTTAAAAAATACTTTCAAAATTAAGGTCGCTAATTAAAGAGTGCCTAATTATCCGGTGCCTAATTTTCCGCCTTGTCAAAAAGTGCCTAATTATCCGGTGCCTAAATTTCCGGGTGCCTAATTATCCGGGTGCCTAAATATCCGGTGCCTAAATTTCCAGATACCATTTCCGACATAACTAGCCTCTAGACGTATGGGCTAGACATGGCCAAAGGACCGAGTTTACCGGGAGCCTCCGCCATCTTCCTTTGTTATACCAAGCTAACCATGGGGGAACTCGCCATTAATGTAACGGTCCCTTGAGGAACGGCGCATGGATTATCGACAGGGTCGTGAGAGCTCTCTTTCAACTCCGCACCGTGCGATGGGTTCACTCTCGCGTACCCTTGGACACTCCCACGGGAGTTTTGTTTTGCCTTTCATTTAGCCTAGTTACCCCCTCAAGTAACCGTTTCCACCCGGGCTCCACGTTGAGGCAGAACAGCGTATTCGGGCTACTGTCTACCTCAACCTGGACTCGTACTTTTCACGCGAGGATTCCATTGTACATGGACTGACTTCGCGGTCGACGAACTGTGCCGGTCTCCTAGCTCGCTGTGCTGGACTAACGAACTGCCTTACACACTGTCTCTGGTCCACGTAGGATTTCGATCACATGACCATATCAGGTCATATTGGCGTGCACTAGTACTGTCCCTTGACAACCGTTGACCTGTGCCATTTAGCTTAGTCACGTGTGTCAGTAGCTCGCGCACATATTTGCGAGTACTAGTACTGTCCCTTGTAGATTGACAACCGTTGACCTGTGTCATCAGCTGAGTCACGTGTGTCAGTAGATCACGGCGCAGATGTTGGGGCACTGCATACTGATGGGTGGCCAGACGAGCGTTGATGCTTGACTGAATATTTCAATGGCTTGACTGAATTTCCTCGGAATCACTTCGGTCGTCCATTTCACTAGTAGACAAAGATCCAAGTTTTAAAAACGTCATACATCTACAATTATATGACTTTAGCATAAACACATAAATTACTATATTTATACTTTTAAACTGATAATTACTAAAAGTTGACTAATTTAGGGTCAAACATACAACATGAGATGGAGGAACAATTTAAAAAAAAAAAGAAGAAAAACCACTTGAGTTTGCCATCAGCCGTCATGATTAAACTGTAAATGGTTCTACGTGTTTCGGATCAAACTTAGACCAAATCTCGCGCAGGACGAAGGCAGCAAGACGACACAACGACAGTCTAGCGCACATACCGCACAACCAGGGACAGTGGAACCCCTGGAAGACTAACACCAGCTTCCAAGTTAAATTACAACTGTAGGCTACTTAGCAGAAATCATCAGTTACCGTGCATGACTATATTGACCTAGGAACATTACACGCGTGGGACGTAATCTTCTTCTTTTCTTAAAGTAATAAGTCTGCATTTTATAAGATAAGATTATGCCTAGCAAAAAGGAACAAGTCCTGAATACTATGAAGAGACGAAAGCTGAACTGGTTTGATCATATTGTAAGACATCTTATCTTATATAATACAGACGTTACTTCAAAAAAGAAGATGATTACGTCCTACGCGTCATGCATATTAACCAATGACTTAAATTCTGCCAAGTCACTGGTTTTCCTAGCTAGCTGAGGCAATCCATTCCATGCTCTAATAGCACTAGGGAAAAAGGAGTATTTGTACAAATTTGTCCTAGCATATGGGACGAGGAATGTGCCTTTATCTTTATTAAATTTTGTTTTTGTATTTGAAGATTATGGTTCAGTGTTTTATGTATAATTGCTACTTTACTTTTAAGTCTTGTCCTGAAGTCTTTCTAAATTGAGTGATTTTACTAAAGGTGATAGGTCTACTCTAGTCAAATGTGATTATTCGTTTGTGATGAATCTCACTGCTCTATTTTGTGTCTGTTCCAGTTTCCTAAACTTTCCTAATGTTTTCTTGAGTTGAGGGGTCCCAAACAGAGGATGCATATTCTATTATTGGCCTAACCAAGGTTAAATAACATTTTAGTTTTATGTTCTTATTTGATTTATAGAAATTTCTTTTAATAAACCCCAATGCTTTGTTAGATCCGGACATGACTCACTACAAAAAGTTATTCTTCATGGTACAGTGGTGGGGTCATCCAAAGAAAAGCTGGCTGGATAATAAAAGAATGGACCTGCTAAGACAGCGGTTCTCAACCTTTTAAGCTCGGCGACCCCTTTTTTATATTCCCCCACTCTGCCGCGACCCACAGGTTGAGAACCCCTGTGCTAAGTCACAGCTGGTGAAAAGTGGAGGGATTCGGTAACACAGCACCTGTCACAGCACCCTATGACGAAAGTCAAGGGACAGATGAGAGACTAAGATGCTGCAAGACATTCTTTTCATTCTTAAGAACACAAAGTAATTCGCATTAACACTAACAAAAAATATTTTAAAAGTTTCCCTCTCAGACCTTGTGATCTATAGGGCAGATGATGTAAAGGTCATGTTTCTTTGGTTAACGAGGATGTCATGTGGCCAGCACAACGACCAACTACCTTTACTTTTCCCAAACTAATATTTCTAATGAAGAGTGGAAGACTTTTTATGTTTTTCATGGCAGCTATTGCAATGGGCTGCTTGCTTATGTAATGCATGTTAAATCTTTTCAAACAAGGCTTTCCAATTTCTCCAGGCCAGCAGGTGAAAACAGGTTTTGTCATTTTCCTTTGTTGAAAGGTGAAAATATTTCTAGTGAAATGGTTTAATAGTACCAGACTTATTTTGGATTCCTTAATTATGGAATTTATAAAGGCAAATTTTAAGAAGTCAAAAAACAGTTTTCAATACCATCAGCTCACTATTTAGTGCAGAAGCTGATTCAGCTCCAGAGAACATAACTTCATGCAAATTATGACCTGTAAGAGAAGTTCAAGTCAGTACTTCCATGGTAGCTTAATGGGTGCCAGAAGCTGTATTTCCACACTTTAAAAAAATATGCTGCTAAGCTTTAACATTGTATGGGTACACATACATATGTGAACAAGTATTTTGTTTTTTGTGGAAAATAAGTGTAATCACAGGTCGATGGTGCATGACTGCAATTTTTTTTTCTCTGTTAGGCACTTCTGCTTGACGCTGAGGCTGACTATCGAACAAGTTTCAGAACAACGAAGGGAACTGTTCAACATTGACTTCTATTTCGTTCTGTTCCTTAAAAAAGCCGATCCTTGTTTTACTAATCACACCATTGTCACTAAGTCAACACTTTTGCTATTCCGAAACAATTCCTATTCATGCCCTAACACATCACACAGGTTAACATTGATTTGTTAATTAATACCTATACCAGGTATTTAATAAAAAAAAAAAAAAAAAAGTGAAGTTCCCCTTTCAGAACTTGGGCAGATGATGTAAAGATCACCTGTTTCTGTGGCCTACGGTTTACGAGGGTGTCATGTGGCCAGCACAACGACCAACCGCATTTACTTTTCCCCCAACTAATGTCAGGTACCCATTAGAGCTGGATGGACTCAAAAGAGGCTGACAAAGATCAGAAAAATAAAAATCCCAGGATTCAAACCCCCCGAACTCGGTTCGGAAGCCAAGCGCTTTATCGCTCAGCCACAATGCCTCCTTTTTTAAAAATATTTGTCAGAAAAAACAACAACAAAAATGCTAAGGAATTATATAAAAATGTTTTATACATATTTATTCTTTTTCTATTTTGTTTAAAAACTCATTTGTGGGTCCTGATGAAACCATACTACAGCACAACTCCAGTTGGAGAAAATTTACTTGCAAAGCCAAACATCCCTGCTTGACAAATTGACATTCACTTCTGACATACTGTATCACCAGTAACATTTTTAAAGATATTCAACAGTTTCAATCAATACGTGATTAATTCAATCATTAATTCAATCAATAACCAGAAGATCTATTTAATTGATTGGACTTGACAAGGATTTCTCAACAGTATGAATTCGCTGGTGCTTTTTAAAATTTTGAGACTTACAAAATTCTTTTAGACATACTTGACATTTAAAAGGTTTTTCACCAGTATGAATTCGCTGGTGCTCTTTTAAATGACCAGCCTGAGAAAATTCTTTTAGACATACTTGACATTTGAAAGGTTTTTCACCAGTATGAACTCGATGGTGCTTTTTTAAATTACAAGACTGAGAAAATTCTATTAGGCAAATCTGACATTTGAACGGTTTTTCACTTGTATGAATCAGCTGGTGCTTTTTTAAAGTTGAAGAATGAAAAAATTCTTTTAGACATACTTGACATTTGAAAGGTTTTACACCAGTATGAACATGCTGATGTTCTTTTAAATTATATGCCTGAGAAAATTCTTTTAGACATATTTGACATTTAAAAGGTTTTTTACCAGTATGAATTCGCTGGTGTTTTCTTAAAGAAGAAGGCTGAGAAAATTCTTTTAGACATGTTTGACATTTTAAATTTATTTCATTAGTATGATTTTGCTGGTGCTTTTCTAAATTATGACGCTGAGAAAATTGTATTAGGCATATTTCACATTTGAAAGGTTTTTCACGGGTATGAATTAACAGCTGTTCTTTTAAATCATGAGGCTGAAAAAATTCTCTACCAGTATGAATTAGCAGGTGCTCTTTTAAAACTTGAGAGTGGGAAAATATTTTAAGACATATATGACATTTTAAAGATTTTTCACCAGTATGAATTCTCTGGTGTTCTTTTAAGTTTTGAGACTTAGAAAATTCTTTTAGACATACTTGACATTTAAAAGGTTTTTCGCCAGTATGAATTCGCTGATGTGATTTTAAATTTTGAGACTTAGAAAATCCTTTTAAACATATTTGACATTTGAAAGGTTTTTCACCAGTATGTACTCGCTGGTGGGTTTTTAAATCATAAGACTGAGAAAATTCTTTCGGACATATTTGACATTTGAAAGGTTTTTCACCAGTATGAACTAGTTGGTGCTTTTTTAAAAACCATGACCGAGAAAAGGTTTTAAGACATATTTGACATTGAAAAGGTTTTTCACCAGTATGAATTCTCTGGTGCCGTTTTAAATTACAAGACTCAGAAAATTCTTTTAGACATATTAGACATTTGAAAGGTTTTTCACCAGTATGAATTTGTTGGTGCTTTTTTAAAACCCGTGACTGAGAAAAAGTTTTAAGACATATTTGACATTTAAAAGGTTTTTCACCAGTATGAATTCTTTGGTGTTCTTTTAAATTAGAAGACTGAGAAAAAGTTTTAAGACACATTTGACATTTAAAAGGTTTTTCACCAGTATGAATTCTTTGGTGTTCTTTTAATTTATAAGACTGAGAAAATTCCTTTAGACATATCTGACATTTGAAAGGTTTTTCACCAGTATGAATTAGTTGGTGCTTTTTTAAAAACCGTGACTTAGAAAAAGTTTTAAGACATGTTTGACATTTGAAAGGATTTTCACCAGTATGAACTCGCTGGTGCATTTTGAAATTATGAAGGTGTGAAAATTCTTTTAGACATACTTGACATTTGAAATGTTTTTCACCCATATGAATTAGTTTGTGTTTTTTTAAAGTATAAGACTGAGTAAATTCCTTTAGACATATCTGACATTTGAAGGGTTTTACACCAGTATGTACTCGCTGGTGCTTTTTTAAATAATGAGATAGAGAAAATGTTTTTTGACATATTGGACATTGGAAACATTTTTCACCAGTATGAATTTGCTGGTGTTCTTTTAAATTATAAGACTTTGAAAATTCTTTTAGACATATCTGACATTTGAAGGGTTTTACACCAGTATGTACTCGCTGGTGGTTTTTTAAAGCAGAAGTCTGAGTAAATTCTTTTAGACATATTGGACATTGGAAATGTTTTTCACCAGTATGAATTCTCTGGTGTTCTTTTAAATTATAAGACTGAGAAAATTCTTTTAGACATATCTGACATTTGAAGGGTTTTACACCACTATGAATTCTCTGGTGCTTTTTTAAATATTGTGACTGAGAAAATGTTTTTGGACATATTGGACATTTGAAATGTTTTTCACCAGTATGAATTTGCTGGTGTTGTTTACAACATGAGGCGTCAGAGTGTTCTTTTAGACATATTTTACACTGGTGATTTTCTATTGGATGGCAAGAAGAAAGCTGCATTTCGTTGTCTAAAGTAGCCTCGTTGGGATGGTTTTGTTTCTTGTCCTCCTTTTTGATTGTCGTGAATGAACAGCTTTCTGAATCTCTTTTGGATATGAGTTCCTGTATCTGCTTGAATAAACAAAACAAAAAAAGTAAGATATAAAAAAAAAAAATACTTTAAAAAAAAAAAAAATTAAGCTAAGTGTAAATGTATCAGACCTGTTATAAAATTAATGTTATAGATCTAGAATCTATACTAACAATAATAAATGCGTGATTAGAAATGCTTTGACCAACTATTTTTGTGTATAGCACCACTACATGATTTTAGCTTTCTCAATGCACTACATCTAATTACAGTGATAGCTTTTCCAATGTATTCTATTTTTTTAAAAAGTTGTATGGCTGTAAATACTGTGTCAGGCAAATGCGTATGAATATAAAAGGTTTCATAGCCATCCATTGCTAGTTTCCAGCCATATTAAACATAAATGAATATATATATATATATATATATTAGGGGTGCACCGGATAGTACTTTTTGATATCCGGCCGGGGCCGGATATGACCGGATAGTAAAATTTGATATTCGGCCGGGGCCGGATACCTAAGTGTCTTGCTAATATCTTGTGTTGCTGAACATTTTACTAAACTGTTAAATAACATACCTGTTTTTTTTTCCTTCCTTTTATATACGTTATTGTTTTAAACTCTGTTACTGATTGATTGATTCAAACTTAACAGTATTTCTAAAACTCTGTATAGCTTGAGTGTGTCTGTGTGTACGATGCCACCAACTGTAAAGGATGTGTGTAGGAAGGTCAATGTAAATAATGTTAGTATATATTTAACTAGTTACTAATGTAAATCTCATAAGTAAAGTGCAATCTGCCTTGTATAGTGGTCGGATGTATGTGTTCATGAATTTCAGACTAACAGCCTGGTCAGATATACCTTGTGAGCCTACACATGTAGTCCTAATGTAGTGTGTATAGTTGTTTGTGTTAACCATCAAGCATTGTTTTTTCCTTGAGCATACGCACGCAATAGAGTTGGGTGTCAGTCAAAAAAGATAACACATTGGCATGGTCAGTCAAAATATAGATAAATTATACTCGTCCACTAGTTAGAGGTCAAGGGTTGTTTTTTTTTTACACTCCAGCATATTGTTTCTTTATTTGCTAGATCTAACTGCGGTACTATTATTCATTTTATTTTATGCGATTTTAAAATTTACTGTAAGGTTTTCCGTTATTTATTAAGTCAAAAGAATTAAACAATGAAATTAGCTTTCTTTCTAATGATTTTAATACAAGGAAAAAATACACACATGCAAACATGCACATCTTTGTTTTATTTTATTGTGCAAAGAACGTACGTAAGAAACATTAAATGCAAAGAACGTATGTTAGAAATATCTTCCTTAATTAATACTTATTAATTATTTTATTCGTGGTTTCAGTAACTGTTACAAAAGGGAACGATAGTAAGCCTATGGATGTCAGGTGTGTAAAAGTCGTCCTAGCCTGATACACACTGGCTAAGTACGCATCTTAAGTGAAAAAAAAAGTAATAACAAGGAATTAATTGACTGTCACAAATTATAAAGAATATTGTTATCAAATCAAGACACTTAACTGCTGGAGTAATATTCAAGTTAACACGTTAGAAAAATTATTTAATCTTAATATTTATTGACAGTGTAATATCCTTTGTTAGCACGTTGTGTTTTTTCATTCTGGTTTTAAAATGGTCAATGTCTATCAATAAATTGGGTGTCAAGGACCAAAGAAATAAAATAAAGAGTAGGGGGGTGTTTAGCTCTCCATTTAAAGATTGTCCTGGTCGTGTCTTCTACAAAATAATTAGTTACTGGCTTACTGGGCTATATAATCTCGCGGTTTGTGTTCTGTGTAGCTAAAGGTCACTCGTTTAGGTGCGTGTGATCTTTAGTCCAGCTTACTAATGGAGATTTATGTTCAAGTAACTCGGCACACTTGAAAAGGTGTGGCCTCTAGCCCAACCACGTGATTAAGATTTTTCTCCAAATAAACAAACTCTTTGTCCGGATACCCGTGTAGATGTTTGGCTTGAAGTCCAGTCCACCCCCCTCCCAATTAAGATTAACTACTAAGTAAACAAACATAGTTCCCTCGTGTGACCTCTAGAGAGTGCTTACGTCAATCGTATCTGACTTGGGGTCACCTGTCAATCAATGAACTCAATGTGATGGACTAAACAAATAAAAGGGGGAGGGAGTTGTTCATCTGGAAATATACCTGGTTACCTTAGAGGTGTGGCTATGGTAGTCCAGCCCTCGTAATAAAGATTAACTACTAAATAAACAAACTCAGTTCCCTCGAAAGGTGTGACCACTAGAGAGTCAATACGCTGACATTTAACCTACGTCCATCGTATTTAACTTGTGGTCACCTGCCTTTAAAAAAACTCAATGTGATGGACTAAACAAATAAAAGGGGTGGGAGTTGTTCATCTCTACCTCTGGAGATATACCCGCACAGCTAGACAGACGTCTAGGAATATAGCATTTTAACATGTTAACTAACCTACTCAAAGGTCAAGACAAATTGAAAAAAGTGTCAGCCATTGCTGCTCTGTATGTAAAGCACATTTATGATGTAAAGTTTCATTTCTATCTATCTTGTCTTTATAATAAACGATGTTTGGTGCATATTCATAATGGCTCTATCTTTAAGCACATTATTTTGTTTCAATATAAACATTAATACATTCTACAACAGACATTAATGGAACGAGGTCCACTTTATGCATATTAAATAGGTGTATTTTTACTATCCGGTTTACTATCTGGTAGTGATATCCGACCGGAGCCGAATAGCACCGGATAGTAAAAAATGCCGGATATTCGACAGAAGCCGGAGCCACTATTCGGTATATATATATGTATCACATTTGTTTCAGCACCTAGCTTGAACTCTATATTTAGTTTCCAGCTAATAAGCAATGGCCTAGTTCTCTACTCAAAGAACAAAGGGGACTAATCCAGCTTAGGCCACCACATCTGTCAAGTACAATTTCTTTCCCTTTTTTAATAGCAAACAAAATAATTAATTACAAATAATTAATTAGCTAATTGTTTGTTGTTTTTTTATTGATTATTTTGTCGTCAGATAAAAGAAATAATTTTGCAAAAATTTTCTGATTGATCCTACATTAGATGTGGGAGAATTCATGTGTACAAACTTTTTTACCAGACTGACAGAGATGATATAAGCTTTGTAAAAAAAAACTGCAATGCTTAGAGATTCTGAAAAGCATGTTAAATCTTTAAAAGATGAAAGCAGTATGTAACAAAGAATACTAGGGAAACAGCTTGAAATTAAAAGGCAATGCCAAAGACTAAAAGGGTTTAATTAATAGGGGCTTATAAAATGTTTAAAATCAATTCCCCACTTTATGTTCAAGTAATAATATATAAATATTAGCTCCCCTCAGTCTCACAGATGGAACACAAAGTGCCACTGGGCATTAACAGTAAAAAAAAAAAAAATTTGTTTGTCAATTAATTCAATAATGAATGAAGTGATGTTTCTGATATTTAACATTATTTCTAGTTATGCAGCGTTAGTTCATGTTCAAAATGTCAGCTAGATAGAATAATGAAAAATTGTTGAAATAAATGATTCAAATTTTTTTACTATGTTTACTATGTTGGTGGGAAGCGTGGTCGAGAGGCCAAGTGCGCTTGAACTTGGCTTGGCTACCTAGAAGGGGGCTCGAGGTTCGACACCCGACTCGGGCAGAGTTGTGTTTACTGAGCGCCCAAAGGCAGCACGGAAAACCAACTCCTAGATACCCCCTCCCCCCCACCGGTCCACAAATGAGATTGGACCAAAGCGCCCTGAGCATGCTATAAGCATGAAAGTAGCGCTATATAAAAGCTATAATAATAATAATAATAATAATGTTTTAATTCAATAATAAAATGATTCAAATTTTGCAATAACCAAAGTAGAGATTAGTAGGGATTCAAAGGAAGAAGAAAGTGACATCCAATACAACATAAGATTTATTTGAGACATTCTTGCATTGACTGGAATTTTAAAATTCAGGATTTTACTTAGGATCCCTCTGAGTCCACCCAGCTCTAATGGCCTATCTGACATTAGTTTGGGAAAGTAAAAAAGGTGGTGGGTTGTTACGCTGGCCACACGACACCCTCATAGATGTGGGCCACAGAAACAGATAACCTTTACATCATCTAACTTTTAGATCAAAACGTCTGAAAGGGGTACACTCAAGAATTGACAGTAAGATTGACCACAATTTTCTTATTCAAAAAAAAAAAGTATGGCAGATATATTTAGATTTGATGATCAAAATATATATTACTAGATATTACCCGCTGCCAGCGGGTCTTAACTTGCGTATTGCTGATGTAGTCACTGATATAGTGCATTAGAAACAATTAAAGAAAATAATAATGTCATAAGTAAAGCGAATGCATGAATTCATGAATAAAAAAATATTATGAACGGAGCTAAAAATAGCTCATTGACCTGATTTCACGCAATATTAAGAATATAACTGTATTTGAGATAAGATCTCAAATGAAACAAAGGCATATGACTATGATTGAATTACTTCGCAATTGGAAAAAAAAATTGTGTGTAATTTTTAATATGTAAAACAGGTGCTTATATGTAAGAATAATGAAACTTGTGCTGGAATAGAATGAGGAATGGTGGGTAGAATGATCATTTGGTCTTAGAGGGAAGCAACAGTTGTGCTTCTTTTATATATTATGAGATAACATGACATCTTTACATTATGTTGGCGTAATAAGTAATACGAAAATATGTTCTAGTTATCCTACTTCAACATATCTAAGAATTTATTTTGCCCAAAGCAGTATGGCTGAGTTGATAGAGTGTCCTGCTAATCACCTGAATGTTTGATCATCATACAAGAATCAGGACATCATCAAATATACACTTTTTAGATACCCGGTACATACATAGTAAATAGTGCGATTGCATCTTCTCACAGTATGAAATTAGCAATAAGTAAAGATTTCTGATCTTGTCTGTAGGAAGTTTATATTTACCTGAATCTCAGACACTTCGGTGACAGTGGCGTGTCCAGGCATTATGATAGGTACAGGGTAAAGTCTGTTGTCTGCTTTCATTGACACTTCCAATAGTTTAGAAGCAAATGTCCATGGTTTATTACTATCTGTACAATCATTCATTTCCATCTCTTGCTTTACAGCAATTTCCTATAAGACAAAAATTTTAACATTAAAAATTAATACAAAATAAGAAATGGGAACAAAAAGGTACGGCGGTACCAACACCTTTTTGAAGAAATTGTTACTTTTCTTGTATTTTAACGTATATTATTAATTTTTAGTAGTTAAAAGTTAGGCAATCAACTACTGAGTACCGGCACCTACTTTTTCTTTTTTTTTTTTTTACAAAAAAACGCTGTATATATATATATATATATATATATATATATATATATATATATATATATATATATGTATACTAACAACAAAGTAGGAAATCTATCATGCTATAGAACTTTCTTCTTTGCCTGGGCATGATCTAGAATGTAGTGAATTCTCTATTTCCTCTATTTTCTTCAACAAATCTGAACAGTTTCGTCTTGTTCTTAAAAGTGTAGAATCTAATTATCTAATCCATTTTGATTATGAATGTATCTCTGCAATGCTATTTTTGTGTGTGCCGGTTAACGTGTTGATATCCACTCCATTTGAAAATGAGCAATCTACAATCTTCCAACTAAGAACAGGACACAAACCTCTATTAAATTACCATCTTAACAAAATAAACTCCACACAACTCCCCCTTCGTAGACATTGCGACCACCCGTAAACCGTACCCTTTTGAATGCCCCTTCCTAATTCACATTAGGCAGACCCTACCACCACTACAGCCCAACATAACCAACACCCTGTATAACAGTATAACTATTTTTCCTTGGCACAGTCTGCAAAAGAGCTGACAGCTCAGCAGCAAAAAGCTGGCTAGAAGAAGTGAAAATGTGCATGATGAATTATTAGGAAATTTGGAAACGCCAATTTCTTTGATAAACTATGTAGTAGTTTGCTGATTTAAAAGTCCATACAAAGTGTCTTTCAATGGGTGCCCTGGGCCTGATACCTTGTTACTTTGAATCAAGTATGTAGCTTTGAAGAGCAAAATGACACTCCTTAAGGGCAAGTTTTGCTAGTCTGAATTGAGACTGGAGTTGAAAATAGTGTTCATCCCCATAGGTGAGCTAGACAGTAAATCTTCACTTTAAAAGTTGCAAAGTAGGGAAAGTATAGTGGAGAAAGTATACATTTTAAAACAGATGCCATTTTGTGTAGGTACTGCAACACAGTTTTGTGGACCATAATAGTGTGATACACAAGAGGAATTCTTAAATGAAACATAGGAGTAATAATAAAATACCTGATGTCTGGAGTTTGAATCTGAAGTTTGAGCACAGGGACTGCTTTCTGATTGCTGTCTACACGGGGCTGATTGTTCTTCTTCAATCTTCTCAATTTCTAGGTTTGGCACCTTAAAGTCTTGTTCTTCCCATTGTTGCGCAAACAAATCTGATTCATCAATTTCATCTTTCAGTTGTTTTAATATACAGCTCAGAGCAAGAGTAGCACCATGACTTGTCTCAGCCATCATGGAACTTTTAGTGGATCTCAACCTCTGCTTATTAATCTAATTGTCCTGGTGTAAAAGAAAAAAAGTTTAAAGCGAATTTAAATTTAAAAAAATGTGCATTATCTCTATATATAATTCTTTTCATCACCCAACAAAACAACGCAAGCAGAGTTACCCCACATAACTTTGGCGACGACAGAGCGAGGCTCTGGGGAAAAAAAAAGATGGGGGGGGGGGTAATGCTAATTCGCGGGTCAGCTCATTTGTTTTAAAAAGTTAACAAAAATTTGTGTGTCGTAGTCAGCAAACATTAGCATTTTATCATGGGTCCCCCCAGGTACGACCAAAAACAGAAAGTCACAAGACCTGGTACGGTGGCAATTTAAAGAACCATCAACCTGGTGTTATTTTTACAGTACACAAAGAGATAGCTAATTGCAATATAAGCTGTTCACCTATCAACAGCAGGATAATTGCCATTCGAGTTGGGGCTATACCTCACAATATAACAATAATTCAAGCGCATGCCTCAATGTCTGACTATAAAGATGAGGTACTAAAGAGCGTTTACAACAGCGGTTCTCAACCTTTTAAGCTCGGCGACACCTTTTTACAATCCCCCACTCTGCCGCGACCCCCCCCCACACACACATACAGCAATAGAAGAGCAGACAATACCAATCCATATTTTCGATGGTCTTAGGCGACCCCTGGCAAATGGTCAATTGACCAAAGGGGTCGCGACCCACAGGTTGAGAACCCCTGGTTTACAATGAAATAGCTGACTGCACTAAAGAAAAAAAAAAAAATTTATCCTCATTATCATGGGAGACTGGATTGCCAGGACAGGAAAGAATGAAGTTGTATTTACATCACAAACTGGCACAAAAATTGTGTAATAATGTGGGGAAACAGTTGCACAGGATAAATTTCATTTACCTATTTGCAATTTAGTTATGAGTAGATAAATAAATTACACAAATTATAATTATATAATGTTCCATGATTTAACATACAGTTTTGTAAATGCTACATATTTGATATTTAAATTAAAAATAGGATAAATAATTGAAAACATCTCTGGAGATGATTTTACAGTTGGGGGTCAATGCATAATTGTATAAAGCGGTCATGGAACTAAAATAAAAGTTGGGAACCACTGAGCTAGAACCAAATGATTGAAAATAATGATGGAACACTTTTGATTAAAGAAGAAATGTGCTTAAAAAGTGGTCAAAAATATTGCAAAGATCTGTACAACTTAGAGAAATATATACATGGTGCCAAAGCATATTATCATCTAGAAGCTAGTATTATAATAGATACTAGTCTGAACTGCTGAAATCTACTCAGAGCATTAGGTTTAACAACTCTATATCATGTCAGACTGATTTTAACAACCTTATGACAACTTTATGTCTATAGATACTATGAGTATGATTATGTCACTTGTTAGACACCTTATTTATATAGGTTAGTTATTTAGCGACGCACCATAGAAGACGCATATTGAACGGGACTAGTGACGTTTGGGATATGTTGGGTTAGAGACCGGAAAATCAGTTAGCAATAGAATACTCCAGGGTAACGACGTGTTTAGTGACAGAGACTTCTACTGTGGCCTTTTATCAGAATAAATCTATGTGAACTTGTTCATCATCGTTTGACTACATCTCTTCACTTGTTACAATCGATGTGCCAGTTCTTGTTTGGATTGTCGTTCAACTGCACGTAATACACCCGAACAATTACACCCAAACGATTGCAGAGTAATTGGTTGACTTCAAGACAGCCTGAACTAGCAACATCACAGTGGCGACCCCGAACCTCGAAGCCGGACCCCTGATGAAGCCGAACATCGAACCGGACCTCGAAGCAGAACGTTTACTCAGGTGAGGGTCGTGCACTCGAAGATATAAGATTTCATCGGAGTACGGCTGAACACAGCATCATCGCAGAGTGACTTTGTTCTAGATCTACATGTTCTTGATCGTACGTTCAACGAGCCGTTAACTCAGGGTGACCTTCGTCAGGACCGTAATCATCGCAACGTCTGGTCTACTTAACCAGTATAGTATCAAAGCCTGATCTTCATATGCTGAATCGACCTACAACCAGAGAAACCGTTCATTCATAACGGGTGAGAGATCGTTAGTGAACCTGTTGGACATATTTTTTCTTCGTCATAGGAGCCACATCGAGTATCAAGTTTTACCTCGTCAGTTTCGAGAAGGACAGTTTGCCCGCTGTCAGAAGTATTGTGAGTACTACAAGTTTGGTAGCTAACTAAATCGAAATCGCTCTGTCGTCTTACCCTTGGAGAGATTCTTGTGGAGCAGTTTGCTCATTGAACCGGTTGCTTGCCACTTTTATAACGGTCACTATGTTTAACCTTTGGAAGGTTAGTAAAGTTGTATGTATCATTACTGAACATTGATATATTTAGTATTCGTTGGTCTAGACGATATCTAGACGTGCTGATATTGAAATCGTGGAAACAGCTACATCCACTTAATTTCGTTGAAAACCGTTAATCGTCTAACGGAACGTCGTCGGAGGTGACCTTGGTCTCACCTAGTCTACATTGGACAGTTTGGTCTAGTGAAGCAACGTACAACAGCAAACTTCGTCGTACTACCAGAGTAGCAGCAGAAGCAGTGAACTATTTTAGAGAACCGTTATTCGTCAGCCCAGATCAAGTCATCGTCAAGAAAGTCGTTATTCGTCAGCCCAGATCAAGTCATCGTCAAGAAAGCCGTTATTCGTCAGCCCAGATCAAGTCATCGTCAAGAAATTCGTTATTCGTCAGTCGTCCAGATCAAGTTGCCGTCAAGAGACTGTTATTTGTCAGTAGTCGTCTACACAAATCAAGTCATCGCCAGAAGAACCGTTAACCTATTCGTCAGTAACTGTGTACACAAAGTCGTCGGAACTACACATACGGTCATCAACAGTCGTCAAAGAAACTGAAACATTTTGTTGGGGCATATCAGGACATCTGTGGCATTACGTGGGACACTGGTAGCACCGGAGAACAGAGTCAGAACTGGAAGGGAGGCAGTGGAATTTGTTGTGATCTAGCATATTCGGGAGTCCGAACAAAGGGATCTTTCTTATCAAAAGCTAAGTGCCATTTTTCTTATTAGTGTATGTTTAGATTTCCCTTAGAAATAGATTTTGTCTAAATTTGGTATGTTAGCCTGAGTAAATTCAGGTGGTGCTGAAGCCTTAAACCCGTTCGGGGAAGAAGACATAATTTAGATGAAAAGCTATATTATACGTTTAGGATTGTAATTTGTTTTGTTTGTGTAAACGTCATATCCGTTGTTGCCTAGTTACTTCGTGACGTTATCATTGTGTGCCATATTGTCATATCCCAACCCATAGCGATAGTCTCATTTAATTATTTCATTTGTGTATATTATTTTAAATTATTTATTTTTATTAATTTAATTAGATCTGTAATTTTTTTTCACTTAATGATAGAAAGTGCGGGTAGGATTCTTTTACTGTGAATCAGACTAAAATAATTTTAGTTTGAGCGGTTAAAATAAAATATGATTTTGCCATGAGAATAATGCCGAAACTGGCTATGTAGTCAAACACTGTCGTCTGGCTAAATATAGATCTACAAATTTTGTACATCTCTTTGGTACATTAAATCATCTAGACTCTAATTTGAGAATATTATTAATTAAAAGATGAATGAAGGTAGTACATTCTAGATATATATATCTTGTTGAAGATATATTTGACATTGTATACACATATTTATTTCGTATGGTTAAATAGAACCATAATTTCTAGATCTATCTTATCTACTCTAGAAGTCTAGACAGTCTTAGAGTCTACTGAGTACTCTAGACATTTCAGTCACATCAGATTTTAAAATTGATCATAGTTATTCATACTAATAGTCATAGTGCTCTTGATAACTATAGATCTAAATAATATTATTATACATACTATAATATACTAGATTTAAAGTTGTGTGATACTAGACCTAATATACAGATTTGAATATAACCATAATAACTCAGACTAGATTTACACATTTACTAAATCTATAGATAGAGACATAACATTTAAAACTTGTATAAAAGTTTGTAAAAACTTAAATATAAAATAAGTTTAAAGTATAGTCATAACCAATATAGGCTAAGTAAAAATATATATAAAATATAAAACACAATGGCTACATCATCATATGTGGACCTTAAGGAGGTTAAGGAAGCAGCTATGCAGGATGGAAAGGCCATGGAGTTAAAAGGAAAGGACTTAGCAGCTTATGTACAGCAAGTTGTGAAGGAAGAAATGGAGAGACAAAAAGAAGAAAAAAGACAAGAGATGGAGAGACAGAAAGAAGAAAAAAGACAAGAGATAGAAAGACAAGAAAGGATCAGAAAGGAAGAATATGAGAAGCAAAAAGAGGACCAAGAAAGGCAAGACAAAGAGAGAGAAAAAATTAGAGAGCATGAAGCTAAAATGGAAAAGATGAGATTGGATGCAGCACAAGCCAGAACTCAAACTGAACAAGGAAATAACACAAATAACTCAAATAATATTACAACACAAAGAGACAACCCTAATTCGCAAACATGGCTAAAGAGAAAGATACAAAGTTTTGATGAACAGAAGGATGACATTGGTGATTTTTTGAAAAGATATGAGGCAAAAATGTCTACATTTAATATGCCAGAAGAAGAGTGGTCTGAAATACTGATAGACTTTGTTCATGGTCAAGCTCTAACAATATGCCAAAATCATGACCATCGTATTGATGATAGCTATCAAGTTTTAAAAAGAGAGTTATTGAATGCCTATGGTCATAATGCTACAACTTTTAGAAAGAAATATTTTGACAATATACCATCATTAGAAATAGAACCCCAAACTACCATTAATATGGAAAAGGATTTTTTCAATAAGTGGGTAAAATTAGAAAAAGTGAATAACTCGTATGAGGGATTAAAAAATTTTATTCTAGTGGACAACTTTGTAAATAAATGTGATCCTCAATTACAATCTTTTATTAGAGAAAGAAACCCAAAAACTATAGATGAAATAACAGAAATAATGAGAGTATACAAAAATGCCTATCCAAATAAACCATTTTCTGATAGGGATAAGAGCAAAGTAGATTTAATAGGATACACCAAAGAAAATGTTGATAGAAGTAGAAATAGAAACAGATCAAATAGTGGAAATAGAAAATATAGTGAAATAACCTGTTTTAAATGTCAAGGAAAAGGTCATATAGCAGCTAACTGTAGAAGAGGGAATAGTAGGTCTGGAAGTAGAAATAGATACAATGAACAAAATAACAGTAGATATAGGAGTAGAGATAGGAATGACAGGGGAAATTATAGAAATAGGAGTTACAGTAGGGAATACAAAAATAAAGGTACAGATAGGGTATATTTCATGGAAGGAAATAGGAACAATTTTGCAGTGTACCCAGGGTTTGTAGATAGAATTCCAGTGGAATTAATCAGGGATTCAGGTTGTAACACTTTGGCAGTAAAAACTAAATTTGTCAAACCTCATTGGTATAAAGGGTTTACTAAGAAAGTAGAATTAGCAGATGGAACCGTAAGGGAATTTAAAGCTATAAGGGTATACATTGAAACTCCATTTTTCACTGGTTATTGTGATGGCATTGCAATACCAGAAATGAGATATGATATGTTAGTAGGAAACATAAAAGGAGTTAAAGAATGTTCAAGAAAAGAATTAGAAGACTGGCAAAACAAATACAAAAACATAAGACAAAATCATGAAAACATAGAAACACAAAATATAACAAGTATGGTAATAACAAGATCAATGGATAAACAAGATGAGAAACAGAAAATACAATAAATGTAATAAGTAATGATAAAGAAAAAGAAACCAGTAATGTAATACAAATAGAAAATACAGATGTTAAGGAAAGAGAGATAGAAAATGAAACACAAAATAGTCTTGAAACACAAATATTTCAAAGTGAAAAAGAAACAACACCCACATTTGCATTAGAACAAATGAATGACAATATTATTGGGAAAATTTATTCAAGAATATCAGATAAAAACAATAATAATCCAATGGAGAAATTTTGTATAGAGAATAAAATATTGTTTAGACAAACAAGTAATGATAACAAGAAAATAAAACAACTTGTCTTACCACAGAAATATTGGAAAGATGTTTTAATCATGACACATGATAATAATTTAGCAGCACATAGGGGAGTAAAGAAATGTTATAAGAATTTGTCAAAACAAGTATTTTGGCCTAAAATGAAAGCAACAATAAACAAATACATAAACTCATGTGACATATGTCAAAAGAGATCTAACAAAAGCCTAGTGAATAAAGCACCTATTCAAGAAATGGATGAACCTACAGCACCATTTCAGAAAGTATCTATTGATTTAATAGGTCCTTTAATTCAAACTGAAAATAATAACAAATACATTCTAACAGTAATAGACATGTTTAGTAGATACCCAGAGGCAATCCCATTATCAAATACAAGTGCAGAAAATATCATTAATGCCATAACTCAAAAAGTAATTACAAGACATGGTATACCTAAAATTATATTGAGTGATCAGGGATCTCAGTTTAAGTCAGAACAATTTAAGAAATGGACTAAACAATACAATATACAACACATATACTCTTCAGAGAGTAACGGTTTATGTGAACGATATGGTGGTTCATTAAAAAGATCACTAACAAAAATAATTCAGAATAATCAGAACAAGTGGGATCATTACATTAACTATGTACTATTTGCTCATAGAAACAATATCCATGAAGCAACACAATTTTCACCATATGAAATAATACATGGAAGAAAACCCAGAGATGAATTAGATGTTTTTAAAGAAAATCTAATAAGCAATGAGAATAAATTAAATAATGACAGTGAAACAACAATCACAACAGAATTGAAAGAAATATGGACTCAAGCATATAACAACAATAAGAAATACAAACAAAGTGCTCATGAGAATATAAATAAGAAAAGACAATTGAAAACACTAGAAGTAGGAAACAATGTATTAATATTGATAAATGACCTGAAAAATAAAATTGGTAAACAATGGAAAGGTCCATTTAAGGTGATAAAACAAATTAATGATGTGAATTATCAAATTGAAATAAATGGGAAAATTAAAACATATCACATAAATAATTTGAAACTGTATCATGAAAGAGAAGATGAGTTAATACAAAACATTCAGGAGGAAATAGAAAATACATTTTCAGAAAGAGAAGAATGCTTGATGATAATAACAAATGAAAATCATAATGAAAATGATATTAAGGAAATACCTGTAATAGAAACAAAAGAGAATCAAACTTGGCAAAAGATTAATCTTAATAATTTAACTAAGGAAAAGTCAAAAGATATAACTAAAATAATACAGGAATACAAAGAAATTTTTTCCAGCATACCAGGAAAAACTAATATTATTAAACATGACATTAAAGTAACAGACACAAAACCTATCAAGCTTAAGCCATATAGAATACCGCTACATTTACAAGACAAAGTAAAGAAAGAAATAGACAATTTACTAGAATCAGGTATAATTGAGCCATCAACATCTCCTTATGCTTCACCAATTGTGATAGCCAAAAAGAAGAATGGAGATATACGGTTATGTATTGATTATAGGAAACTTAACAACATCACAGAATTTGACCCATATCCAATGCCAAATATAGAGGATATTTTACATAAATTAAATGGAGCAAAATTTTTTACTAAATTGGATTTAACTAAAGGTTATTGGCAAATACCTTTAACAGAAAATGCAAAACCTTACACAGCATTTGTAACACCATATGGTATTTTTCAATGGAATTATATGAGTTTTGGATTAGTAAATGCACCTGCCACATTTAATAGAATGATGAACATGATAATTGGAAACAAAGAAAATGTTATTTGCTATTTGGATGACATATGTATTTTTAATAATAGTTGGGAGGAACATTTGGTAGATGTAAAAGAAGTGTTCAAAATAATAAAAGAAAGTGGACTTACAATTCAGGCAGAAAAAGTAGAAATAGGATTGGAAGAAATAATTTTCTTAGGACATAAAGTAAATAACAACATGATTAGCCCTATTGAAGATAACATAAAGAAAGTACTTAACATTGAAATACCTACAACAAAAAGACAAATTAAAAGCATATTAGGAATAGTAAATTATTACAGAAAGTTTATAAAGAACTTAGCAGAAATAGTGAATCCATTAAATGACTTACTTAAAAAAGGAAAACCTCAAAAAGTAGTTTGTAATGAGGAATGTGTGAAAGCTATTGACAGAATTAAAGATGTTTTTAGTCATGAATTAATATTAAGACTACCTGATAAAGACAAAATATTTTATGTCACAACTGATGCATCTGGTAATGCTATTGGTGGTTGTCTAATGCAGAACTATGATAACTTACATCCTATATTATATGTAAGTAGAAAATTGTCAGAGGCAGAGAAAAAATATAGTGTCATTGAAAGAGAAGCCTTAGCTGTAATATGGGTAATTACTAAGCTAGAGAGCTATTTAATAGGAAGGAAATTCATATTATTAACTGATCATAAACCTATTCAGTATATACAGCAAAAGAGCATGAAAAACAGTCGTGTTTATAGATGGTTCTTAGCACTACAGGAGTATAAATTTGAAGTGAAAGCTATTAGTGGATCTGTGAATATTGTAGCTGATCTATTGTCTAGAATGACATTGAAGTGAAATAATTTTGTAAATAAACTATGATTATATTGAGTATGTAATATATATTAATATATTGACACCATTTATATGTTATGAAAAAGGGAGATAAGTAAATTTGATGTTAAGCATTTAAAAGTAAGTATGGATATTTTTTTTTTTGTGTGAATCATTTCATATATCATTGACGAAAGTTAGTTCTATGGAAAAGGGTGAGTATAAAAGAAAAATGGACAAAAGCGTATAAAAGGGTGGTAAGAAAAAAAAAAAAATTTATTGAATGTGGAAATAAAGTCTATAATTGTTTTTTGAAATATTGTATTTTATCAGATTACTGCCAGTGAAGAACACTTGTGACGTGTGACGTGCCCATAGGATGCCACATTTTCTTTTATCATGAACTGTGTACTAATGAAGATGATTCTGGAATGTTATGAACATTGACATTGAATATGAGGAACTATCAAGTCAAGATGAAGATGTCAAGATTTTATGTTTGTTGTCTTCCCCTTAAATTGAAAATGCCCTTGTAAGACTTGACAGTAGTGGAAAAATATTGACATATTTTTTTTTCAAGGGGGGGAGGAATCTGTTAGACACCTTATTTATATAGGTTAGTTATTTAGCGACGCACCATAGAAGACGCATATTGAACGGGACTAGTGACGTTTGGGATATGTTGGGTTAGAGACCGGAAAATCAGTTAGCAATAGAATACTCCAGGGTAACGACGTGTTTAGTGACAGAGACTTCTACTGTGGCCTTTTATCAGAATAAATCTATGTGAACTTGTTCATCATCGTTTGACTACATCTCTTCACTTGTTACAATCGATGTGCCAGTTCTTGTTTGGATTGTCGTTCAACTGCACGTAATACACCCGAACAATTACACCCAAACGATTGCAGAGTAATTGGTTGACTTCAAGACAGCCTGAACTAGCAACATCACACACTATATAAACTATGTATAATGTATGAAGACTCTTTAATAAGGCTGCCTGGTCATGCTGTTTGCACACTGGACCGTCATTCAGACATATCGATGGTCCAGGGTTCAAACCCTGCCATCCCCCATTGTCCTGCATGAGGTTTGGACTAGGAAGTAAATTATTTTCAACTCTGAAGGAACATCCGAAACATGTAAAACATTTTACAACGAAATAGATATTTACAAAAAATTTCAAGACCTTACTAACCAAAGCAATGCTGGCAATAGCATCAATCAAAGTTTCCCAAGCCTTTACAGTTTTTTTAGATTTATTTTGACTGATCTTTGCATTACTGGTCTAGATCTGATAAAATAGTATAGAGAATATATAGACACATCTAGGTTTAATTCGAGTTTAGAATCTAAATAAATTTAGTCATGTTCTTAGAATGCCAGTTGGTCAACTTCCACAGGACATTCTGTATGGCGATCTAATAGAAGGCAGGAGAGCCGCTGGTCGCCCACTTTTACGTTATACGGATGTATGCAAACGCGACATGAAGATCTTCAAAATCGACACTTGCTGCTGGGAAGAGGTGGCACTGGATAGATCCACATGGAGAGAGAGCATAAAGGAAGGGTCATGGATCGCAGATGTCATAAACAACAGAAGCAGAAAGAAGGGGGAAAATGCAACGGCGCCTGGTGATTACATATGCCCAAGCTGCAATCGCAGCTGTGTATTTGTATTGTGTATTGGCCTCTTTAGTCACACAAGAAGTTGCAAAGGGAAAAGATCGTCTCTCGAGACGTAAAATGCCACAGACAGAGAATCTAAATAAATTTAGTCATGTATCTAGAATATGGATCTACAATGATCTGATTAGATTTTTTTTTTAAAGTCTAAAACGAAATCTAGTAGATTTTAACTAGATCTAGTAGTAGTAGTAGATTTAATGATATTGATTTAGATCTAGTTCTGTACTGTACTGTAGTAGACAAAAGTAGATCAATACAGTACTGATCATCTGATGATTGAGTAGATCTGATGTAGATGTCTAGATCTAGATCTCAAGTTTTGAGTATTTTAGACTCTTAGTCTTACTCTTCAAAAAAGAAGATGATTACGTCCTACGTGTCAGGCATTTAGTCATGCATATTAACCAATGACCTAAATTCTGCCAAGTCAATGGTTTCCCTGGCTAGCTCAGGCAACCCATTCCATAGCACTAGGAAAGAAGGAGTATTTGTACAAAGTTGTCCTAGCGTATGGAACAATGAATGTGCCTTTATCTTTGTGTCATTCCGAGTGTTTAATTAAATTTTGCTTTTGTATTTGAAGTTTATGGTTCAGTGTTATATGTATAATTGCTACTTCACGGTCACATCATTGTTTGATAGCGAGTGACATGAATTGGTTATGAAGTACGAGATTCACTTGTTTTATGAAGAGTATGAGGGCGCACGGGAAAATCAAAAGGGCCACAGTGAATTGTGGGGTGTTAATTACATGGTCAAGTAGTAGACTCCAGTGATATGGTAGAAGACAGACATGTCTTGTATTTAAGATGAAAGTATTATTAGCCATGTATTTGATGAATTCATTTGGATTATACCATATGTGAAATGTTCGGTGCTATTTCTTGATGGCTGAAGTTGCCAATATATTGTGAAATGCTTACTTATATCAATAACATTTTAATAATACCAGAAGAGGTTAAACCACAAGAACCACGCTCATTCAAGTAAAAAGCAGGGTGTTACATTTACTTTTAAGTCTTCTATCCTGATGGCTTTCTAAATTGAGTGATTTTACTAAAGGTGTTACTCTAGTCAAATGTAAATATTCGTTTGTTATGAATCTCACTGCTCTATTTTGTGTCTGTTTAAGTTTCTTAGTGTTTTCTTGAGTTGAGGGATCCCAAACAGAGGATGCATTTCTAGTATTTATTATTGGCCTAACCTAGGTTAATTAACATTTTAGTTTTATGTTCTTATTTGATTTATAGAAATTTCTTTCAATAAACCCTAATGCTTTGTCAAGTTTGATTTTTTGATAGTTTCATCAATATGGGGGTTCCTTACAGTTTTTCATATATTATAATACCTAAGCCTTAGTCCTAAGTATTTTGCATTTTTAGTCTGTGTTACTGGTTAACAATGAATAAGATTTATTTTATAAGTGAAATTAATTTATATTTTAGTTTTTTTGTTACTCTTAATAACATCTAGTCTTATCCACTAAATACAATCTTAGACTGAACTAGACTGAGGCACTCACTGCCACTGACCATTGACTCTTTGAAGAAAGTATTTAGCTATGTGAAAAAAAAAACAACTGAAGTGCGCAAAAACGAACGATAATTTACAGATATCGCTTTGATGTTTTTTTTTACATAGGCGGCATGTGGAAATTTATTAGCGCTTTGATGTTTTTTTTACATAGGCGGCATGTGGAAATTTATTACACCTTTGAATGAAATGTGAGAAGTTTTAAAGTCGTATTATCGATTACTTTAGACAATGGCCTAATTAATGCTTTATGGGGATTTTTTTTTAAAGTTCATTACATTTTTTTTACTTTATATAATATTGAAAATATCACTTTTTTTGTTTTCACCAATACAGAAGTTAGGATAGAGAACAAAGTAGGTTAATTTTCTTTTTCATATTAGATACCATGCCTGGCCATAATTCTACCAAGTTTTATCACTGTAAGTCTTTAGCGGCGCTTACAAAGTGGAAAATGCTATTTACCAAACAAAGAAAATAATGGCCATGGACAGTTTTGGTGATAGAAAAATTTTAACAAAAATAAAAACATGACAGGCTTTGTAAAGCCTAATATTCTGCATATATATATATTCCATTAGTTTTTATGTACTAAATACCTTAGCACAAATTGTGACAAATTTTAAAGCGCATTTGAAAAGAAAAAGATTTTAAGAAGATTTTGATCCCACTTTTTAAATATTTTGTTATTTTTTTCCATCAAAACGCTGTCATTTTGTGCACACCTCCCCCGGGTCACTCTGACATTTCTTGAAGCATTACTCTTTCTCTCCTTACTGACGATACCAACGTCCACTAGAATGTGGTAAATAATTACAGAGGGAAAGAGTTAAGACTAGGTACTCTCACAGGCGGCCATATTGGATCTAAAAACACATTTGACATCAAAACAATTTCCTGTTCAGGTTTTACAAAACTGAAAGCATGTCCTAAGAAAAGACATTGCTTTATAACTGAGTGTTTTTATGACATTTTCTTGATTTTATTCTAAAGATAAGAGGTTACTCTAACGGCCAGTGGGGAAAAAATTTTTTTTTTCTATTACTATGTCCTAAATATTTTAATCAGAAAAATTTGAAATTTTCAAATATCAAGGAAAATAAAAAAAGGTTTCCGTACATCTTTAGTTTTAAACCATACACTTAGAAAATTCATTCAGCTTTCCAATGATACCAAATTTATTATGATTAAACGAGTCAACGATATTTTAAAACTTAGCACACTTTTATCAGGTACTAGAATTTCACTAAGGTCGGGATGACCTTTTATCAATAATATCTGTTTCTTACATAAGAAAAATAAAATTAGTGTACACTAAAACATGTCAAATTGAATGAATCACTTCTTTATACCTATATCATTGCTTATTAACATAAAATATAATAAATATCTGTATTCTTGGGAGTTCTTTCGGTCAGTCGATGTCGAAGCTAAAATCTGTAAATCTAGGTATCTAAAATATTCTTTCAAATAAATATAATTAAATAGATCTAAATCTTAAATTTAAAGATTCTTTTTCTAATCTACACTATTGTTTTATAACTAGATAGATCTTGATCAATTTAGAAGCTTATTGTGTTGAAAACTTGACAACCAGGAGCATTTTTCTTTTTATAGGCTATTTTAAGAAAATTAGAAAAAATTGTATTTTTTTTGTAATTTACTAATGATATTTTACAATTTTAATTTCATTTTGATTTGCCACTTATAAATTAAAATTCCTCCTTTAAAACTGTACAATTTGATATATACTTTTGTATATGTATTCACAATAGTTTTGGAAATATTCACATAAAAAAAAATTTGCTTCACTTTTTTTTTTATTTCTCTATATAAAGTCCATTGGATGTCAGGACGCCTCGGACAAACTTAAAATCACAATAACTTTTGAACCAATAATGCTAGCATAATAAATTTGGTGTTGTTGGAAAGCATTTTTCATCCCCTTTCATTCTATTACACATTTGTTGGTATAGGATAAATTTAAATTTTTTGGTGCAACTAGCTAGTTAAGACCTGATAATTTGTTTATTTCATCAGTATTTACATTCTAAACAAGTGAAGTTCATAAATACAAATGAAATCAGATTTGTGAGCTAGAAATTTACTACTAATACTAGATCTACTCTTTTAAATTTCTTATTTAATAAGTAGATATATCGTCTACAAAACTCAATTCCAACTTTTTAACTTTTGCTCTGGGTGTGTGTGTGTGTCTTGCCAGCTTAGCCAGCAACAAGCTCTCTTCTCTCTTGTTCCATGTCAACCGATGGTGGGTCAAAATGCCACAAAAAAAAAATCATAACTTTCTAACTGTTAAACATACACAGTCATAATTAATACACCATTGCATTGGAAAGTTCTGTTAAAGTATTATTTTAATGATGTACTAATAATATTAAAAATTTTTTTTTTCAAAAATGAATTTTTTATTTCACATCCCTAAAGAGGCTAAAGTCAGTAAAGTATTGAAAGTCTTTCAATTTCTAGCTTTGTCAGACTAATCTAAGTGTCACTAAGACTAAGTTACAAAAGTCAAAAGACTAAGACTAAATAAAAATAAAGTTAAGTCAAATCCAACTAGATTCTAGTCCAAGTGAAGTCCTAGACTACGACTTCTGAATCAATCTCAGAATCTGATAATTTTGTTTCGATTATCTTATCACTTATATTAGGCACTTCAACAAAAAAATTTGTTTTGATCATATTGTTTTGTAATTGATATCATTAAATAGAGCTTGGTGTCCCATTTACAAAAATATAACATTTATGTTTCTATGATAAGTAGAAGCAAAGTTATGATTTTTTTTGTATTTATTTTTTTTTCCTTCTTTGGCTTTGTATTCAATAAAAAATTTTGGTACCCGAAAAATGACTTTTTGTTATTAAAGCATGCATATCTTTCTTATTATTCAATATTTTTGGTTCAAATTTTCAGTAGACTTTATGTATGTTATTTAAAACGTAATACTACCCCAATCTTTCATCTAAACCGATTTTTCATACTTTTCCAGCCGTGCGAAGCTGAAAATAAAGACAACAAATTTGGTCGAAATTTGACTTAATTAATGCACAACTTTTTTATTTGTCAATATTTCCATTTCAAATTTTCAGGAGACTTTACATGTTCTTTATATCATTTTATAACCCCCAAATCTTTCATCTAAATCTATTTTTTACACTTTTACAGCCAGACGAAGCTAAAAATAGAACCGACTAATTTGGTCGGAATTTGACTTATTTAAGCACAACTTTTTTATTTATTAATATTACCATTTCAAATTTTCAAGAAACTTTAAACATGTTATTTGCTACAAAAATAAATAATAATTTTAAAGAAAAAAAGCAATTCGAAATTGTGACATTTATTTTTAAAAATTGTACTATGGGAACAGCTAGATTTTTTTCAAATATTGACAAGAACTTGTTTTTATTTCTTAATATTTAATCATAAAATTAAAAGGAGACTTTAAACAGCTGGAGTATGAAAAAGTTATCTTTAAAAAACATTTTTAAAATATTGACCTTTTTTTTTATTTAAAAAAAAATGCAGATGTAAAATTACAAAATATTTGGATATTGGGGGGGGGGGGGGGGGGGGGGAGAGCGAGGCAAGAGGCAATAGAAATCAATACAATTAGTCAAATTGCCAAGATTAGATATCAGAATGTCTCTTTTATAAAGTTTAAAATATACTGAGTCTATATATATATTATATATACAGACATAATCTAAACAAACTTATAATAAAACATCTAAATTATATAAATCTAATTTATAATATATATTGAAAAGCTGTTTTAGTTTTTAGGCTATTTCTCAGATTTTCTCCCATTAAATTTCACATAAAAAAATAGATCTAAATTTAGTCCTCAACATTCTAGATCTAGAAACTAGTATTAGTTTATTAAGACAATTAAGTATAGACTAGACTAGTATATATCAAATCAATTAAAGATCTATCTATCTTATCTAATTCTTATTCTAGATTTCATTCTAAGCATCTCTGTTCCTATTCTAGAAAATAGATTAAGTCTAAGCCTAAATCTAAGTATTAGACCTAGATCTACACTCTAGTGTATGATTAAAACAATAATTTGATTTTTCTACATTATCTGTTGCTTCTCTAGATCTATTACTAACTAAATCTAGATCTACATTAATACGAGTTTTTTTTGCTTCATTATCTATATTAATAAACAAGGAAACTTCGTTTTTATTATATTTTATAAGTATTTTATTACTACTTCCGGTAGAATTGATAGCAAAATGGCTACTTTCGATTTGGTGGTCATTTTGGCATTCATATACCAAGAGTGCCATCCAAAATAGCTTTATAGTCACACGTGATTCTTATGTAGATATGGATACTACAAATTACTAACCAATATAAATAATTACAAAACAAAAATAAAAAAGTAATCATATATGGAACACACCCTAATTTTGGAAACTTAAAAAAAAACGATCTAATAAACCAATCCCGTCAAATTTGGTATCAAAAGAATCGCCATTTTCTCCCCGACAAAATGATACTCTAATCTAGAAGATCGGTTCAAAAATAATGACGTTTTACGCACTTTTCCGACGGTAACCGGGGACGCGACCGAAACCATGAGGACCAGAATTTAAACACACTTCCGGCGTACAAAAATAGCGATGTTGAAGTACCTACTTATATTAGTTAAATATGATACAGACATTACTTCAAAAAAGAAGTTCAAGATGATCATGGCAATCTGAATCATGCATCATGAAATGATCATTGCATTTACTCTCATTTACTTTACGATTTAGTCGTAACTAATATTTGAAAATTGAGACTGACACTGAGTCATGCATGATCATGATGCAGACCTAAGCCTGCCTAAACGGCCTAAAGGCTAAAGTCTAAACTGCTAAACTCTGTGAAAGTTTGAAAGGCATCTGATTTCATCTGATTAATCTTTTTTTTTATCTCCCTCTACTCTATTGTTTATTTTATACTATAATTAAGATATATAGAATCTAGAAATATATTTAATATTACCGTAACATCACATTTAAACAGACTCCAAGTCATCATTCATAAGTGTAAATTGTAATGGAAACAACACAAATTAGAATCTACATCTAGATCTAGATCTAGTTCTGAAAAGGAAGTAACTCTCCATCTAAGAACTAGAAAAGTAATAAGAAAAATAAGAAACAAGTATCACTGAACTAGATTTGATCTAGATATAGATCTAGATCACCACCAAAGAACTAAATATATACTGTACCGTAATGTACAATATATATATATATATGAATAGATCTATGAATACACATCAAACAAAATAAATAAATGCTGGTTTAATAATAGATTAAAGAAGCTTTGGAAACGGAAGGAAAACCTATATAAAAAAATTGAAAGAAACTAAGGCCGAAAGAGTTTATAAAAAGTACATAAAAATTAAACACCTAACCCAAAAAGTAAAAGGACAGCTACAAAGTGAATGCATAAACAATGTAATATCTAAAGATAACAACAAAAAACTAGGTCATACATTATTACATGTTGACAGCACATTAAATTTTAATCCAAAAAATCTGCACCTAGACATAGTGATAGTCTATATTCTATATCAAATACAAATGCCACATCTAGATCCACTATTTTTTTTCTGCAATTATTGTAATTTAGATGTAATTAATAAGAATATATTTATTAATTATATAATAATATACTATTCTCTCCCCCCCCCCCCATTCAAAACTACTGCTAGTAATAGTGCATATTCCTAGTAGTTTATGCAATCTACATAGCTATCCGTATTTACGGTCGGTATTTTATATAGGTCTGTGAGCTCTACAGCTCTATTATTTCTATTAGTTTATTTTCTCTCCGTGATTAAAGTTGGTATTTAAAAAACAACAACCAGGTTATTCCCCCTTTTGATAATCATAATGCTTTAGGTCTTGATCCGAACTTTCAATTGGAATTTCTTTGACTACCGATGAGTAGTAACTACTTATTAGAGAGGTCTGATCTAGCAGGAGTTTATACGAGTTACCGAGATTTTAAATTAATATCAATTATTATTTGTTATTAATATTATCATATTTAACTGATAAAAAGCAGCTATTCTACTTCTAGTCTAGTTAGTAGAGACCTGGATAATACTGGATTGGCTGGAAGAGTCTAGATCTACTACTTAGTTAACTTAGTACTACTACTTACTAGATCTAGTAACTAAGAGTAGATCACTAGATCTAGTACTACAGTACTAGTAGTAGTACTAGTACTAGTAGTACTAGCCTAGGACTAGAGACTAGACTACTAGACTAGACTCTAGAGTGAGGATGTGACCGGATGTCAAATTTATTATAATCAATTATAATCTAGATCTAGTAACTATAGTTATAGTAGCTTCTTATATTAGGCACAGCTCATCGAAATCTCCTTTAAGAAACACGTCGCTTTTTTTGTTTATAATTAATTTGTTTTTATGTTTGGAGCTAAAAACGATGTTTCGGGACAGTGCATGTCTAATTTTAGATAAGTTCCTGTATTTTTGTTCCGCTTTTCCAAAGCAGATGGCAGTTTTTTAGATTCTCGGTAACCAAGTATGTAAAGCTATTGTTTAAACCTCCCCCGGCATTTCATACCCATATAAGGGATAAAGGCTATATTATGAGCCTGTTTGATCGTAGGCTGGTGGATCTATCAAAATAAGCTTCCAAACATCTTTAGAAAGACATTCCAATCACATTCATACTGTTAGCTGTTAAATAAAATTTAAAAAGGAGGTGTTTCAATGAATAATAATGAATTAAACACATTCTCCTATAGTGCACAAGGCAAAATCGTAATAAGAAATATTATTGGGATTAATAAATCTATGATTTTTTTCAATAAATAAATGTGACCTAGATCGAGATATCTAGAATATATAATTTATGAATGAAAGAAAAAGTGCGGGCTGCTAATTTGAAGCCAGAGACCATGCCCACTGCAGGTGATCATGCCAGGCGAGCGCTGGTGGTGAGGAGAGGTATACACTAAGCGTGTAGTGTCACAACCTATCATACAGGCAGTGGAGGGAAGGGGGAGAGAGTCATGAAAAGAATTATAAGCATCTATGGGAGGGAGGGGATGTTAAGGTGTAACAAAACGAACATCCAAATTATGAAAAGAAGAGGGTCCTTGGATGGGAATTAAAAGAAAGAGACAGTGAATACATGTAGCCTAGTTGAAAATATCATGTTTATTAAATTTTATAATAATTAATAGATCTATAATTTTATAAATTTATTTCCTGTCTGTTTCTACACATAGATTATATAGGTAGGCATATATATATATATATATATATATCTAGAGACTAGAGAGAGAGAGAGGCAATATACTATAAATACATATTGCAGAAGTGAATCTACTTCTTTTAATACAATCTAAATAATTTTTAATTAACACAGATATAATTTATTAGCAATAACATAGTGGTGTTTCTTAACGGTGCTCGATGTGCGCTAAAGGAGAAAGCACAAAAACTGCGTTTATTATAGGAGCATGAAGTGACCTGATTTATTTTAAAATAAAATCTTGACTATGGGTGGTAATACAAAGGAACACAGCTATTTTTATAGTCCTTTAGTTGCAGAATAAGAATCTGCTTTCAGTTTTTTTGTAAGTTAAACCGTCACCAAATAAAAAAATAAAATAAAAATTTGACCTAGTTCCCGAATACGGTGTGCCTAATATAAGAATCTACTATATATACATCTAGTAAACTTTAGCTTTACTAAACCAATTTGTGTTTTTTTTACTATTAGAAATAATTAGATCTAGATCTATTATTTATTTTTTTATTATAAACTATTTTATAGACATGATCTAAGATCTAGTAATCTAGCGTAGTAAAAAAAGAAATTGAATTATTCTAGATCTAGATTATTCTACTAGATCTAGGTCCTAGGATCTAGTGTTACAACTGCTGTGTGCTAGAGGATATTAGAGAGATCTAGAGAATTCTTAGTGAATATTATTATTAACTGTATTAGTATTAATAAGTATTATAATATTAGACTAGATCTAGTCTAGTCTTCTTTTAACACAAATAAAAAAATGTTTTAATAATAATGAACATTATGATTAAAAATGAAAGCTTAAACGACTGCAGGAAAAGTCTCTAGAATCTAAATCTAGATGTCTAGGAAAAAGTCCAAATTGAATTTATAAAAATAATTTTTAGCCCTTTCTGTAGGAAATATATTCATTTATTGTAATTCAAATTAATAAAGAAACCTGTAAACTAATACCGAAATTTGTGACATTTCAATTATAATTTTTTAGATATAGACTTTTTAGTGAACCAATACCTATTTGTCAACAGTGAAAATGTTTGTTTGTTTGTTAAATGTTTTACATGTTTCAGATGTTCCTTCAGTGTTTAAGATAGTTTACTTCCTAGTCCAAACCTCCCGCAGGACGATGGGGGATGGGAACGGGCAGGTTTTGGACCTGGGACCATCGATAAATCCAAATGACAGTCCAGAGCGCAAACTGCATGACCAAGCGGAACTCCAGTACTGGAGAAACACTCATATATAATATATATTGATATAACTCATTTATTGATCCACATACTAACTTGTTTTAATCAATTGATTAATTTGTTTTGTTTTTTTATACCAGAAAAATGAGTAAACTTAACTGACATTGAGATCTTATAAATGTCCATGATGGCTGATACAAGCCATGGCTCTGCTTTTGCTCTAAGCAATGTCTTAAAACATTTGAAGAAAGAAATAGATGAAACAGATTTGCCGACACAACAATGTGAAGACTTTCAATTGTCAAACATAAAAATAGAGAAGACAGAAGAAGAACAATCATTCCTTTGTAAACAGCAATCAGAAAACTGCCCTTGTGCTCAAACTTCATATTCGAACTTTGGACATCAGGTATTGTATTTTAGACATAACACACTCTAGGCATTAATTTAAAATAAATATTCTCTACCTTGCAATATTTAAAGTGAACATTTATTGCCCTTTAGGGCTGTCATCAGAGATTGATGATGTTCTTTAAATCTACATACTTGATCAAAAGTAACTAGGTACTGGGGCGAAGTGGCTGAGTGGTTGAGCGCTTGGCTTCCAAACCTGGGGGTTTAAATCACAGTTTTCTTCTTCTTCTTCTTCTAGCCAGCTTTATTGCTGCTAAGCTGTGAGCTCTTTTGCAGAATGTGCCAAGGAAAAAAAGTGTGTTGTCAGGGTGTTGGTTATGTTGGGCTGTAGTGGAAGTAGGGTCTGCCTAAGGTGGATTAGGGAGGGGCATTCAAAGAGGATATGGTTTAAGGTTTCATAAGGGTGGGCGCAGTGTCTGCAAAGGGGGAGTTGTGTGCAGTTCATTTTGTTCAGATGGTAATTTAATAGAGGTGTTTCCTGTTCTTAGTTGGAAAATTGTAGATTGTTCTTTTGGGGGGGGGGGGGGGGAGGAGGAAGTTAATACTGTCCAGTTTATTAGGCATAGTCATTTCTTTGTACATGGCTCTGCCTGTGTTTCCTGATGCCCATTGGTTGAGCCACTCCACTTTGTGATTGTTGACTAACATTGACCTTAGGATGGGGTAGCTTACAGGTCTGTCAGGTTGTTCCATAGATGAACCTGCCTTTGATAGCTTATCTGCCTTTTCATTTCCCATGATGCCAATCAGACAATGTGTCCAGGGATCCACTGTAGTGTGATATTGATATTTTGATATCATCTGGTGGATTATCACAATTAGTGTTGTCAACTCTCTTGGGCTGTTTGAGGTGTTGCTGTTAAGTGCTTGCAGAGTGGATTGGGAGTCTGTAAAGACAACAATATCTGATGGTGATTGCACTCCTTCATATAATTTGTTTTCCACTGTCTGTAGTGCTATGGTAATTGCCTCAATTACGGCTTGAAAGTTTGAGCAGTAATCCCCACATGGTACACTTATTTCAAAGTGTTTATTTTTAGGGAAGACCAGGAAGGCACCAAGACCAGCATTGATGGTGGCTTTGAAGGCCAATCCATCAGTATATATATGGATATCTGTTTTTGGATAGCTTTCAATTATTTTGAGCGTGCCTACTTTGAACTCCAGTGGATTTGATTCTTTTGTTAAGGTGTTATTTAGTAAATGTGTTTCAATGGTTGGTTGTCTGTAGTTTAGTCCGGGCGTTATGTTTGAAAATCTGGTAATTTTTTCTCTGTTATTGGGTAGGTGGTGTTTTAGGGCTAGTTCATCAGTGAGTTGAATTAGAGTTCTTTGCTTTTTTTTGGTTGTTTTTCCTATTTCTCTGTGTTAGTAGTTTATTAGAATGATCGTCCTCCAACCTTCTGTATCTCTCAATAGCTTCTAATGCTGCTCTGTTGCGCCTTAACTTAAGAGGTTCAATATTGGAGTCTATTTCACAGGCTGCTGTGGGAGTAGTTCTCATACCTCCACTAATTAGACGCAAGGCTTGGTTTTGGATTGTGTCTAATGATGATTGATAGGTTTTGTTGGCAGCTACTTGTATAGAGAGACAATTATCCATTACAGATCTGACGTATCCAGTGTGTAACTGTCTTAAGGTTTTCTTTTCAGCTCCCCAGGATGTTCCTGCTTGGTGTTTTATTATGTTTGATCTTAGTGATGCGTTTTCTTTTAAATCAGCCATAAAGTGTTTTAGAGACAGTCTTTGTTCTAATTTTACACCAAGATATGTTGGATTTTCTTCTTTATTTATTGGCTGTGAGTCTATTTTTAGGATGTAGTTTCTTTTTGCTATTTTGTTGCTGTGGCTAAAGATTGAATAAACTGACTTTTCTTTATTTCCATTTTCCATAATTTTGAAAACATGCAGATTGTTGTATGGGCTCTGTTTAATTAAATGGTCATCTGCGTAAAGTGCCTTATTGACAGAAATGAGGTCTGGGAGTTCATTCATGAAGATTAGAAAGAGAGTGCAGCTAAGGGCTGAACCTTGTGGTAGTCCTTCTTCCAAACTTTTTTTGCTAGAGATGGCACCTTTGAATCGGGTTTGGATGGTTCTGTTTTTTAAGAATGCCCTGATCCAGCTGTACATTTTTCCATGGATGCCCATTTTTTTCATCTTCAAAAATAGACCTTTTCTCCACACTCTATCATAGGCTTGTTGCAAATCTATAAATACTGCTGTAGTGTGCTTGTTTTCAAGAAACCCTTCTACTGTGTCCTGGATAAAATGATAGAGGTGGTCTTCTGTTCTACTTGCTTTCCTGAAGCCAGCTTGTGCACTGTGGAGTGAGCAAGTACTTTCTAGCCACCAATAAAGTCGGTTATTAATCATTTTTTCTGCCATTTTGCCAATGTTGGATGTTAGAGATATTGGTCTATAACATCTTGGGTCTCCAGGTGGTTTATTTTTCTTTAAAATGGGTATTATGTTTGCAGTTCTCCATTCCTGTTGAATGTCTCCAGTTCTCCATGTATGGTTGATAAAGTTAAGCATACAGTTTTGGGCATGTGGTCCTAGTCCCCGGATCATTTCATTTGTTATTTATCGGGTCCAGGGGATTTTCTTTGGGCAGTATTGAGCTCATATAGAGTGAAGGGAGTGTCAAAGATCTGACAGTTGGAGCTTTTTCTTTTTTCTTTAGGATGTTACTAAAGGCCTGGTCCAGTTTCTTGGTTTTGACTTGTTGATGCTGGCAAAGTATTTATTGAAGGTTTCTGCCTTTTTAAGGTTTTCTGTTATTAGATCATCAGTGCCTTTTATAGGTTGGGGGTTTGTTATTTGTTTTCTTCCTGCTAGCTGGTGCAGAAGGGTCCAGGCCTTTCGACCATCCTTGTTTAGATCTAGTTGTTCGCATGTTGTGGTCCACTTTTTCTTTTTTTCTGTTTTAATTTTGTATCTTAAAAGCCCTGTCAATTTGTTGTACTTTGTCTTGTTCTCTCTAGTAGGATCACAGTTAAAAGTGAAATTTTAAATTTTGAGGGCGCCCCTTAAGTCCACCCATCTCTATTGAGTACCTGATTTTAGTTAGAGTCATCCATAACAAAGTTCGAATGGAGTCATCCGCGCAACAAATCTTGTTCAATAAAATAGACAATAAGTAGGAAGATACTGACATCTCCCTTCCACTGATAATGAAACTTTGGTGCTTTGATAACAAGATATGGAGAAGGGAGAAGCAAAATATTTGAGCTTGTTTAGGAGTGTGAACAATTATTCTGCTCAGCGCTTAGGTTTTTGTTGAACAGTTATTACCTTACTATAAAAACTCTTTTGTTTCTATTGTTATGATATGATTAGGAATTAGTTATTTGTTTCGGGAATAGGGTAAAGTTTTACTTAGCGACGATGACGTAAAGTTGGTTAAAAAACAAGAACGATCTAAATGACGCTAAAAGAAGACGCTTCTTATAGAGCAGTACAATAGATATACGGATTTACGGACATAGCTGACATCGGACGATTCCCTTCTTGATTATTAAATATATTTGTAGAACAACATCAGCGTCGACTACATATTTGATTGTTTCGGCCTTTCGCCGGTGTAGTTGAATAGTAGTTGAGTAGTTGAGTTCAGCGTTACTTCCAGTCAGATCTACACTAGATATATTTCCAAAAATCAATACCGCGCTGAAGCCTTAACACTATGGAAGAAATTTATATATGAACTCTCATTACTTTATTTTATATTAATTCTTAAAATCTGTTCCTTTTTTTTTATAGTAGCACTCTCATTACAAAAGTAAATTAAATCGTCAGTTGATAGTCAAACAAAACAAAAAACTATCAATATTAATCTGTGCACTGTGAACAATACACAATGACCAACAACTAATTACTGTTAATCATTCACCATTGACCAGTGAATCCAATATATATATCTTGCTTCATTTTCCCTTTTATGAAAAATAAACTCTTCTAGATTATGGTGCTGTGAACAATTCCTTGGAATATTTCTTCTTCTTTTTCATCGTTCTCATTGTTATGTTGGAGTGTTCATATGACTAGACCAATACATGAGATGAACTGCGCAGTGGTTTCCAAATCAGGGAGCTCTCCATATAGTTTTCTTTCTATTGGGGTGATTTGGGGGCCAATGTCTTATACGGGCCTCTTGGTAAAGAGAGCAGTTTTGGAGGACATGGTCGGCATTTTCTGGTGATACTCCACATGGGTAGATTTCATTGGTTCCAATTTTGAGCTTCCGGTACATGTGTTGTCGCATTCTGTTGTGTCCGGTCCTGAGTCGAAAGATTAGACGTTGGTCTTGTCGGGATAGCTTATAGTAAGCGTCATCTTTCTTGTGATTTGGATGGGAGCTCGTCCATTTCCCTTTTATGAAAAATAAACTCTTCTAGATTATGGTGCTATGAACAATTCCTTGGAATATTCTTTGGGGTATTTTTTCTCCACTGTCACTGAACGTTTTGTTTTGTATTTGTATGCCAACTTTTTTTTGTTTATATTTTCTATTTTGTTTTCTATATCCCTATCTAACAATGCTACTATTTTTTTTTTATCTTACGTAGTACACAGAAGTCTCATTCATAAAGCGCTGGTTGTGAGTGTGCATGCGTTTCGTGTGTGAATGTTGTTCGTATTTGCATATTTATTGTTATTGCAACAGTAGTTACGCTGAGGTGGTCAATTGTAGTCAAACTGAATTTCTTTTTGATTTGACCAATAAAAATTATCTATTAATCTTATCTTACAGGAAAATACTGTAAAGCAAGAGATAGAAAGGAATGATTGTACAGATAGTAATAAACCATGGACCTTTGCTTCAAAGCTACTCGAAGTGTCGATGAAGGCAGACAACAGTCTTTGTCCTGTACCTATCATAATGCCAATTTTTAAACTGCATGGACACATGCCCGTCCCAGAAGTATCTGTGAGTCAAGTAAATGTCTGTTTATTAATTAAAAAACAAGAGCTTAAATCCATACTAATTGCTAATTTCATACCAAAAATAACCTTAATAAATCCAAGGGAACTATTTACTAAGAGTATAAATATGATAAGGGCTTAATTCTTGTTTAAGGATAAAATAATAATAATAATAAAAGTTCTTTTGCTAACTTAAATTACAAGCAATAATTTTTAAATTTGATAATTTTAACTTAATCATCAAAAATATAGTATATACTAAATATATTTTTTTGTCAGTTTAAAAGAAAACAATTGAAAAGGATATATAATGTTTTACATTGCAACATAATCTGAACAAATGCTAGGACTCTCTTTCTGGCTCTCTGTAAACACTGGACAACATGACAAAGCTAATTCAGGTTCTAATAAGATGTTACTTTACTGAGCGTAATAGATTACTGTAAAATATTGTACACCAAACACTGACTGTACAATTAAATGTTTGCAAAATGCTTTACATATTTTGGATGTGCCTTTAGATTTGAAGATAATTTCATCCTAGTACAAACCTGCTGGACAATGGGGTATGAACCTGGCACCCTCTAGACCATATGAACCTCAGTCCAGAGCACATACCATTTGACCTTCACTTTTAGTGGACTCTTTCTCATCTTGAACTTGTATTGGACTGTCTTGTCTCATCCTGAACTTGAACTGGACTGTCTTGTCTCATTCTGAACTTGTACTGAACTGTCTTGTCTCATCCCGAGCTTATACTGGACTGTCTTGTCTCATCCTGAACTTGTACTGGACTGTCTTGTCTCATCCTGAGCTTGTACTGGACTGTCTTGTCTCATCCTGAACTTGTACTGGACTGTCTTGTCTCATCCTGAACTTGTACTGGACAGTCTTGTCTCATCCTGAACTTGTACTGGACTGTCTTGTCTCATCCTGAGCTTGTACTGGACTGTCTTGTCTCATCCTGAGCTTGTACTGGACTGTCTTGTCTCATCCTGAGCTTGTAATGGAAGTCTTTTCTCATCCTGAACTTGTACTGGACAGTCTGTCTTGACACTCCCACTTTATCTCTGCATATATGGTCCCATGGTGGCTGAGTGGTTTAGGGCTTGGCTTCCAAACCTGGGGTCCTGGGTTCAAATCTTGGTGAAGACTGGGATTTGGAATTTCAGGACTTTTAATGCTACTGGCTAGTTGCTAGTTCTTTGTAGATGGTCACTGATGATTCGCATGTAGGGTGTTCACACCAGAAGAGTTGCTTCTCATCCTTTAATTTTCAAACCCATTGGTTTTAAGGTAGCAAACCCTCAGAGACAAACCCCTCAGAGACAAACCCCTCAGAGACAAAGGGCCTCAGAGACAAACCCCTCAGAGACAAACCCCTCAGAGACAAACCCCTCAGAGACAACCCCTCAGAGACAAACCCTCTCAGAGACAAACCCTTCAGAGACAAACCCTCTCAGAGACAAACCCCTCAAAGACAAACCCCTCAAAGACAAACCTATCAGAGACCCTCATTTTCTTAATTTTGCATTAGGAATATTTTTTTTCTACTTAATTGCATTGAAGGGACCATAAAATTAGGTTGGGTTTCTGTATTGGGTTAGGTTTCTTAGTGCTCTCATCTCCTTCAATCAATTTATGATGGTGAATAATTACACATAAAAATAGCTTTTTTTTTTCTTCTTTTGTTCAAGCAGGTATATGAAATTGAATCAGAAAAAGACATGACTTCAGAAAATTGTGCACTCACTACAATCAAAGAAGAGGACAAGAAACAGAACCATCCTAATGAGACTATTGTAGGAACAGAATCTCCGATTTCTTCCTGTCATCAAGGGGAAAATCACCATGGTAAAATATGGCTGAAAGAAGACTCTGACTCTTCAAGTTTGACACAACACCAAAGGATTGGTACTGGTGAAAAAACTTTCAAATGTCAGAAATGTTTGAAAGAATTTTATCGATCTTCTGATTTAAAAAATCACTCGAGGGTTCACACTGCGAAGAAATGTTTTACATGTCAGATGTGCAAGAAAGAGTTTTACACATCTTCTGTTTTAAAAAGGCACCAACAACGCCATGGCAGAGAAAAACCTTTCAAATGTCAAATATGTCTTAAAGAGTTTGATAGGTCATCTTACTTAAAGAACCACCTGGTCGTTCATACCGGCGACAAACCTTTCAACTGTCGTATATGTTTCAAAGTTTTTTCTAGATCCTTTGAATTGAAAAGGCACCAGCGATATCATGTAGGGGACAAAATTTTCAAATGTCAAACGTGTGAAAAAGAATTTACTAGATCTTCTAGTTTAAAAAATCACCAGGTGATTCATACTGGGGGAAAACATTTCAAATGTGAAATTTGTCTTAAAGAGTTTTATAAATCTTGTTTTTTAAAAAATCACCAGAAAGTTCATGCCGGACCTTTCAAATGTCAAATATGTCTGAAAGAATTTCCTAGACCTTATACTTTAAAAAGGCACCTACTAATTCATAAAGGTGAAAAACCTTTCAAATGTCAAATATGTCTAAAAGAATTTAATACATCTTCAGCATTAGAAATACACCACAGTATTCATACTGGGGAAAAACCTTTCCAATGCAAAATATGTCTAAAAAAATTCAAGAAACCCACTAGTTTAAAAAATCACCAGGTGAAACATACTGCTGAAAAACCTTTCAAGTGTCAAGCTTGTCTTAGAGAATTTTATTTATTTTCAGAGTTAAAAACTCACCAGAGGGTTCATACTGGTGAAAAACCTTTCAAATGTCTAATTTGTTTGAAAGAATATTACACATCATCAGGTTTGAAATTTCACCAAAAGATTCATACTGGGGAGAAGCAATTCAAATGTCAAGTATGTCTGAAAGTATTTTTCAGTCTAAGTCACTTCAAAATGCACCAACTAATTCATACTGGTGAAAAACCTTTCAAATGTCAAATATGTCTGAAAGAGTTTACTCAGTCTCAGCATTTAAAAGGTCACCAGCGAATTCATACTGGTGAAAAGCGTTTCGAATGTCAAATATGTCTAAAAGGATTTTCTCTCTTTGGACAATTAAAAACTCATCAGCTTATTCATACTGGTGAAAAACCTTTCAAATGTCAGATATGTCTTAAAGAATTTTCTCAATCTCAACATTTGAAAGATCACCAACGAATTCATACTGGTGAAAGACCTTTCGAATGTCAAATATGTCAAAAACGTTTTTCTAGATCTCAACATTTAAAACAGCACCATCTAATTCATACTGGTGAAAAACCTTTTGAATGTCAGATATGTCAGAAAGAATTTTCTCTGTCGTATAATTTAAAAAAGCACCAGCGAATTCATACTGATGAAAAACCTTTCAAATGTCAAATATGTCTAAAAGAATTTTCTGAGTCTTATAATTTAAAAAAGCACCAGCGAATTCATACTAATGAAAAACCTTTAAATTGTCAAAAACAACATTTAAAAAAAAATATCGGTGAAAAACCTTTCAAATGTCAAATATGTCTAAAAGGATTTTCTCGACCCCAACATCTAAAAACTCATCAGCTTATTCATACTGGTGAAAAACCTTTCAAATGTCTGATATGTCTTAAAGAATTTTCTCAATCTCAATATTTAAAAATACATCATCGAATTCATACTGGTGAAAAACCTTTTGAATGTCAAATATGTCTAAAAAGATTTTCAAGGCCTCAACATTTAAAAAAGCACCAACTAATTCATACTTGTGAAAAACCTTTGAATGGTCTAAAAGAATTGAATAGATCATCTTCTTCTGAATTAATAAATCACCAGTTGATTGAAACTGTTGAATAAACATTCAAATCGGTCGACAAGAATTAGATAATTTTATACAAACAAACAGCAATATAGTTTGATCACTATAATTATTAGTGAGAAAAATTAAAATTTCAAAAACAATTTATCAAAAGGGAATTATCTAGTTCTTCAGATTAAAAACAAATATACCAGCTGTCATTAAGAGCAGGGAAAAACAATAAATGTGTTGTGGCATCTCAGAGATTGATAAGTTTCTGTGGGCAATACAGTACAGAAGTTGCAAAATATTGCACAAAATGTATCAATGATGACCTGAGAGGTATGATGCAAAACAATTCATTTGGCAACAATTGTAATGGTAAAAATTTAGGTGACAGAAGTGGAAAATAAATTTTTTTAACTGCCATTTCTTCATAAGAAAGATTTCCTAAAAAAAAAAAGTACAAACCCTTTAGTTAACACAAAGTTGAGGTCATAGACCTGTTGAACAATGTTGAAGGCAGATCCAATCGAACTCTTCTTTATCGTGGTCAAAAACAAGTCAACAAAACTGATTAAATTAGCATCATCTTCTGATATCAGCTCCATATCCAAATGAATTATAAACCAAGCCATTTCTGGGATTTCATTTCTGTAGTATCTGCTTTAGGCTGCTGTCCCTGCCTGCCTCTGTCTCTGGAGGGGGGTTATGAGCTAGGATGTAGATCTAATAATCAAATCCAAGACAAATTTACCTTCATTAGTTGTCTGAAAATAAACTGCGATTCCCTAATTATGTGTGGACTTCATTCATTACGTTACAGAACAATAGCTATCATGCAAGGCTTTAACCAATATGCTCGTTAGGTTTACTGTGCAAACCACAATTTATGTAAAATAACTTAAGCTCCAGTGATGTAAATGTGTAGGTGAACAAAATAATTTTTTTTTTTTACATTTAGATCTCAACTGTTGTGAGTGAGGCATCTATATGGTACTGGGGTATCAACTACTTTCTTTTATGTATAGTATGCTATTATTGTGCCTCAAGGGCAATGTATTGTTATCAGCATATATAGAAGTGAAATGATTAATTGAAGGATTGAAAAATTACTATGAATTGTTTTGGTCCATAAAAGGATTACATTCTAATACGTATTGTGTTATTCTATAAGTATCATGTTTTTGTTATATGTTTGTTCAGGGGTTCTCAACCTGTGGGTCGCGACCCCTTTAGGGGTCGATTGACGATTTGCCAGGGGTCGCCTAAGACCATCGAAAATATGGATTGTTTTTGTCTATTCTTCTATTGGTGTGTGGATGGGGGTCGCTGCAGAGTGGGGATTGTAAAAAGGGGTCGCCGAGCTTAAAAGGTTGAGAACCGCTGTGTTAGTTCATTCCATTGTTTTTTTTTTTCCTTAATCTTCATATCCAATGTCTTTTATATACTGGTAGTTAGTTGCCCAAAAGAAAGCCTTTATTTAAGACAGGGCTAAAGACGAAAAGAAAACTTGGGCCAACACATACCTGTACAGCCCTGGACAACGGCTTTTGTCTGTGCTAAATGCGGAAGAAAATGCAAACTGGGTTTGATTATATAGTCATGTGAAGCACTGCACTCATCTTTAATCTTCGAAATGGAAGACATTGCCATTAGTTAGTTGTCCATTTTTTAAAATGTATTAGGTCAAAAAGTAAAAGTCTTGTGTTTTTATTTAAATAATATGTGCTGTAAACCCAAGAGCTGGGAAAATGTCATTATGCACTGCTGAATAGCGCACACAAATTATCTTGTACATTTTAAGGCATAGCTTGTGAACACTATATTTTGGACACTGAGTACTCCAATAATCTGGCTATATATAATACTAGCATGGTATGACTCGCATTCCGCAGGCCTTAGTTTGTGTATCACTGATCTAGTGCCATGTTTCCTTACATAGCTAATATAAAATATTGTGAAAATGGGTTTACCCGATTTGTTAAAAAGTTTCGTTCTTCAATAGAGATACATTTAGGCATTTTTTATTTTAAGGGTCTTTTTGTGGGAGAGACATTTAACTCTTTCTCTCCTAACTGACGATACCAACGTTGGTTCCACCAGAATGTGGTAAATAATTACGGAAAGAAAGAGTTGACATACACTATGGTCTCTGCAGTGATCTAAAGAACATTCATTTCAAATTTTATAAAGATTGGTCAAATTGTTTTTATTTCTATTCGAGACATACATACTCCTTACATTCTGCTTTATATATTAGATATAACATTTCCCCAATATATGAGAATCTCCAATATAAAAATACATGCCAATTTAGGTACACGCGGGTAATTCTTCTTCTTCTTCATCGTTCTCATTGTTATGTTGGAGTGTTCATATGACTAGACCAATACATGAGATGAACTGCGCAGTGGTTTCCAAATCAGGGAGCTCTCCATATAGTTTTCTTTCTATTGGGGTGATTTGGGGCCAATGTCTCATACGGGCCTCTTGGTAGAGAGAGCAGTTTTGGAGGACGTGGTCGGCATTTTCTGGTGATACTCCACATGGGCAGATTTCACTGGTTCCAATTTTGAGCTTCCGGAACATGTGTTGTCGCATTCTGTTGTGTCCGGTCCTGAGTCGAAAGATTAGACGTTGATCTTGTCGGGATAGCTTATAGTAAGCATCATCTTTCTTGTGATTTGGATGGGAGCTCGTCCATTTCTCATTTATTTTATCTACAATTAATTTCTTCATTTCTTCTGGATAGAGTGCAGAGTTTACTTGTGAGTTTGTTCTCCCTCTCTTGGCGAGTGTGTCAGCCTTCTCATTTCCTGCTAGTTGTATGTGAGCTGGTATCCATTGAATAACAGTTTTTTTGCTGTTGTGGTTGAGCTTTGTGAGTGCTGTTCTGAGGTTTTTAATATAAGGGGAATCAGAGTTTTGCAGGCTTTGGAGGGTTGTTTTTGCGTCTGTTAGAAAGACAATCTGACTGTGAGGGGAACTTGGATGATTTGCTAGCATGGTAGCAGCTAGTGCTAGTGCTTCCCTTTCTGCTCTGTGACTGTCAGAGAGCTCTCCAGTTGCAAAGGATTTTTCTAGTTTTCCTCCATCTGGCCATTCGATAAGTATTCCAGCTCCTCCGTTTGTGGTGGCTTTATGGGATGAGCCATCCGTGTAAACTCTGATCCACTGATTGCTAGGGTAATTGGTATGTAGAAAACAGTTCACTATTTCCTTGAGCTCTGTTGGTCTGTAATCAGATTTTCTTTTTATGTTTTCAATATGGTCCCTTATAGTAGGAAGAGGGCTTTCGTCCCAGGGTGGAGATTCATTATAGTGTATCGAGGATTCCAGAGTAATTTTTTCAAGTTGGTGTTTCTTTTTTAGGTTTAGAGATTCCTGTATGAAATTGGTCCTTTTGAGACGGTTTTTTGTGCCAGTTTTGTGGATTTTTGTTCTGAGTGGGTGCCTCTCCAAGGTTTCCAATTTAGTGAATTGGGAAAGGATTTTTATTTCTCTTCTTTCATCCAGAGAGATCAGGGCAGCGGTTTCCTCCATAGCTCTTATGGGTGTTGTTTTGATTGCTCCTGTCATTATCCTTAGACCAATATTTTGAACCTTGTCTATTTTTCTTAGGTTGGTTTGGGCTGCTGAGCCCCATGCTGTGGCACCATATTCTAGTACAGGTCTTACATAACTGGTATAGGTCTTTTTCAGGATGTTGTGATTAGCTCCCCAATCTGTGCCAGCTAATTTTTTCAAGAGGGATAGTCTCTGGATGCCTTTACTCTGTGTTTTATCTATTTGGTTTTTCCAGGTTAGTCTCGGGTCATAGGTGACTCCAAGATAAGTAGGGCTGTCATTTTTTTCTAAAGCTTCCTTATCTAATGTTAATTTTATTGTTTGTTGTTTTGTTGACAGTGAGAATATGGTATATGTTGTCTTTTTTGTGTTAATGGACATGCCCCAGTCTTTGGACCAATTATTGAGTTTATCAAGAGCATCTTGTAATCGAAATTTCGATGTTCCTAAATATTCTTCTGTGCTAATTAAGGCAAGGTCATCTGCATACATGCTGCTCTTAACTTTTTTGGGTAGGTTTTGATTTAGATCGTTTATGAATATTAGGAAAAGTGTTGGGGATAGGACTCCTCCTTGGGGGACACCATTTTTTATACCCACTGTGTGGCTTCTTTGTCCTTGCATGCAAACTAAGGCTTTTCTATTATTTAGGTATTCCTTTATCCAGTTGTACATTCTGTGGGATATGTGATGCTGGATTAGCTTGAGCAAGAGACCTTGTTCCCAGACTTTGTCAAATGCTTTTTCTAAGTCAACCCACACAATTGTTGTTGGTTTCTTTTCTTGAAAGCCGTCTTCTATTTCTTGTGTGATGAAGGCAATTTGATCTTCTGTTGATCTGCCTTTTCTAAAGCCAGCCTGGGCTTCAGTGAGTAGGTTATTTGACTCAAGGATCCATGTCAGCCTTCTATTTATCACTCTTTCCATCAGTTTGCAAGTACAGCTAGTGAGGCTGATGGGACGGTAGCTATCCAGTTTATTTCTTGGCTTGCCGTGCTTTAGTATAGGGATCATAATGGCTTTTTTCCAGATGTTTGGAATTCTGCCAGATTTCCAGCTAGCATTGAATAATTGTAGCAGTTTTCTTTTGGCTTGAGGACCCAAGTGAAGAAGCATGTCATTTGATATTTTGTCTGGGCCCGGGGCTTGTTTTGGTTTGAGGACTTTTAGGGATTCATCTAGTTCCTTCATTTTAAGATTAGTGGTCATTCCCAAGGAGTAAGCTGGATTGTTTTCTTTAAATTTATCTTGGATTTCTGAGTTTACATCTTTATTTCTACTTTCATTAATTTGTATTTGTCCTACGCTTTGGAAAAACTTAATGAATTCATTTGCTGCTTCTTGGCCTTTCAGGGGTTTGTTGTCCTTTTCTATTACTATAGGAGTTGTTCTGTTTTCTTCCTGGTTGAGACATTTGGCTATACGCCAGAGTTTGTGGCCATCTCTATCTACGTTTAGTTGTTCTGTTTTTTCATGCCAACTTTTCCTCATGGCGGAAAGGTAATTTTTCCTGAAAACTGCGTTAGCTGCTTTTAGATTTATGTTATTTTCTATACAAGGGTTATTTTCTACTGTGTTTCTGGCTTCAATAGTGGCATTGTGGAGTTGTTGAAGGTGATCAGACCAGTTGGGGATATAATCTTTTCTTGCTCCTCTAGGAATTGATTCCTTAGCTGCTAGGAGTATTGCTTTGGAGAAAGCTGAGAATGACTTATTAACCTGATTTGATTTGCAGTTTATTGAAGTTGTATATAGGTCTGTGAGCTTTGAGAATAGGTGCCAGTTGGCTTTTTTGTAGTTCCATCTGGGGATGGTGGAGTTTTCTGATATTTTGAAGGAGGTATCGATACTGATCAATATGGGTCTGTGGTCACTGGTGGCTAGCTGGTCTGCAACTTCTCTAGTGCACTTTTTGGATAAGTTGTCTGTTGCAAAGGCTAGATCTGGAGTGGTTGATGTTAGCCAGGCTCTTGAAAAAAAGGTTGGTTTGTCCTCAGGTTTATTTAGCAAGATAAGTCTGTTCTCTGCTTGCCATTCTTCAATTTCTTCTCCCCTGGCATTTAGGTCTGGGTATCCCCAGCTCTGAGAGTGACTATTCATATCTCCTAAGATTAGACAGTCTTCTTGGTCAGGTATTTGTATGTGGTCAATCTCTATTTCCTTGTCTGGTGGGAAGTAGCAGTTAAATAGATTAATATTTCCATCTGGGAGAATTAGCCTAGTTCCCATTATTTCTGATTCTGAGGAGTTGGGCATAGTTATGTCTGTGGTAGGGATGTCATTTTTAATGAGGGTGAGGATTCCTCCTTTGGGTCTGATTTCTCTGTCTTGTCTGATGCAGGTGTAGCCTCTAATGGAGAAACGAAGATTACTGTTCAAATGAGTTTCTTGGATGCAAGCTACATCAATTTCTTTCTCATGCAGAAATATTTTTTGAGCTTCTTTTTTCTTTTGGATGCCCTCTGCGTTCCATTGTAAGATTTTTAGACTTTTGGTCTTGGAGTGTTGGCCAGTAGTATTTACTTTCTTGTCCCTGCTCCTGGCTCCACAGGCAGAGATAGAAGAACCACCAGCTCGCTTGTGTGGGCTCCTTCGAGGCGGAGAGCCCGGCCCCCTACCTGCGCGGCGGGATTCCACAGGCAGGACGCCACATCTATTAGAATCGTTACTGAACTCCAACATAGATGAGGTTGCGTGTCAATGTGTTATGCGCCAGGAGGCCCAATGACTCCGACTTCAGCCTGCTTTTCTTTCTGGGTGTGCTCCCATAGCCTTTGATCATCCAAGATCATCTGCAAGGCAGCAGGTGTTTATTTTCGGAGTTTTCTCTCCTAGATGAACTGCTATCCCTAGCTAACGGGTTTCATCTACCCGGGTTTAGAGTTAGAGCGCCCTATACTCGCTTTTTGCAATCATTTCCCTGGATTTCTGAGATGTTTTTAGTAAATATTCTAACCACTGGAATACTTCACCTCATCCTCCATGACTGCAAACCAGTTGGTCCGCGGCTGTTTATTTGCTATTCACAGCTAACCCTTATATCTAAGGGTCTTTCCCCTATCCGCCACCTGGGGACGCGCTTGGTAGAAGGTGGTAGCTCCCCCAAGACGCGGGTAATTAAATCCTACTAATTTATGAAAATATGTACCGGTACATTGTTTATTCTTTTAACTAAGATATTTACCATCAAGAATGAAAGCGTGTTATATGTTATGCAATTATGTAGTAAGCAGTTAGGCATATTCTAGTGTTCTGGTCAAAGTAAAAGAACCAGGTATAATTAAAACATTTTTCAAGACCCATTCCAAATGACCTGAGCATAATGTGTGTTTGTTAGGTCCAGTTCTTGTAAGAGGTGCATCTGCAGTTTAAACTGAAATGTAAAAGAAAGCATTTTAAAAGCTCAACTGTAAACAAAATAAATGGACCCAATTAAGTAGTGTTTACTGAATTACCTTTTTTTGTTTATTACCTTATAAATTATGATTCCAATCAATAAACAGAGTAATATTGAGGATCAATTAACATTCATATAATTTTGTTATTTATCAGTGTTGTCTCCTTTAATAGTCCATCATATAATAGGCAGCATTTACAGACCACCAAATTCTAGTTTAGAATACATGCAGGAACTATGTAATCAGATTACTACACTTAAAGAGACAAATAAAAATGCAGTTTTTTGGATTATGGGTGATTTCAACCTACCTGATATAAATTGGAAAACACTAACCATAGATAAACACCAAAACCTTAAGGACATAAATGAGCTTTTCATAGAAACTTTACACAACCTAAGTTTAGATCAAATCATTAAAAAGCCAACTAGATTAAACAACACATTAGATCTCTTCTTAACCAACAGACCTGGATTAGTAGTTGATTATGAAATTATCCCTGGTCTATCAGACCATGAGATCATAAAAATACACAGTCAGATAAAAGCAGTAGCCAATACAAAACCCAAAAGAAAAATCTTACTCTGGAATAAATGTAACCTGACACAACTACACCAAGCTGCACTAAACTTTCAACAAACATTCTTATTAGAAAAAGACATTAACCAACCAGTCGATGACCTCTGGAATTTCATTAAAAACCATCTTAAAAGCATTATAGAAAATCATATACCAACTAAATACACATCAAACAAAATAAATAAATGCTGGTTTAATAATATACTAAAGAAGCTTTGTAAACAGAAGGAAAACCTCTATAGAAAATTTAAAGAAACTAATGCAGAAAGAGTTTACAAAAAGTATATAAAAATTAAACACTTAACCCAAAAAGTAAGCAGACAGCTGCAGAGTGAATACATAAACAATGTAATATCTAAAGATAACAACAAAAACCTATGGTCTTACATTAAGTCTAAGAAAATGGAAACAACAGGCGTAGCGCCATTAAAAGATGAACATAACATAATACATAATGATAATGAAACTAAAGCAAACATTCTAAACAAATACTTTGCATCAGCATTCTCAGCCCCAGGAGACAAAGACATATTACTGAATTTGAACCAAGTAGACAACATAGAAGATATAGTAGTACAAGAAAATGGAATTCAAAAACTATTAGCCAACACCAAACCAAATAAAGCTTCTGGACCTGATGGTATTCCAGCTAGATTACTCAAAGAACTAAGTAATGAGCTATCCCCAGTGTTCAAAATACTCTTTCAGGCTTCACTTAACCAGGGCAGAGTACCAAAGGACTGGAAAGAAGCTAATGTCACCCCCCTATTTAAAAAAGGAGAAAAATCTGACCCAGGAAACTACAGACCAGTATCACTTACCAGCATCACATGTAAAATCCTAGAACACATAATATGTAGCAACATCATAAACCACTTAGACAAACATAATGTCCTCACACCATACCAACATGGCTTTAGGAAATATAGATCATGTGAAACACAACTAATAGGACTAATTGATGATTTTTCAAAAGGTTTAGATAATAGTGAACAAATAGATGCTATCTTACTAGATTTTTCTAAGGCTTTTGACAAAGTTCACCACCATAGTTTGCTTAAAAAATTAAAATATTTCGGCATTAATGGTCCACTGCATCAGTGGATTAAAGACTTTCTGATAGGGAGAGAACAAACTGTAATAATAAATGGCTCTAAATCAACACCGATAACAGTAAACTCAGGTGTACCTCAAGGTACAGTCTTGGGTCCACTACTATTTTTAATTTACATAAATGATTTACCAAATTGCATTAGTTCAGGAACAAAAGTCAGATTATTTGCAGACGATTGCATAATATATAGAACAATAAAAACAACACAAGACACAGATATTTTACAAAGAGAATCAGATGAATTACAGAAATGGGAATCAAATTGGAGCATGTCTTTCCACCCAGAAAAATGTCAGTTGTTAAGAGTAACAAAAAAACTAAAACAAATTAATTCCACTTATCTTATTCATGGCAAACCAGTATCACAGACTAAAAACGCAAAATACCTAGGTGTTATAATAAATGAAAAACTATCATGGAATCCACATATTGATGAAACTACAAAAAAATCAAACAAAGCATTAGGATTTATTAAAAGAAATTTCTATAAATCAAATAAGAACATAAAACTAAAATGTTACTTAACCTTGGTTAGGCCAATAATAGAATATGCATCCTCTGTTTGGGACCCCTCAACTCAAGAAAACATTAAGAAACTGGAACAGACACAAAATAGAGCAGTGAGATTCATAACAAACGAATATTCACATTTGACTAGAGTAACACCTTTAGTAAAATCACTAAATTTAGAAAGCCTTCAGGACAGAAGGCTCAAAAGTAAAGTAGCAATCATACATAAAACACTGAACCATAATCTTCAAATACAAAAACAAAATTTAATAAAATACTCCGAAAGACACAAAGATAAAGGCACATTCCTCGTCCCATATGCTAGGACAAATTTGTACAAATACTCCTTCTTCCCTAGTGCTATTAGAGCATGGAATGGGTTGCCTGAGCTAGCCAGGAAAACCAGTGACTTGGCAGAATTTAAGTCATTGGTTAATATGCATGACTAAATGCATCACGCGGACGTAATCATCTTCTTTTTTGAAGTAACGTCTGTATTATATAAGATAAGAAGATCATATGTAGTCCTTGTTGTAATCTTGTGTTATCTCCCTTTTAGATTGTTGTAATCACAGACCTATAAATATTATACCTAGACTGGCAAACAGAAACAAATTCTCATGGGGGCGAGGTGGCTAAGCACTTGGCTACCGAATCTGGGGTTCGAATCTCGTGAACACTGGGATTTTGAATTTCTGGATTTTTTAGGGCGCCCCTGAGTCCACCCAATTCTAATGGGTACCTGACATTAGTTGGGGAAAGTAAAGGCGATTGGTCATCCTGCTCGTTCACCGTTGGCCACAGAAACAGATGACCTTTACATCATCTGCCCCCATAGATCGCAAGGTCTGAAAGGGGAAACTTTACTTTTTTTTAGTGATAGATCACAGAATTATATATATATATAGAGAGAGAGGGGTGTATGGGGTATCTAGGAGGGGTAGCACCTCTAGTGGACAGGCAGTCGTACCCTCTTTATGAGGGTAGCTTGGCTCACTCTTCTTCCCCACTCGGTACCCAACTCTCACCTGTGGCTCCCAGAAGCTGTAGCATGCGCAGCGGCCACACTCCAGAAACGGCTTTGACTGGCCGGCTAAACCAGGTAGAGGGTATCTGACGTGTCCATGGCACTCAGTACACTGAGGTTCTGTCAAACCTAGCATGTGAAGTCTGGACTTGGCGGCCTGTGCGTAACGTCACAAATCTAGACTAATCGGACAGAAAGGCAAATACCAGCACAGTGCTGTGGAGCACTCAAGAGCAGGACAAGACACACAGAAAGTCTATGGTCATCCACTGCACCCAAACTTGTCCCCGGACGTCTTGACCAAATCTTGCTTCCGGAAAAGGATGGGCTTTAGGGCGAGAGAGTGAGGTCGACGTGTTGCGCGAATCCTCCTCACTTTAATCAGAATTCCAGCGCAAGTCACTTGTCATCCCCCCCCCCCAAAAAAAAAACAACAAAACAGTCCCCTGGATGACAAAGTGGTTATCATTGAATCACTATGGACGAACTATATATATATATATATATATATATAGAGAGAGAGAGAGAGAGAGAGAGATTGTTATGTACGCAAGCTGTAAGGAAAGTCACCCCGAATCTAGTAAAGTCGATCACATTTGACCTAGAAATGTAAAGATCTTTAGTGTTCAAAGTCTAGAAATAATGCTACACCATTTCGCGGATTGTACTAGAATGAGCTACCTTAACAAAGTAGTCAAACAAGTCTAATGAAACAAAGCCATTTCCGGTTAGTTTCCATGGAGATAATGTTTCGAAAATCCTAAACAAAAATAATTAAAGTCTGTTAATTGTGATCATTGTGTGTACATTTAAATGTTTGTTTGTTTGTAAAATGTTTTACATGTTTCGGATGTTCCTTCAGAGTTGAAGATAATTACTTCCTAGTCCAAACCTCCCGCAGGACGACGGGGGATGGGAGCGGGCAGGGTTTGAACCCTGGACCACCGATAAATCTGAACGACAGTCCAGCGCACAAACCGCACGACCAGGCAGCCATATATTGATTAACTAGATCTTTCAAGATTATGGGTGTGGATTATCCGTTGTGGTTAAAATTGTGAGACGAGCGTACTCTTATTTTCAATGTTCAATTACTAGGTGTAGTTCTTAGTGATGGAAACCTGCATATAACTCTTTTGAAAAGGAACTTAAATATAACGTTTGTTTATAAATATACACGGGGTAAACTTGCTATAACATATATATATTAATATATATAGGGTATATATAAACAAAAATAAAACGCTATATACACTCACTGCTAATATACGTCTTTTCTTTCTTGCATCTGATTAGCCTCCCCTTTCAACTGCCAAAAGCTGTCATTTTATTCCATTTCAATTACGACAGACCTCCTGCCGGTTTATTCAAGGTGCACTATCATAATTCTTAAAATAATTCAAAAGGCTGGGAGTTACTACTTTCACACGCTTGTAGGACTATATGTATTTCTTTCTTATATTTTAAATACCTCTTTGGAATCCACAATATATGAGCTTGAATTCCGATGTTAACTCCTACCATATTTGCATCATTGTGGTATCCGTAATATTTAATGTATAGAGCGCTGTTAACAAACATTATGTAGGCACGAGAGCTAAAATGACAAACTAATGTAAAAAAAAAAGTAAATTGTAGTGTGGCATGTTGTCTGTCTGAGAACAATCGGGAGTGGATTCCATACCTTTGGTTCGTGCACTGAAAAAGCCCGCAAAACGTAGCTTTTGAGGGAGAAACGTGGCACTACTGAGATGAACTCCAATTGGTGACAAGGCAGGGAGACCTAGGTCTCCCGTAATGCCCTGGTAAGGAACACTGCTTTGTGGCGTAGTGCCTCAGAGCTTCCATACAAAACTACTTGACCACTGGATACGTCTACCTGCAACACGCGGAGCTGCGGACACTCTTGCAAGACGTGCACTACCGTCTCTTCTGTTTCCCCGCAGTGTCGGCAATGGGCATGAAAATTTGGCCGGAACCGGGCAAAGTAAGCACCAATGGGGCAGTGTCCCGTACGCGGCGTACGCCACTGCTCTATTATCGATTGTTCCGGCCTTTTTAGCCTCCAAAACGGGTCCTTTCGATTTGGGCGGCGCATGTGCTGCCAGACTCCCCTGGCAGTTTCGGAGTCATCCCAGGATTTCAACCATCTATCATATACCCACTCTCGTATAACTGTGGTAGCCTGTTGGTACGTACTTGGTGCTTCGAAAGTGGGCACGGCCAGCGCTCCTTCTCGTGCTAGAGCATCAGCCACGGCATTTCCCCTCATACACTGATGACAAAGTGTGGCCACCTTGTATGCGATTCTCGCTTTCACAAGAAGCCAATGGAATGTAGGCAAGAGAGCAATAGCAATTCGTGCAGTGCTGCTTGGATAAAACTGACTATTAATTAAACCCTTAAAATTATTTAAGTTCTATCATTAAGTTAGTTAATATTTTATGAAATAAAGTTTTATATTATTGTACCGATTAAGGCATGACAAAATCTTAATGATAACTGACATTTGTTAAACTTTACCACAGTTACTATGGTATTTGAAAAAAAAAAAAGAATTATGTTGTATTTATAAGTACATAACTCTACAAATCAATTCATCTGTAACTGTTTTTTTTTTTGACATGATAGTGGTCACAGCTATTTTGAATAGAAGTTTAAGTAGTAGATTCAGCTGACTCTGTAATGCCAGATGCACGTCTTGTAAGTAACGGATCGTACCGCGTGACGAACAATTTTTTTCGGTCATTAGAGTTTGTAACTTTTGTTGCGTCTGTGCTTATATAGGGCTTTTTTTTTGTGCCGGCACGCACCGTTACGGCGTACCGGCACCATTTTCAATGTGGGCAAAATTATTACTTTTCTTATATTTTAACGTTTATTATTAATTTATTTGTAGTTTAAAGTTAGGCAATCCATTACTGAGTACCGGCACCTATTATTATTTTTTTTTTACAAAAAAAAGCAATGTATATATATAGTTCGGTGATACTTGTCTGTTATTTTTTTATTTTTAAGTTCTGAGATGGAGAGCTACTTCCTTTTCCAAACAAAACAATAACATTGAATATAAATAGATCTAATACTAATATATTACTTTACTAGCATATATCTACTTCTAAATCTACTACCAGATCTAGACTCTAGTACTAGTCTAGTAGTTACTACTTAGCCCGGACTACTGCCGCACTGGCTTTAGCCTGTTAGTGTTTATGCTTTACTTTGGACTTAGTTCACTTAGACTTAGTCAAGTTAGTCGACTTAGACTTTAGACTTAGACTTAAAGTTAGAGTGACTTAGACTGACTTAGTTAAGTTAGTTCACTTAGAGTTAGAGTTAGACTTTTATAGTTTTAGTTTTAGCTAGCAGCTGAGATAGGCTTTTAACTTTATTTTTAAAGTAAATAATATATAACTAAATAATAAATAAGAATAAGATATCAGCATATCTAGATCTAGAATCTAAATTAACTCAGTAAATGATAGATATAGAATGTAAATGTACTTAAGTCTATCTATAACTAGAAAATCTAGATTCTAGATATTCAGAAAAACAAAAATATATTGACTATAGTACTATAGTCTATAGTGATATAGTGTAGCTAGAATCAGCTAGATCTATATGTAATGATAGATCATTAGTTTTAGATCCACTAGGTGTAGATCTACCCTATCTCTAGATTAATTTCTAGATCTATTTTGTTTCACAGTTACTGAAACGTATTTATATAATACAATATTTACTAAATTACAATATTAGAATATTCATATGATATTGTCTTGTTTGTTTGTATGAAAGAAGTGTTGTCATATGATACTATAGCAGAAGCCTTGGTGGACCAGAGACAGGGTGTGTAATTTGTAAAGCAGGGCAGTTCAGTAGAAGACAGTGAGGAGACCGAGACTGTTAGTCGGCCATGAAGTTGATCCTGGTGGAGTTCTCGAGTGAAACATGCCCATCAATTCATCTCTCTTGCTCATCATGGTACCTATCAATTGATCTGTCGTCCTAAGCATGGTACCCAATGATTCATCTGTCTTTCTCAGCATGGCACACATCGCTTGTTTGAACTCGTTTATGAGCTCTACGAAATCTGGTTTGAGTTCAAACAGGTACATGTTTGGATCTTCCTCTTCATCCATGAGGGCTTGCCGGAGACGTTTGTTAAGAAATTCGTTGTTCCTTTCGTAGTACTTCAGTCCTCGACATTTCAGCTCTTGTTAAAGTTCTTTCAGATTCAGTTCATATAACAGTTTTACAGAAGCAATAGGAAATCCCACTTCTAGACCCCAGTGTTACGATCCTCTCTCTTCTAATCAGGCTGATTTTTGTGTCAGGTCTATGCCTTTGTCTTTCCAAATTCTATTGTTTTGAGCTTTGCAAGTGCCACCGTGGACTGTGCTATCCTGGCCAGTAGTTCAGGTTCGGTTCGTTCACCCAAAACAACAGCTTTGAGGGACCGGTATTTAAAGCCCTGTTGGCAATTTTCGGTCATAATTTGTGTAGACATTGATTCACATGCCATATGCTGTGGGTGTCTTGTCTAGACACATCACCGAACCTGCTAGCCCTTCTTCTGTCCCTCTCAAACCATTTATGTATTTTTCTAAGGGCATGTTAGTAATTCTTCTTCCTCCCATGCTTACTGTACCTTCCATTCAATCCTGCCTACTTTCATGAATTCATTTCCTTATCTTCTTTCAAAGTGAAAGATGCTCTTGAAAGTCAGTTAATAATATTGTCAATAATGATACTCTTGGGTATGATCATGACTTAACACAATTCTAGAATCCATTTGAAAAGCATATTAAAACTATTTCTTAACATATTATGCAAAAATTATTTTAACTTATGAGCCTAAAGTTTGTAATTAATTAAAAAAAATTTTTAATATTTTTTTTTTATACCAGGAAAATGAGTAAACTTAACTGACATTGAGATATTATAAATGTCCATGATGGCTGATACAAACCATGACTCTGTTTTTGCTCTAAGCAATGCTTTAAAACATCTGAAGGAAGAAATAGATGAAACAGATTTGCTAACACAACAATGTGAAGACTTTAAAGTGTTAAACATAAAATTAGAAAAGATTGAAGCAGATCAATCAGCCCTGTGTCGCCAGCAATCTGAAAACTACCCCTGTGCTCTTAACTCTGATTTAAAAGATGGACATGAGGTATTTTATAATAGACATAATATATCACACTTCAATAGCATTTCTTTATTCTCTACTCTGCTATTTTATTATAGACATAATATGTCACACTTCAATGACATTTCTTTATTCTGTACACTGCTATTTTATTATAGACATAATATGTCACACTTCAATGGTATTTCTTTATTCTCTACACTGCTATTTTATTATAGACATAATATGTCACACTTCAATAGCATTTCTTTATTCTCTACACGGCTATTTTATCATAGACATAGTATGTCACACTTCAATGACATTTCTTTATTCTGTACACTGCTATTTTATTATAGACATAATATGTCACACTTCAATGACATTTCTTTATTCTGTACACTGCTATTTTATTATAGACATAATATGTCACACTTCAATGACATTTCTTTATTCTGTACACTGCTATTTTATTATAGACATAATATGTCACACTTCAATGGTATTTCTTTATTCTGTACACTGCTATTTTATTATAGACATAATATGTCACACTTCAATGGTATTTCTTTATTCTCTACACTGCTATTTTATTATAGACATAATATGTCACACTTCAATGACATTTCTTTATTCTGTACACTGCTATTTTATTATAGACATAATATGTCACACTTCAATGGCATTTCTTTATTCTCTACACTGCTATTTTATTATAGACATAATATGTCACACTTCAATGACATTTCTTTATTCTCTACACTGCTATTTTATTATAGACATAATATGTCACACTTCAATGGTATTTCTTTATCCTCTACACTGCAACTTTTAAAGTAAATATTTATTGCCTAGCTCACGTAGCACACACAGAAGTGACAATTCATTTGGTAAAATGATGCACCTTTTTTTTAGATTTTCGAATCAAATGAAAATTGGGATGAGCAAACCTTGAGGAGTGTCATCAGAGAATGATGATGCTCTTCAAAGTTACCTACTTGATTAAAAGTAACAAGTTACTAGGACCAGGACACCCATTGAAAGACAAAATGTATGATTTGCTTAATCTGCAAACTACTACACAGTTCATCAGATATTGGCATTTAAAAATAATCTGATACTTAATGAGACACATTTTGATATGGAATAGTTTTTCTATCAACAAACCAGCACAAAACAGCAAAAACAAATTCATAATTAAAATGGATTCTACACTTTTAAGAACAAGACAAAACTGTTCAGATTAGTGGAAAATAGAGGAAATAGAGAATTCAGTACATTCTAGATAATGAATAGGCGAAATAGAAAATTGTATAGAATGCTTTCTACCTTTCTGTTAATATTTATATTTTTTGTTCTTTCAATTCTCATGATGTCACAATTTTCATCTTATAGGAAAGTACTGTAAAGCAAGAGATAGAAAGGAATGATTGTACAACTAGTAATAAACCATGGACCTTAGCTTCAAAATTACTGGAAGTGTCAATGAAGGCAGACAACAGTTTTTGTCCTGTACCTATCATAATGCCTGTACACACCACTGTTCCAGAAGTGTTTGTGAGTCAAGTAAATTTCTATTATTGACTTTGTACAAACAAGATCAGAAATCCATTCTTATTGCTAATTTCATACTAAAGTAACTAAAAAAAAATATAAAAATATTGTTACGATCTTCTCAATCAGGCCTTCTGCAAACACTGCCCAACAACACAACACATCTAAAATATCAACTTGACATCAAGAGCTTCAATAAACAATGTGGCAGTTCAATAACCAATACATCAACAACAGCCAACAAACACAATTGGCTTCACTAACTTCAAATGCTTTACTACACAACAGAACTGCCTAGCTAATCACTACAAGTCTCTCTAGCTCGTACAGCTACATTTTTGATGACTCGCTTTGTAGCACACAGTCCTTACTGCTTGCTGTCCTGGACTCTACTGTCCTTTCTAATACACTCTCGTCTGTAAAGGTTATCTGTCACATGACCACAGCACAGGTCATACTTGCGGGCACTAGCAGTACTGTCCCCCTTATTCAACAGCCCTTGACCTGTGTGATTGGCCTGAGTAGTATGTATCAGTAGGCCACACACACATTAACCCTTTCAGTCCGCCACTGGAGTTACTACAATATAATATAAATATATAGATAAATCATAAAAAGAAAATTTTTTTTAAAGTCAATAATTCCTACTATACTGTATAACATATAGCAAGCTAAACAATAACATGATATATATAGTTGCAGATGTCTTGAACCATTGACCAGATAAAAAAAATCTTTATACTTTTGATGAGACCAAAGGCCTAAGAGTCTAAACCATACATATTTTGTTATTCAATAAATTTATGATGTGTGAATATTTATTAATTCTTTTTTTTTTCTTTTCAAGCAGATACAAGAAATTGAATCAAAAAGAGAAATTTGTGCATTCACTACTAGCAAACAAGATTACAAAAACCAAAACCATGCTAATGAGACTATTTTGGGAAATGAAATTGAACATTCTTCTTGTAACGAAAGTGAAAATCAGCCTTGTAAAATAGGTGTACAAGAATATTCTGACTCTTCAAGTTTGAAACAACACCAGAGGACTCATACTGGGGAGATACCTTTCAAATGTGAAATATGTTTACAAGAATTCAGTTGGTTTTTTCAATTACAAAGACACCAGCTAATTCATACTGGTGAAAAACCTTTCCAATGTCCAATATGTCTAAAAAAATTTACTCTGTCTCATTATTTAAAAAAACACCAGCAAATTCATACCGGAGAAAAACCATTTAAGTGTCAAATATGTCTAAAGGAATTTTCTCAGTCACATCATTTAAAAACTCACCAGCTAATTCATACTGGAGAAAAACCATTCAAGTGTCAAATATGTCTGCACGAATTTTCTAGATCTTTTCAATTAAAAAGGCACCAGCAAGTTCATACTGGTGCAAAACCTTTCAAGTGTCAACTATGCCAAAAAGAATTTTCTCAAGCTCATAATTTAAAAACTTACCAGATGATTCATACTGGAGAAAAACCATTCAAATGTCAAATTTGTTCGGAGGAATTTTTTAGTTTGTTTCTATTAAAAAAGCACCGTCTAATTCATACTGGTGAAAAACATTTCAAGTGTCAGATATGTCTAAAAGAATTTTCTCAATCTCAGCATTTGAAAAAGCATCAATTTGTTCATACTGGTGAAAAGCCTTTCAAATGTCAAACATGCCCAAAACAATTTTCTAGATCTTCTGATTTAAAAAATCACCAGGTGGTTCATACTGGTGCTAAACCATTTAAATGTCAATTATGTCCAAAAGAATTTTCTAGATCTTTTCAATTACAAAGGCACCTTCTTATTCATATTGGGGAATAGTCCTTGTCAATGTCTAATAAAAAATTGAATGGATCTTCTACTTCTGATTGGGTATTATAAATCACGAACCGAGTTAAACTGTTGAGTAAACATTTAAATGTCAAATATGTTTACAAGAATTTATAGTGAAAAACACTCAGAAGTGATTTTCCTAGAGGTTATAAAGTGTCAGCAGACGTTAGGAGCAGGAATATAGAATAACTTATTGAACCCCTTCACACCAAGGTTGCTATGTCACTACTGCAGCTGGAAATAATTTACTTGCAAAGCCAGACATCTCTGCTTGACAAATTTGAAGCAGTGCAGACAATTGACTTCTACAATGCGCTGCCTGCAGAAACGTATTCATCTTTTTTTTTGTTTTGAAGTGTACAACATATTCTTCTATATTCCTGCTCCAAAAATTATGTGAAAAATTTCACTTTGACGGAAAAAGTGTTGTTCAGATATCAATGGATGGCCCCAATGTCAACTGGGCCTTGTTCAAATTACTCAGTGAGGACCTCCAGAAAGCATCAGAAAAAAAGTTTGTGGACATTGGCAGTTGTGGGCTTCATACAATGCACAATGCTTTTCGTGCAGGCCTTGCATCAACTGGCTGGGAACTGGGTCATTTTTTCTCATCGCTGTCTTGGCTTTTCAAAGATACCCCAGCAAGAAGGGAAGACTTAACATCACTAACTGGCAGCAGTGATTTTCCTCTTGAACACTGTCAGCATCGATGGGTGGAGAATGTTGAGGTGGCAGAGAGAGCTCTCAAAGTATGGCCCCACGTAAACAAATTCATTCAGTCTTTAATTACTGATGATTTTGATGGTTCTTTAAGAGATTTGGATGCCACTTTGAGCTACTTAGTTCAGCTTGGCCGTGTCAGCGCAGATGTCTGTGATGATATCAAGTCGGAATTCACCCAGTGGCACAGTTCCATTGTCACCACAAATTCTATAGTATTCCAGTCCTTTAGTATCCAAAGTGATAGACTGGACACTTTTTTTAACCAACATATTAACAGTGAATTCAGTAAACTATGGGCACTAATAAGAGGAATTTTGATTCTGTCTCATGGCCAAGCCCAGGTCGAAAGAGGTTTCAGTACCAATAAAGAGACAATGTGCGTCAACATGATGGAGAGAACACTTATAGCCAAGAGAATGATTTTGTAACAGCATTGAAGCAATGGGAGGAATTAAAAATGTATCAATTTCTTCAGGCATGCGAATGGCTGCTGCTTCAGCCAGATCAAAGTATAGAATTTATCTGGAAGAAAGGGCTGAGGAGGAAAAAAGAAAGAACCTAAAAAGGAAAAGGAACGATCACATTGAAGAACTTGAGGCAATGAAAGCCAAAAAAGCTAGGTTTGAAAGGGACATTACAAGCCTCACTGACTCTGCGGACAAGCTTGCAGAAAAAGGCAGAAAACACTAACAGTCACAAATTTTTAATAGAATCCAATGCTTTACGTCGCTCTGCAAAGCTTAAAAAAGAGCATATTGAAAGACTTACTTTGGAAATCGAAACCAAAGTGAGGGAGATCAGTGGACTCTAAAAAACATTAAAAACCCTTGTATATATGTAAATATATTGTAAAGTATGGATGTTCAAGATGTGTTTTATGGTAGGCCTTACACTCATACTAGTTGATAATGTATTTTTTGCATGTTTTGAATATCTTGAGTAAGTTATTTTTATTTAGTAATCAAATCTAAATTATTCCAACCTATATATATATATATATATGGGCTATAAATATTTTTAAAAATTTTTTGGCGCGAATTATATGTCCTGGAATTTTTTAATTTCTCCTTGAAAACTCCTTGAATTTCAATTAGACTTTGGTGCAGAAACCCTGAATAACTCCAGCTGCTGTAGTGGCATAGCAACCATGGTGTGAAGGGGTTCAATAACTCCATCTGCTTCAATAACTCCAGCTGCAGTAGTGGCATTGCAAACAATGTTGTGAAGGGGTTCAATAACTCCAGCTGCTGTAGTGGCATAGCAACCATGGTGTGAAGGGGTTCAATAACTCCAGCTGCTGTAGTGGCATAGCCACCATGGTGTGAAAGGGTTCAATAACTCCAGCTGCTTCAATAACTCCAGCTGCAGTAGTGGCATTGCAAACAATGTTGTGAAGGGGTTCAATAACTCCAGCTGCTTCAATAACTCCAGCTGCAGTAGTGGCATAGCAACCATGGTGTGAAGGGGTTCAATAACTCCATCTGCTTCAATAACTCCAGCTGCAGTAGTGGCATTGCAAACAATGTTGTGAAGGGGTTCAATAACTCCAGCTGCTGTAGTGGCATAGCAACCATGGTGTGAAGGGGTTCAATAACTCCAGCTGCTGTAGTGGCATAGCAACCATGGTGTGAAAGGGTTCAATAACTCCAGCTGCTTCAATAACTCCAGCTGCAGTAGTGGCATTGCAAACAATGTTGTGAAGGGGTTCAATAACTCCAGCTGCTTCAATAACTCCAGCTGCTATAGTGGCATAGCAACCATGGTGTGAAGGGGTTCAATAACTCCAGCTGCTTCAATAACTCCAGCTGCAGTAGTGGCATTGCAAACAATGTTGTGAAGGGGTTCAATAACTCCAGCTGCTGTAGTGGCATAGCAACCATGGTGTGAAGGGGTTCAATAACTCCAGCTGCTGTAGTGGCATAGAAACCATGGTGTGAAAGGGTTCAATAACTCCAGCTGCTTCAATAACTCCAGCTGCAGTAGTGGCATTGCAAACAATGTTGTGAAGGGGTTCAATAACTCCAGCTGCTTCAATAACTCCAGCTGCTATAGTGGCATAGCAACCATGGTGTGAAAGGGTTCAATAACTCCAGCTGCTTCAATAACTCCAGCTGCAGTAGTGGCATTGCAAACAATGTTGTGAAGGGGTTCAATAACTCCAGCTGCTTCAATAACTCCAGCTGCAGTAGTGGCATAGCAACCATGGTGTGAAGGGGTTCAATAACTCCATCTGCTTCAATAACTCCAGCTGCAGTAGTGGCATTGCAAACAATGTTGTGAAGGGGTTCAATAACTCCAGCTGCTGTAGTGGCATAGCAACCATGGTGTGAAGGGGTTCAATAACTCCAGCTGCTGTAGTGGCATAGCAACCATGGTGTGAAAGGGTTCAATAACTCCAGCTGCTTCAATAACTCCAGCTGCAGTAGTGGCATTGCAAACAATGTTGTGAAGGGGTTCAATAACTCCAGCTGCTTCAATAACTCCAGCTGCTATAGTGGCATAGCAACCATGGTGTGAAGGGGTTCAATAACTCCAGCTGCTTCAATAACTCCAGCTGCAGTAGTGGCATTGCAAACAATGTTGTGAAGGGGTTCAATAACTCCAGCTGCTGTAGTGGCATAGCAACCATGGTGTGAAGGGGTTCAATAACTCCAGCTGCTGTAGTGGCATAGAAACCATGGTGTGAAAGGGTTCAATAACTCCAGCTGCTTCAATAACTCCAGCTGCAGTAGTGGCATTGCAAACAATGTTGTGAAGGGGTTCAATAACTCCAGCTGCTTCAATAACTCCAGCTGCTATAGTGGCATAGCAACCATGGTGTGAAGGGGTTCAATAACTCCAGCTGCTTCAATAACTCCAGCTGCAGTAGTGGCATAGCAACCATGGTGTGAAGGGGTTCAATAACTCCAGCTGCAGTAGTGGCATAGCAACCATGGTGTGAAGGGGTTCAATAACTCCATCTGCTTCAATAACTCCAGCTGCAGTAGTGGCATAGCAACCATGGTGTGAAGGGGTTCAATAACTCCAGCTGCAGTAGTGGCATAGCAACCATGGTGTGAAGGGGTTCAATAACTCCATCTGCAGTAGTGGCATTGCAAACAATGTTGTGAAGGGGTTCAATAACTCCAGCTGCAGTAGTGGCATAGCAACCATGGTGTGAAGGGGTTCAATAACTCCAGCTGCAGTAGTGGCATTGCAAACAATGTTGTGAAGGGGTTCAATAACTCCAGCTGCAGTAGTGGCATAGCAACCATGGTGTGAAGGGTTTCAATAACTCCAGCTGCAGTAGTGGCATAGCAACCATGGCGTGAAGGGGTTCAATAACTCCAGCTGCAATAGTGGCACAGCAACCATGGTGTGAAGGGGTTCAATAACAGGGAGATTAACAATCAACCTGTCGTAAGGTCTGAAAGGGGAACTTTACCACTGGGAAGACATAGCCCTAGTACGCAGTATTTGACCAAGTATTTGACATGAAAAAGTATTCTACAAGAGAAACTATAGTCGTAACCGCTGAAGGAGGCCAACACAATACACTTCTTTTAGTTTGTACACCTGATACACCATAAAGCTACCTCTAATTAGCTTTCTCCGATACATGAAAATGTTCAATATAAAAAAAAAAATGCATACTTATTGTTGATACACAATGTTGATACTCAATGTTGATACACAATGTTGATACACAATTTAAATTAAATTCAACTCAATTATGAAAATGTGTTTTTTGTTTATTCTTAATGACTTAGATATTGGCTATCAAGAATTACAATTTGTTAAATGTTATGCCATTACATTTTAAGCAGAAAGGTATGCTCAACTGTTCTGACCAAAAAAGAACCAGGTATAATTAAAACATCTATGAATGTTGAAAAAATTTACAGAATCCATTATGAATTACATTGGTATAAAGCAGCGGTTCTCAACCTTTTAAGCTCGGCGACCCCCTTTTTACAATCTCACTCTTCGGCGACCCCATCCACACAGCAATAGAAGAATAGTCAAAAACAATCCATATTTTCGATGGTCTTAGGCTACCCCTTGCAAATTGTCAATCGACCCCTAAGGGGGTTGCGACCAACAGGTTGAGAACCCCTGGTATAAAGGAAACAAAATTGAAATTATTTTTGAAACTAATTTACTGTTTTTCTACAATACTTGAAATAAAACTAGTCTGAAACTGATATGTTATCTGTACAGCTATAGAGCATTGTTCCAAGTTGTTTCTTACATAGTCACCCTGTTGACCTAATTATGTTACTTTAGCCTTGTCCACCAACTCTAATGGGTACCGGACTTGGGGAAAGTAAAGGCGGTTGGTCTTTGTGCTGGCCACATGAAACTCTGCTCTTTAACCGTTCGGTCAAAGAAACAGGTGACCTTAACATCATTTGCCTCATAGATCGCAAGGTCTGAAAGGGAAAACTTTATCCTTGATATCTTTGTGCTCAATTAGAAAAATATATTTCAGCCTAGCTGGTCCACTACACCAGGGAACAAACTGCAATAATAAATGACACCAAATCAACTCCAGTAACAGTAAACTTAAGTGGACCTCAAGCAACAGTCCATGCCCCCCCCCTACACTTTCTGATTTACATGAATGACCTACCAAATTGCATTAGTTCTGGAACAAAAGTCAGATTATTTGCAGATGCTTGCATAATATAAAGAGCAATAAAAACAGCACAAAATTTGATATTTTACAAAGAGAATTTGAAGAATTACAGAAATAGAATTCGAATTGGAGCATGTCTTTCCACCCAATTACCCACAGTTAAGAAAAAAATAAAATAACGTGTCATATTCATGGTAAAGTTGTGGCTCAGACTAAAAAACTCAAAATATCTAGGTCTAGGTTTTATAATAGTAGACCCACATGAGAAGTTCATATAAACCTCCCCCCCCCCCCCCCCACACACACCTAGTTAATAAAACAGTTAAGAAATCAAAGAACATAAAACTAAAACGCTTTGTAACCTTTGCTAGGCCAACATAAATATGTGTCCTCTGTTTAGGACAATTCCCCTCAAGAAAACAGAAACTATAACAGTTTGGTAGTTACGCTCTTGTAAATATGGATTTGTTATGAAGGTCACTTTTTGTGTGTGTGTGTGTGTGACCTTTATAACAAATCCATATTTACAAGAGCGTAATTACCAAACTTAGAAAGACTTAAGGAAAGAAGACTATAAAGTATAGTATGGACGGCTGCCTGGTCGTGCGGTTTGCGCGCTGGACTGTCGTTTGGATTTATCAATGGCCTCGGGTTCAAACCTTGACACTGGTTTTTCTAGCTAGCTCAGGCAACCCATTCCATGCTCTAATAGCACTAGGGAAGAAGGAGCATTTGTAAAAATTTGTCCTAGCATACGGAACGACGAATGTGCCTTTATCTTTGTTTCTTTCTGAGTATTTTATTAAATTTTGTATTTGTAAAGACATAATTGAATTGAACGAAGATTATGCGACATAAAACATTATGCCCCTAAACGACCATCGCGACAAAATAGCTGCATCAAAAAGGCCCGCTTCGAACCAAATGCGTAGGACGTAATTATCTTTTTTTTTTTTTGAAGTAACGTCTATAATATATAACATAAGATAACCGCTTTCGGACCTAAATTTTTCAGATGAAAATCGGCCTTCTGATACAACTAGATGATACAACTTTCCTTTGGAATACAATTAAATTTATACAAGAGAAGTTGTATAGTCTGGATAGAGGCGCACTCAAAATCGGCCTTCTGATACAACCAGATGATACAACTTTCCTTTGGAATACAATTAAATTTATACAAGAGAAGTTGTATAGTCTGGATAGAGGCGCACTCAAAATCGGCCTTCTGCTATAACCAGGACACCAAGATTCACTTCCTCAATACAACCATCGTCGCAACGGTCACCTACGCTTGCAGACGTGGAAGTTGTCCATAAATTTTGAAACGATGGCGGAGAAGGATTCTAGGAAAAGTGTACTGAGATCATTGTATTAGACCCACTAAACCAACATGAGCTTCAATCAACACAATGATTGTATTCGTCTCTATTTATGCTCTTTACTCCAGCCACTTGTTCTCTAAAACTGACTTCCTTTTACACACAGTCCCTGACACACTGTTGTTCACTCAAGCATGTACACTCAAGGTCCACTGGTCATTTCATACACAGGCACACACACTGCACTACCAGCCACTCAAAACACATACACTTACTATCACAATCATGCCACCAACAGAGAAGTCTTTTTTTTTTCGCGCGGGCACTCGTGAGTAAAATGGTGACCGAACGTTGTGTAAATTTGACGGGAAATATCTTTACGCAAGACAAAACACTTAAACTAAAGTTAGCCATGATGGAGGCAGAAAACATGTACCTATAACAAGGCGTCGCATCTTTTCAGAAGACCTCCAATCCGTGGGCACCAGGTAGGAAGAGGCTGTGGAAGTCGTCAAAGACCGATCTCTGTGGAGAGAGCTTGCCGCCCAGTGCGCCGAACGCCGAGGAACATCTTATTGACAATCTCTGTTCGTATGCATATGTTCATCTGTGTCTTATACTCTACAAGCTTCCACTGACAAAGATGCTAGTCTGGGCCTTCTTGCATAAAGTAAAGAAAAGTAAAGTTTCATTTTCAGACCTTGTGGTCTATAGGGCAGATGATGTAAAGGTCACCTGTTTCTGTGGCCTACGGTTAACAAGGGTGTCATGTGGCCAGCACAACGACCAACCGCTTTTACTTTTCCCAAACTTATGTCAGGTACCCATTAGAGCTGGGCGGACTCAGAGACGCCCGAAGATCCCGAAATAAAAAATCCCAGTCTTCACCAGGATTTGAACCCCGGTCCCTGGTTCGGAAGTCAAGAGTTTTCAGCCACCGCGCCTCCACACCTTCTCGCATACTTCTGTGGTAAATTATTATGCTACTAGAGCATGGAATGGGTTGCCTGAATCTGCCAGGAAACCAATGACTAGGCAGAATTTAAGTCACTGATTAACTTGCATGACTAGATTGACCTAGTAACACCTAGGACGTAATAATCGTCTTATTTGGAAGTAACGTCTGTATTTCATAAGATAAAGAGGAAAAATGTCTATTTCTATAAATCTTGGCAATTACTCGCTTGAAACCCTTCAGCCACAATGCATTTCAACCTTGGGTAGTTTTCAATAAGATCCATGTATTCAAAATTGCTACGTTTAAAGAATTAAACAGAAACCAGTACCCCTTTTATCACAAACATACTAATCAGGTTGATGGAATTAATCCATAAACTCACTGTTATTAGAGGCCATGTTGGGAATTTTAATTGAACTTTTCTCTCTTTGTGTCTTTATTTATCGTCGTCAGCCACCCCGATAGCGCCTCAAGAAAATACACTATCTAGTAGCAGGCAGCTGCTAATGTGATTGCCCTGACAATGGCAGCCTGGTCGTGCGGTTCAACCCCTGCCCGCTCCCATCCCCCGTCGTCCTGCGGGAGGTTTGGACTAGGAAGTAAACTCTGAAGGAACATCCGAAACATGTGAAACATTTTACAACCAAACAAACACAAAAGTACCCCAGAAATAGAAAGATCTATCTTCCGAGCGCAGGCAATATTATTGTACAGTTCCTCTCTGTTCAATGACACCCAATGATAGGTCACTTATATTTAGAACTCATCAAGAAGCTACATCCCTTCCTTTAAAAAAAAATAAATTGTCTTATCATTTTTAAACTACGAAAACTGATCAAAATACTCGTTTAGACTAAGACAATAGATACAGGGGCGGACTGGCTATATGGGCATTTGGGCAAATGCCCGGTGGGCCGGTACTCAAATGGGCCTAAAGGGCCTTATGAATGCCACTATGGCATGTATTATATTGTTAAAGGTTTTATAATATTCTCATATATATATATATAGATATAAGCGTCGAATGAGCTTCATATTAAAAACATCTTTTACAGACTATAGTGTAATACTAATTTAATTTTTTTTTAAATGTAATAGCCTACATCCGTAGACAGTGCTATTAGTTGGCTTCATCTTTTTAGGGCCTACAAACATATCTATTAAAAAGCAACATTAGGCCTATATTTCTTATAAAGATATAGAACATGCATACAGTTATCGATACATTATAAAAAATAACATTATGATTTTGAGAACAGATAGGCCTATAATTGAGGCCCATCGTATAATATACAATTTATGGACTGTACTGTATAGAAATGCCTGGGCCGATTTTGACATTCAGTCCACCCCTGAATAGATATAACATATATAGGTCTGTGATATGAGAAAATATGTAGGCCTACCATATCCTCCCATTCTTCTTTTTACAAGACAATGGAAAATCACTATGGCCAAACATACAAGCAACATGACACCCAGCCACAAACTGTAAAATAATCTGCTAGGCCAGTGATGCCCAACCTAATTCGACCCGCGGGCCGTATCTTGGGCATCACTGTGCTAGGCTATCTAGAATATCTTTTGAAAGCAGATTGGTAATTACCAGAATTGGTAAAAAGTAAAGGCATTTGCTCGTTGTGCTGGCCACACGGCACCCTGCTGGTTAACCGTTGGCCAAAAGAAACAGATGACCTTAATATCATCTGCCCTATAGATCTGAAAGGGGGAAACTTCTTTTACAATTGGTTTGACAGCAAGCGGGTTATAAATTGAATCACTCCTTCTATTGGGCATCCGGTCGTTACTTGGCTATCAATACTGATTTCTCTCTTTCAAACCAAAATAAATAAATAAATACATAATTGTAATTTGCATTTCTTTTGTCAGTTGTTTATTCCTTGATTATCTTGGACAATAACCCATATTGGTTGCATTGTAATTTGTGAAACTCAGACACTCGGCAAACTGGACATCGCAGGAGCAGGCCTCGTGCGCGCACGTGCCAACATTATCTGTGAGATGGACAAAATGGCACACTCAGATCCAACACATTAGGTGACCTAATTACTTTGAATTTGTAAAACATTTTAAAATAATAAATTGATTTCTTTTTAGCGGCCCCCGAAAGGAGAAAGACGCTATTACTTTTGTGTGGTCTGTCTGTACGTCCGTCTGTCTGTCCCCTTTAGATCTCGTAAACTAGAAAAGATATTGAAAATCCGACATCATGATATTTTAGATCATTCAAAGTTCTGATGCAACGGCTACTTTTTTTTTCTTTTCTGACGAAAAAAATGTTTTTTTCATAAAAATACCCAATTTTTACAATTATACATTATTAATAGTTACCAACACGGGAGGCTATTTAGTAAGGGAGATGACAATTTCAACAAATTTATGCAAACGGTTTTAAATTTTTTGTCCAAAAAAAAATATTTTTTTTTTTTTACATATGTATTGCTAAGTTAAGTAGGTTCTTCATACTAACTATTACATTTAGAAAAAAAGATGTTTACTTTTTTTAGAGAAAAAATCTAGTTAAAATGCATATAAGTGAAACATAATTTAAAACAACAATTAATAAGTATTCATATCATCCCGTGACCTGCAGCGCAATCGGCGACATGATAAAACTAAACATAGATTTTGATTTTTACGGAAATGTTTTTTTTTTTCATGAGACGTTGAATAAGAGATAGACCCTTTCAAAAACAATTAGAGCAATAATATAATCACTATATGACATCAGTTAGGCCAGGTTCACATCTAACTTCAAATTCACTTTACATATACATCGATACTGTGGTCGGGAGTCCATTGGAAAACGCGTGATGTAAAAAAAATAAAATCGCGGATTAATTTTCCATTAATATTTTTTGAAAACCTGAGGTATAGCGGCAGTATAGCCCTCCCGCGAAAGTCGGACCCGCGAAGTCAAGGGATCACTGTACCTGTTATATCATTTGTATGCTCTTATGTTATCTTATATAATACAGACGTTACTTCAAAAAAGATGATTACGTCCTACGCGTCATGCATTCAGTCATGCATATTAACCAATGACTTAAATTCTGCCAAGTCACTGGTTTTCCTGGCTAGCTCAGGCAACCCATTCCATGCTCTAATAGCACTAGGGATGAAGGAGTATTTGTACAAATCAGTTACAGTGCGCATGCGTAAATATGGCTTTTTTTTAGGGGGCGGGGGTGTTTATGAAGATTAAGGAAAGACAACAACAAACAAACGAGCTGGTGACATAATTTGAAACTAGAAAAGAAGAACTTTGTATCGGTACCATTTATACGGAATGACACCGTACATTAGTGTAACTATTTTAGGTTACAAATTGTTGATTTTTTTTTTTTTTTTACAAAAAATAACTAAATTTTGTGTACACATCTATTTTTAAAATAAAAAAGTGATGTATAAAACATAGTGTTTATATTATTTAGATAGGAAATTCATATTCTAACCATTTTAAATGATTAAAAGCAAACAATTGTTAATAATCGATATCTTTGATTAAAATCGATATTTTATCTTATCTTATCTTATATAATACAGACGTTACTTCAAAAAAAAAAGATGATTACGTCCTACGCGTCATGCATTCAGTCATGCATATTAACCAATGACTTAAATTCTGCCAAGTCACTGGTTTTCCTGGCTGGCTCATTTGATTGTTAATGTCGAGCACTAAGATTGAATGCATCATAGGTCTTACCAGTGCAAACACAGTGTTTAGAAGCACAGACAATATTTGTCCATTTCATGTGAGGTACCCAGCAGCTGGTGCTGCCATAGCAGTTGTCGTGGGTCTGACAGCATCTGAAAATTAGGAATTAATTACATTTTTTTTCTTCTAGCTTATGTAAACAAATGCAAAAACCAAAAGGCAGGCGACCCAAAGGCAGACCCCGAATGCGATGGATAGATGACGTGGAAGCAGATCTGAAGCAGCTTGGGGTTAGGGCGTGGAGACGAAAGGCCCAGGAGAGATCTGAATGGAAGGATGTGTTAAAGTAGGCCAGAGCCCTCCATGGGCTGTAGCGCCACTGGGATGGATGGATATGTAAACAAAAAACATATCTAGAAACACACACACACACACAGATGGAGGCTGTTGGTCATTGTGCTGGCCACACCGCATCCTTGGCATTTTTTAAGTATACTTTTTTTTCTATAACCACTTGTTCTTAAAGGGAAATCACTCTCACACAAATAAACACGCGTGCTGTCAGTGGGTATGGCAAGCTCAAGGTGACATAATCTCTAAAGGAAAAATAAGAAATATGACGTCATGTAATAACGTGGTCTATAAACAAATTTGCATATACTCATAAATTTAAACATTTTAAAAACGGTTCCTCCAGGAGCGGTGTGTAGATAGTGGCATGTTTGATGGAGCTTTCTTCCATCCCCCGCCAGTGCAATGGATTCAGTCCTTGGTCACCACCAACGGGGCATACACATTTGCACACATCGCCCAACCTGTACCCCAATCTTCTATCTTATCTTTTATAATGCAGACGTTACTTCAAAAAAGAAGATGATTACGTCCTACGCGTCATGCATTTAGTCATGCATATTAACCAATGACTTAAATTCTGCCAAGTCACTGGTTTTCCTGACTAGCTCAGGCAACCCATTCCATGCTCTAATAGCACTAGGGAAGAAGGGGTATTTGTACAAATTTGTCCATGACAGTTTTTCATTTATTATAACACCTAGGTATTTTGCGTTTTTAGTCTGTGTTACTGGTTTGCCATGAATAAGATAAGTGGAATTAATTTGTTTTAGTTTTTTTGTTACTCTTAACAACTGACATTTTTCTGGGTGGAAAGACATGCTCCAATTTGATTCCCATTTCTGTAACTCATCTAATTCTCTTTGTAAAATATCTGTGTCTTGTGTTGTTTTTATTGTTCTATATATTATGCAATCGTCTGCAAATAATCTGACTTTTGTTCCTGAAGTAATGCAATTTGGTAAATCATTTATGTAAATTTATGTAAAAATAGTAGTGGACCCAAGACTGTTCCTTGAGGTACACCTGAGTTTACTGTTATCGGTGTTGATTTAGAACCATTTATTATTACAGTTTGTTCTCTCCCTATCAGAAAATCTTTAATCCGCTGATGCAGTGGACCATTAATGCCGAAATATTTTAATTTTTAAGCAACCTATGGTGGTGAACTTTGTCAAAAGCCTTAGAAAAATCTAGTAAGATAGCATCTATTTGTTCACTATTATCTAAACCTTTTGAAAAATCATCAATTAGTCCTATTAGTTGTGTTTCACATGATCTATATTTCCTAAAACCATATTGGTATGGTGTGAGGACATTATGTTTGTCTAAGTGGTTTATGATGTTGCTACATATTATGTGTTCTAGGATTTTACATGTGATGCTGGTAAGTGATACTGGTCTGTAGTTTCCTGTGTCAGATTTTTCTCCTTTTTTAAATGGGAGGGGGGGGGGGGACATTAGCTTTTTTCCAGTCCTTTGGTACTCTGCCCTGGTTAAGTGAAGCCTGAAAGAGTATTTTGAACACTGGGGCTAGCTCATTGCTTAGTTCTTTGAGTACTCTAGCTGGAATACCATCAGGTCCAGACGCTTTATTTGGTTTGGTGTTGGCTAATAGTTTTTGAATTCCATTTTCTTGTACTACTAAATCTTCTATGTTGTCTACTTGGTTCAAATTCAGTAATATGTCTTTGTCTCCTGGGCTATGTAGCAATAACTTGTGGCCCTCGCTGTTTCACTATCATTTAAAAGTGTAGCCATTCAAAACAGAACATTGGAATACGTCCTAACTTTTTATCTGGTGGCAGTTTAATAAGACATTAGGAGACATTTGTATTTTTAAAAACACTAGCGAGTTTTCCTCATGACCGACTTTGTCAATGTTTTCATTGTTAAAAAAAAAAATGGTAATTTATTTGAATGTTAGCTTTAAGAATAGTTTGTTCTTTTTTTAACACTAACATATTAATGTATGAACATATGTAGACAAATGTAACTTTAATCTAAAAAGCGTATCACCTAGTTTTTTTTTTTTTTTTTTATCAAATCATAAACGTTTACGCGCGCAAGAAAATAAAGGCAATAGATACCCTCCGATTACAGCAACGGAGTAAGAATTTAAACATAGAAAAAGGGGATTCCCGAACTCAATTTCTGACGTTGTTTCTGTTCTTAAATTAGAAGCAAGCTAACTATAATTTGTCTATATTTAGTTTACCAGCGTTAATTTGGAAGAATTTATTTTTTTGCTTCAGCCCACCTCGAGTTTCTTCTTTTCTCTCTACGTCCACCTTTTATGCCCAGCGCCCCCCTTGGCCCATACCGCCACTATGGCTCCCAGCGCCCCCCTGGGCCCTTATCGCCCCTATGGCTCCCAGCGCCCCCCTGGGCCCTTACCGCCACTATGGCTCCCAGCGCCCCCTTGGCCCTTATCGCCCCTATGGCTCCCAGCGCCCCCCTTGGCCCTTACCGCCCCTATGGCTCCCAGCGCCCCCTTGGCCCTTATCGCCCCTATGGCTCCCAGCGCCCCCCTTGGCCCTTACCGCCCCTATGGCTCCCAGCGCCCCCTTGGCCCTTACCGCCCCTATGGCTCCCAGCGCCCCCCTTGGCTCTTACCGCCCCTATGGCTCCCAGCGCCCCCCTTGGCCCTTACCGCCCCTATAACTCCCAGCGCCCCCCCCTTGGCCCTTAACGCCCCTATGGCTCCCAGCTCCCCCTCTCCCCCCAATTTCACGATATCGCCCCCCCTCCCCCCCCGTTGAAGACCACTGATCTCTCACGCCCCCCCCCCCTGTAATATATAAGGTCAACCACAAGAATCAACAACAACAACAAATTCAAGCATCTAGATTACTTGTCCACGGCATCCACAGGTGTCCCACTACCGCCTAATCCACAAAAGCATCCATATCCATTATAGTACAGGGAACTCCTCCCTGTATAAGTAGTTACGGCCAGATCAAGAGTGAACAGTCCTCGGTATGCCCTATCCGAGTCAGAGGGCATTGTGTCAGCTGTGAACATAATAAAAGGTAAGAAAAACAACAACAAGCCAAATATAAACAATGTTTAAAAAAAAACATTGTATCTAAGGGGGAGGACTCCTCACGTACAACTATATCTCTCAAACATGTAGAAGTTATTTTCATTATTCGATGTCAGACAAATTAATTAATTACCATAATTACTTGGTTAATTTGTTTATTGATTCATGCTCTGTTAGGTACAATAAATAATTGTTTAAAATTTCAACTTGATCCGAAAGTGGCTGTAGGAGAAATAATGTGAACAATTATATAAAGGACCAAACCCTACATATTTAGCCATATCTGTGCATACTGTAGGAATAATTTCCAATGTCGGTATAAAAATAATAATTAATTACCAGCAATCAATAGAATAATGGGTTAATTTGTTAAAATTTGATTCATGTCTTGTCTACGCTAACGAATATTTGTGTAACGTTTTAACTTAATCCGTGGGTGTGGGAGAAATAAAGTGTATACACCTTTTACCAGACAGACGGAGTGAGTTAGTATAAGCTTTCTAAAAAAAAATGTTAATGATTAACTATTCAGCTTAATCATTTGCTCCTGATGAACATTGCATCTTAAAAGAACCTAGTCACTTGTTAGCTGTAGAGAATGTCTATTCCGAAAGAGTCTTTAAGTTTGAATGAAAGACAAGGTCTTCAGATGTAATCAGGAAATACAAAATAAAAGTTTTTTTGAAAAGCGTCGAAGGCTTCACAAATTATTTGTGAAAAAAAAAAAAAGAAGAAAAAAGAAAAAAAAAAAAAAAAAAAAGAAAAAAGAAAAAAGAAAAAAAAAAAAAAAAAAGAAGAAAAAAGAAAAAAAAAAAAAAAAAAAAGAAAAAAGAAAAAAAAAAAAAAAAAAAGAAGAAAAAAGAAAAAAAAAAAAAAAAAAAAAGAAAAAAGAAAAAAGAAAAAAAAAAAAAAGAAAAAAAAAAAAAAAAAAAAAGAAAAAAGAAAAAAGAAAAAAAAAAAAAAGAAAAAAAAAAAAAAGAAAAAAGAAAAAAAAAAAAAAAAGAAAAAAAAAAAAAAAAAAAAAAAAAAAAAAAAGAAAAAAGAAAAAAAAAAAAAAAAAAAAGCGGCTTTATCCCGTTGGATGAAAAAAAACAAACAACGTCTTTTGAAGATTCAATCAACTTTTACGTATTAAAAATCCGTTGCTCAGCCAGGTCGACCCCCAAGCGTACAATATCACCTCAATGTTACTCACCAACGACTATCATAACAGAACTCAGAAGGGCGATGTGAGTCCCAAAAACAACAGAAAACATCTTCCCAGACGTATGTTAGAGGAACAAATAAGTCAGCGTGAAAAGTAAGCGTGACTTAACTAAGACATTTATAGTTAGATTTAGCATTATCGTGGTTCTGTATCTACCGAGAGAGAAATGTCTAGGGGACAATGAAACGAAGAAGACATCTGTAGCCCCCAGGAGCCTGGTCACATAAACAGATGCAACGAACGCGTTCTTAATGCCTCGCTAGAAGTTAAAATGTAATGTAGAACAATTATTTCCGATTATCAGATGGGGGAAGAAAGTGGATACTTTTTTGTACGAGCAAGACTCATTATTTGGTGCGTTTTTTTGATATAAGGTGAGGTTGCGTGGTGGTCTAATGGTGAAGCGAGGGGGTTCGGGATAGAGACACCTCGAGTTTGAATCTCGGTGAAGACCGGGATTTTGAAGTTCGGGATTTTTAGGATGCCCCTGAGTCCAGCCAACCCTAATGGGTAGGTGGCATTGGTTTTGGGGAAAGTAAATGCGGTGGGTCGTTTCGTTGGCCACGTGACACCTTCGTTAGCCGAGACGTCATCTGTCATTTTCAAGGTCTGAAAGGGGTGATTTAATTTTAAATTTCACTGAAAGGTGAAGCAGCTCGTCAATACTGTGTAGATGAGTCTCTTTTAAAGACATACTTTCCTATTCGTTCTGTCCATCCTGTTTAATCTCTTTCTTCAGGTCCTTTCTTTCTATTCCATCACTCTGTTCCTCTCTCTCTCCCATAATTTCTCTTCTTTTTGCTATTTCAATCTCTTTCTCTTCAATATCCCCCCCTCCCATCACTCTTTGCTCTGTCCCCTCATTCTCTTTTTGTAATTTTTGTCTGTATTTCTCTCTCTTCTCTATCTCTCTCTGTCTATCTCCATCTCTGTCTATCTTTCTCTTTCTATCTCTCTCAGTCTATCTCCATCTCTGTCTCTCTCTGTCTATCTCTCTCTGTCTATCTTTCTCTGTCTATCTCTATCTGTCTATCTCCATCTCTGTCTCTCTCTGTCTATCTCTCTCTGTCTATCTTTCTCTGTCTATCTCTATCTGTCTATCTCTCTCTGTCTATCTCTCTCTGTCTATCTCTCTCTGTCTATTTCTCTCTGTCTATGTTTCTCTGTCTATCTCTCTCTGTCTATCTCTATCTGTCTATCTCTCTCAGTCTCTGTGTGTCTCTCTCTCAGTCCTTGTCTCCTCTCCATTTCTCTCTATCTCTCTCTGTCTCCTCTGTATCTCTCTCTGTCTACATCTCTCTCTGTCTCTTTCTCGGTCTCTCTCTATCTCTCTTTGTCTCTCTCTCTCTCTCTCAATCTCTCTCTGTCTCTATCCCTCTGTTTTCTCTCTCTCTGTTTTTTACTGTCTCTCTCGTCTCTGCTGTATCACGCCCCCCTCCCCCCGCTTTCTCTCTCTGCTCTATCCCTTCTCTCTGTCTCTCTCTCTCTAAGTAAATTGGCGCTAAGAAGGTCACGTGACCACACTGAGACGCTTTAAATTAAACTGAACAAAATGCACACTGCTGCAAGCTTTATAATTCGTACATAAAATATTATACAATACAATTAATTACTACGCACCTACAATTACCACAATAAGCGAAATGGGGGTTATACCTATTATTCATAGAGTAGTGCCTATTATGTGCCTTTGTACCACATGAGTTTACTTTTTAGTTTAATTCATATTTACATTTAATTCATTCTAATCATGGTGTTGGCTGCCCTAAATACGAATGCTCTATTAGAGCGCACTGTGCGGTTACGAATTATAATCCTCAGATAGGGTATAATTTTATGCGAACTTTGTGACCAGGACTAGATCAACACAAAGATACATTTCCCCGGACATGACTTATAAAATCGTTACTGATACATGGGCGGACCGGCTATATTGGCATTGGAGAAGTCAACTCTGTCTGGCGGGATTCTTTCATATGTTCTTTCTCCCACTTGTTTGTTCTCGGATCAAGTTGAAACTTTGTACAATTATTCATTGTCTTTGACAACACACGCATCAATTAAAAAAACAAAATTAACCAATTAGTTAATTTATCCGTGCTAATTAATAAATAAATCTTGCAGTATCGTGAACATATTGTAATAATTTAGCGGTTGTTTCCCTTATATTAGCTTTGTTTTTCAAAGTATTTGTTTTTAAATATTGCTTGCTATTCATTTAATTAATTGCGCCCCTTGAGTCCACCCAACGCTAATGGGTACCTGACATAAGTTGGGGGAAGTAAAGGCGGTTGGACCAGGGGCGGACTGGGTGTTACAATCGGCCCGGGCATTTCTATTTCATCCGGCCCTTTAAATTTGTATATTATATGATGGACATACAGTTCTAGGTCTACCTGTCCTCAAAACCTTTCTGTTAAGTTTGATAATGTACCGCTAGCTGTACACATGCATACAGTGAATATAAATACGTCACTTTTGTAAGAGAATACAATAAAACCTTTAACAATTTAATACATGCCTTAGTGACATCCATTCACCCTTATCTTATAAAATACAGACCTGATTAAAAAAAAAGATGATTACTATCATTCTCCGGCCCGGTTGTGTGTCGGCCCACCGGGCATTTGCCCAAATGCCAATATAGCCAGTCCGCCCCTGGGTTGGACGTTGTGCTGGCCACATGGCACCCTCGTTAACCCTGGGCCACAGAGACAGAGGACCTTTACATCCTCTGCCCAATAGATCACAAGGTCTAAAAGGTGGATCTTTTTTTTGTTTTTGTTAATTGTCAATAGTGCCCGTTGAGTTCAGGGATAACGCCCGACTGGTTCAAATCGAGGTCAAGGCCAGAGGTAAAAAAGTCAAATTAGTCCAATGTTCTTTTTCACAATTTTTGACATACACTTTTTTTTTTTCACAGTACGGCGAAAACTGTGCAGAGTGCAAGAGACCTAAGGTGCACATGGCTATTGATAGCCTCCAATTATCGACATAATTGAGACAAGCTGTGTTTGAGGCCATAAGAATCGGGGGATTCGATGTCATGAATGACTTCCAAAAGTTGAAATCTTTGTGTAAGCCTTGAGTGGTAAACAACACTACACACCTGCGTGACATTTTCTTGGTAAATAGTAAAGTCTAAGTGTGACACACTTGTAGTGTGCTATTTACATGGATTTTAAATGGCCAACTGTCAACTGTCAGATCTATGACACGCCATTCACCCAATATGAAATCGATACCGCCCTATAGGTCTATGACTCGCCTTTCACTCGATACCGCCCTAAAGGTCTATGACGCCTTTCACTCAATATGAACTCGATACCGTCCTTAAAATCTAGGACGCGCTTTTCACTCAATATGAAATCGATACCGCTCTAAAGATCTATGACACGCCTTTCACTCAATGTGACATCGATACCACCCTAAAAAAATATTAAGAAGAAAACTCCAAGACCTAATAAAATAACATAAGAAATAAATCGAGGATTGGAATCGGAATTGAGGGCGAAGAAGCAAATTGTTAACATGATCGTGGAGAACTGGAGCTATATCTCGAGAATAGACAGCCGTCAACATCGTACTCATAATAAAGAACATGAAAATAAATATAAAAAAAACTTTGTATAAATTTGTAATAGATCTAGACTGACAATAAAAAAAGCATTTATAAAAATAACAAGGTTACAAAAGACAGTTTGTGTGGAAACACAAAGTCAAAATCGGCCCCCGAAGTGGTCCACCCAGGCAGGCTTCAATATTTTCAGAAAGAACATCCGAAGGAAATTATATCAAAGACAAATGAGAGATAAGAATGGAGAAAGAAGGTTAACAGATCTAGTGTAGTGCCCCAACGGTCCAGCAGATCAAAGAATAGGTGAAAGTGAATGTAAAGTTAGATGTGAACCTGGCCTAACTAGTTCCCCTTTCAGACCTTGTGGTCAATAGGGCAGATGATGTAAAGTTAATCTGTTTTTGTGGCCTACGGTTAACGAGGGTGTCATGTAGCCAGCACAACGACCAACCGCCTTTACTTTTCCCCAACTAATGTCAAGTACCCATTAGAGCTGGGTGGACTCAGAGGCGCCCAAAGATTCCAAAGATAAAAATCCCAGTCTTCACCAAGATTCGAACCCCGGTCCCCGGTTCATGAAAATAAATAAAAAAAAAAATAAAAAAATATATAAATTTTATTAATTAGTTTGGATTAGTTATTTAATTAAATTTGTAATAGATTTAGACTTACGATAAAAAAGGATTTATAAAAATAAAAATTAATAAGGAGAAGGACCTGAATTCGAAATTCAAAGCTCAATCGTTCGCTGTCTTCTCGAGCCAACACGGTAACCACTCTGCTAGTGGAGAGCTTATGAACATGGAAGATTGTATAGTTATCTATTGTTTCTATAGTCTCGACCTATTCTTTAGGTTGTTCATTAAGAATCAGACGACGACCTATAAAGGGACTAATTCAGCTTATACCACCAATCCGAGCTAGCCAGGAAAACCAGTGACTTGGCAGAATTTAAGTCATTGGTTAATATGCATGACTAAATGCATGACGCGTAGGACGTAATCATCTTCTTTTTTGAAGTAACGTCTGTATTATATAAGATCCGTCAAGTACAATTTCTTTTCCCTATTTCAATATGTCAAACAAAATAATTAGCAAAAGTTAATTAACTAATAGTTAAAAAATTTTTTTTACTGATTCTTGTCTAGTGAGGTAAAAAAAAATAATTGTACAAAGTTTCAGTTTTGATCCGATATTGAGTGTGTGAGAAATAGCGTGTACACGTGTAGGCAGACAGACAGACAGACAGACAGGGTGAGTTGGAAAAAGCCATCAGGTAACCCATAAGTTATCAACTACTATATGTAACATCTAACATTGACAAAGTGGTAGAGAAAATGATTAATATGTGACTCTATTGGCAAAAAACAAACCCCATTTGGGCAGTTGTTTGAGACAAACATCTATAAAAAAGCTAACAGGATCCTCGAAATAAAGAATCACCCTTTGTGTCAGGATTTCGTGATTTTACCATCACAAAAGAGATACAAGACACCGATAGCAAAGACAAACAGACACAAACACTCTTTTGTTCCCCTGGCAATCAAATCATTAAATAAGAACAATCTGGTATAAACTTTGTCACATGTAAACTATGAGTGAGTCTGGTGTGAATGTACACTTTGGTTTCTTATAGTTATAATGTTTTTTGTTTGGTGTAATGCACAAATTGTAAGACAAATTTCCTTACGGATAATAAAGATTATTATTATTATTATTATTGGTGGCTTGAAAATACGCACTCATTATAAAACGCTAAGGTCACTCACAAAGGTCGCGAGATATAGCAAAATATGTAGGTCACAGCTGGGGCTGCGCAGCCACAGGAAATACTGTATTCCTCAGTAATCTTCGGACTCGAAGACAAGCCTTATTATCATACAACCCTAAGCCTGGTTTTAGAAAACCGTGCTGAAGACCTTAAATTCGACCAGGCGTAGGGATTTAGAAAAGCCGGCTGAAGACCTTAAATTCGACCAGGCGTAGGGATTTAGAAAAGCCGGCTGAAGACCTTAAATTCGACCAGGCGTAGAGATTTAGAAAAGCCGGCTGAAGACCTTAAATTCGACCAGGCGTAGGGATTTAGAAAAGCCGTCTGAAGACCGTTCGACCAGGAGTAGGGATTTAGAAAAGCCGTCTGAAGACCGTTCGACCAGGCGTAGGGATTTAGAAAAGCCGGCTGAAGACCGTTCGACCAGGCGTAGGAATTTAGAAAAGCCGGCTGAAGACCGTTCGACCAGGCGTAGGGATTTAGAAAAGCCGTCTGAAGACCGTTCGACCAGGCGTAGGGATTTAGAAAAGCCGGCTGAAGACCGTTCGACCAGGCGTAGGGATTTAGAAAAGCCGTCTGAAGACCGTTAGACCAGGCGTAGGGATTTAGAAAAGCCGTCTGAAGACCGTTCGACCAGGCGTAGGGATTTAGAAAAGCCGGCTGAAGACAGTTCGACCAGGCGTAGAGATACAAAGTGTACGTTCATCACACAGCAGATGTATTAAGGAGTGTGATATTGATCTTCACGGCTAGGAAGCACTAGCTCTCAGTCGCTCCTCATTGCGTGAATGTCTCAAGATACGACGCAAGGACAGCGTCCAGCCTGAAAGAACGCATAGCCCAAAAAAAAAAAAAAAAGCTGATAGAGGAAGCAGACCTGTCTGCAGTAGACCCAGATTACCCAACATCTTCAACCACGAAGGAGAGCTATAGAGATGTAATCTGCATATCTACAACAACAAAGGAGAAGCTATATAGATGTATTTAGCATATCTACAACAACGAAGGAGGAGATATATAGATGTATTTAGCATATCTACAACAACGAAGGAGGAGCTATATAGATGTATTTAGCATATCTACAACCACGAAGGAGGAGCTATATAGATGTATTTAGCTTATCTTCAACCATGAAAAATGTATTTAGCATATCTACAACCATGAAGGAGGAGCTATATAGATGTATTTAGCATATCTTCAACCATGAAAAATGTATTTAGCATATCTACAACCATGAAGAAGGAGCTATATAGATGTAATTTGCATATCTTCAACCACATTAATGGAATTGACGAAAATACTGCGGATTGTCCAAAGAATATTACAACAATACAATAATCAAATCACTATTAAAAAACATGTAAATTTGTTGTCGAGTCATAACTGTAATTCATGTATCTAAACGAGTTATTACATACCAGAATATATAAAAAAATACAAATAAAAAAAATTGAATCTAGTATAGATTTTCACACAATCAAGCTCTATTTGTATTTACCATTCAACCTCACTTATCCCTTTGTCTGTTAAATCCTGGGGCAGCACGCAAGATCTGCCAACCGCCTTTCTCCATTCCTGTGTTTTGCCTTAGATAAAATTTTTTTCAATGACAGGGGAAAGACCTAAATTTGAACTCAAGGCTCAAAGAACATCTATCTATATATACTTCAAAGGTTCCTGATGATTATAACAGCCTAGCCCAAATCTCCTTCAAGATGGGGGAGGGCGGTGGGAAGAGTGCGATCCTGGGACCATCGCGACAATAGTCTTTTCTTTTTTTAAAGGACAATAGTCTTTAGTTCATGACACATGACAGGTCAGCCATCAATCGTGATACTATATCCACCACTATTTGGTGTAAGGGCCGCCACTCCAGCCAAGAGTCTGTGATTACGGCCCCCTGTGTGGAACTGGGTGGCGAACTTGTTGCGCAACATCGACATGTCCGTTGAGGCTCGTGTTATGCATAATTTTGGATTTAAAAAAAAAAGAAAACACTTCTGTGGATCATCAGTGGATGATGTGCAGTTGGCACGATTATCCAAAGAGAATTTTGAACATTAGAGATTTACAAGAATGGACAAAAGAAAAATATTTTTAATGTCGAGCCATATAACAGTAATTCATGTTCCTAAACGAGTCAGTACATACCGTAATATATTCTCAAAATGTCTACAAATATATACAACAAACATATAAAACATAATAATTGAATGTAGTTAGCCTCTATTTTCATTACTCATTCACATTCACTTATCAGTCTTATTAGTCTGTTAAAACATTGGGGCATCACACAAGATCTGTCGACAGTCTTTCTCCATTCCTGTGTTTTGACTTAGATAAAATTTCTTTCATGACAGGCCCGTCCATTCATTTATGTTGTCTTTTCATCAATTACTATGTCTGCCTCCCCTTTTTCCTGGTACTGTTCCCTGAAGAAAGATCTCTGCGAGCCCTCAGAACATAATTATATGCGTTTTGTTGTCTATTACAATATTTTTAACACGTTAGTATTTAATGAAAAGTTTTCGTGATAATTTAAGAGCTACTTTTATATGAATATTTCATATATTAGAACAATATTTTAACAGCACTAAATATACAAGGTAAAATTATGTAAGAATTTGAAACATTTGTAAATATTTTTTTTCTTACTAGAGCCTGTTTGGGCACATATGGGTCGTTGGCTCGGGCTCAATGAACCCCTTAGCATCAGGGTTGCTACCCCATAGGCACGAATTAATGTTACAACTACAGCATCTATTAGAGGGCAGGGGGATGCAGGCTGTTCAGTCTTAGATTCACCAAATTCACTTCGCCTAGGGCCTCCATTTACCTAAGGCCGGCCATGGTGAAGCCTTTTTGCCATGTTTGGGTATAGCTGCCTGCTAGGCAGCAAGGGTTTGAATTGCATTGTATGCAAGAGAGATTCACCTCTTTTAGAACTGATATGCTCGTGTACATAGAAATCGTGGTTGGACAGGACATATGGTGGGAGTAGGTAAACATCTTTGCGTGTTGCGGAATCACCGTAAGACACCCACCCAAGTGATGCCACTGGAGTAACGCCACTGACAAATTGAGTACTGACACTCCGTTATTTACACATATATGCATGTATTGTGATATCAGAATAGGAGGCTGAAGCTTCTTTTACAATCGTAAATTCATGTGATTAATGTGGTACTTAAGCGCGTACATTTTTTAGAACGTTGGTTAGGCTTAAATTGTAAGAATTGTATTATAAAGAAACTTTACGATGCTGCTGCAATGTAACCGATGCAGTACTGGATTATTACTGCATGAGACTTACAATCATTAGAGTAAGGGACACAGCTAGAAAACTCGTAAAATAGGAAACATTTTAAACTCGACTTTCGTTTATACACGTGAATGAATATTAACAAGATTACAAAGAGAGTTTGTGTTACACAAACTCAGAGGCGGCCCCCGTCGAAGTCGGATCCCTGTCGGATCTACATATTCGCAAATAATATTCAATAGGTGATTTAATTTTGATGGTCAAAAGTAATAATGTTTCAAAGATTCATTTGCCGTAAATTTAAATTTAATAAAAAATAGCACATTAGTTTTAGTATATTACAACATTGCAATATTGATCAAAACGTTTAGAAATTGAAATTCTACATCTTAATCTAGTCTATTTTAGTCTAAACTAGATCTAGAAATTCTAGATCTAGACTCTAAAATAATTTTAATTAGAATATAAATCCAGATCTAGATATACTGTAATAAAAATCTAGATCTAGTTTAAAAAATCTAGATTAGATCTAAATCAAGATATCATTCCTTTTTTAAACGCGAGTCACATAACGAGGCTTAATAAACATTACTATACCGAGTTCTTTTTTCATTTCATTTGAAGAATTAATTCCATATAACGTCAGAGGAAAAAAAAAACACTACGTCACACGGTCTAGCTAGACTAAAAATCGCCTTCATCATTACGAGCCATTTATCGAGTGTTCATAGACTTTGGTGCACCGAGTGCGTTCTTTAAGCATTTCATTTAAAGAATTCATTCCATATGACGTCAAAGGAAAAAAACAACACTACGTCACACGGCTTAGTTAGACTAAAATATGTTTTCATTAATACGTGCAATTTTTCGAGGGTTAATAGACATTGGTGCACCGAGTGCGTTCTTTTAACATTGCATTTAAACAATCCATTCATATGACGTCAAAGAAAAAAAATTCCATTTCCTCACAATAGGCTAGTACCGGTACCATAAAAAAATGTCTTTATTTACACGAGATATTTAACGAGGGTTTATAGACATTGGTGCACTGAGTTTTAATAGAATTTATTTAAAGAGGATCAAAGCCGCATTGTTTTTGCGTTTTGTCTGTCAGTCGGTCTGTCCGTCATCTTGATATTAAAAAAACAACGGACAGACGGACATTTTGCACAAACCTCATAGCGGCTTTTTCCCCTTACGGGGGCCGCTAAAAAACATATTTTAACGTAGTTGCAAGTTTATTGAGTTGAATATTGTTGCAATATTAAAAAGTTGTAATGACAAATGTTATATTTAATAATGCGAGAATACAAATTGTAAAGGCATGACCAGGCCCAAATTATAATAAAGTGCTGTAAAATTGTGTATTTAAATCCAATAGAAACTACCACACATTTACATAGCTCTTCACCTCGCGCATATTCAATTGCGCATTTCCACACAGACTTTCACCTCGCGCATTTATGAACACCCATTAGAGACATACAATTACTTTCAGTCTTAATAGTATAAGTATAAATCTGTCTAGTTACAAAGTATACATAGGGCCTACAATTTCGCCCTTGAGACTAGCACGTTATATAAGGCTATACAAGTTTACACTTAAGAAACGTTTGAATTACGCAAACTAATGTTACAACAAGACTTGAGACAAATTATACATGAAAAAAAAACAACGCAAGCCTCCTTAACCCTTAAAACGCGTGTGGTAGTTTAGCCTCTAAACATCAGAATTGTGTATGCACTCATTGTAAAACAGTTCATCACTTTAAGGGTTAATCGTTTGAGTCAGGGACGCCGATATCCACGAGAAGCACAAGTATGGGATTCCTCTTTGAGTCGCCCCGCACAAAATGATAAAAAGTTGTACCGAAAGGGACAAAAAAACAAACCAAAAAAAAAACAAATAATTTATTGTACAAGAAGCCACTGCCAGCTAGCATATATGCAGCCCCTCCTTCCTGTTTAAAGATGAGAAAACTTCTCATATCCCAATAACTCGAAGATGACTGTCAAGTCCAATCCTCGCTTTCAAAAGCCGGCCGCATACGTGGCATGGGTAGGTTTTGGTCAGTTGCAGGCCTGCTTCTATCATTATTGGTTCGGTGCTCTTTCACGCTAGCCACTGTTCTTGTTTCATATCTCGTGACTCCACACTCACAGGTTCACGCCATGAGGAGCGATCGAGAGCCGTGAAAAGCCGTGAATTTCAATATTACAAGAAAACAAGTTTTTCTGAATGAGGGAGCTATTCATATTTTTTGTGGATTGAAGCTATTATGAAACAAAGTGAATTGGTGTGGAATTCGAATTCAGGACTTTCAGGCAGTTTTCCTTTTTTATGTAAATGCCTTTACAAACCAATTAGGGTAAAATTCACCCAGATATTCCTTTCTTTCTTTGCCACCCCCCCCCCCATTTTACCAACTGATCCAAATAAGTGATAGGATCATTATATGAAATTGCGCTTTTAAAAAAACAAAAACAATTGTGGAAAAAAAATAGGTTTATTGTTGTTGGTCTAGATCTATTACTAATTTAATTATATGAACGATCCAAACTCATTGATAGAATTAAACTTCGTATAAGCTTTTTTTAAAAAGTATTATAAATATTATTTTCTACTTGCTTTAAAGTTGGCATTAGTTTAAGGAGTTCTCTAAAATTAAATTATGTTTTCTTTCTATTGGACAACGAAGTGAACGGTTCATGTACTTTTAAAATGATCAGCTATAAAGTATGTAAAAGAGATGTACCTCTTTAGGAACTGAAATGTTTTGTGTAAATATGACTAGTGGAAAGACAGGACATGAGCACGCTGTAACACATAAAGATGTCTACATTTTAAAAATTGCAATATCTGTGTGTTATGTGTCAGAGAGTATAATGTTGAAAGCTAATTGTATCGAAGTATGAGGGTGCTTCCAAATGGCATGGGATCGAGTGGGACATCAAAGCGCCACTTACATTGCTACGCCTCGTTGGAGACGCATGGTGACAAATGGCTTCATAGGAAGATTGTTCATGAACGATCCAGAGCTCGCGAGATCAAGGCAGAGAGAGGGCTGAATCTTGATCTAGATCTCGGCTTCACAATGTTGAATGTGTCTGTTATGTGTGTGTCAATGATGTTGATATTTTGTCAACATGTGTGTCGGTGAGGTCGTTAGTAGGTCAGCATGTTTTCAATGCTGGGAAAAAAAAATCTACAAACATTATTTTTATAAATCTATGGTCAAATGTGTGGGTGAAGACTTTTGGAATGTCTATTGGGGTGGGGGGGGGGGGGGACTATGCGTTACTAAACAACCAGCAATCGTATTACATCGATTGCTGGAACATTCCAACATTTCACAGTTGGCATCTAGAACTTTTATAATTTAAAGGATTTTAAATATAATTTTAATGAAATAAACATGGTGTTAAAAATCTTACATAGTAAGGTCGAAGCGTAAAGGAGATTCTATCATGTATATCTCATCAAAGGAGAAACAACTCAAGACAAGAAAGGTGTCTGACAGTTGCAAAAGACCAAATAGCGTTAACGCTTGTTTACAAATATATACAGGTACATGTATAGTCTTATTAGTACAGGTAAATATCATATCACTGTCTAGAGCAGGGGCGTAGCTAGAGTGGGGAGAGGGAGATTGGTCCAAATCCGAAAGTCCCCAGGGACCCCAAATCCCTAGCTACGCCCCCCCCCCACCCAAAAAAAAAATCCCTTGATGAAGAAAGGTGCAAATAAAAGAATACAATAAAACTATTTAAAAAATGACATCAGTAGAAAAGCGGCTTTGGCTGTATTAAATGTGACAAAATATGCAGGTCGAACATGGGTCAGCTTGGTGACGTGAAATACTGTATTAATCCCTGATCTAGGAAATGGAAGACAGGCCAAATATATTAGACTAGTCGAAACACTGCGTAGCATGCGCCGCTATTTTGCAGGACCGCCTTAGGCCACTGCAACCTATACGACCGTAGTGGGCCCCGCACTTTTATAGGACCCGCGCTAATTCTAGGTGTATGAATTATTAAATTAAACCCTTTTATAACTTATAACAGATTTCCCGCGGCCTCCTGATTTACCAGGAGCTCCTGGAAATCTCCTAAAATTGCAAAGTATACAAAAAAGTCCTGGAAATCTCCGGAAATTATTAAAATCTTTTGAAAACTCATAAAAATCTCCTTAAATATATAGACAAAATTGTCATTTTGGGGTGTCATTCAATATGGAAAACGCCAATCCTACGCGCGATAAAAAAAAAAATTATACAATACCCGTAACTGTGGAATCTAGTGAAAGAAGCTTCTCGCGCCTCAAACTAATGAAGAATTACTTGATGTCAACAATTCTCGTAGAAAGATTGAAACATTTGGTAATTCTTGCTATTAAGCGTGATCTATGTAGGAAATATAATTTTTATGATATACTGTATGACTTCGCTACACGCAAGGCTCGTGCAGTAATTCTGTACGTAGTAAAGACTGAATTAAATGCATAGACGAATTTATTTTCTAATACAAACTCTTAATTTTCACTTATTATCCGTATCCCTACCCAAACTTGGCCCCCGCGGAATCCGTTTCGCATAGGGCCCCACAATGGTTAAGTCCGGCCCTGCTATTTAGTGACGAGTGAATACAGAGTAGATTACTTGTTCTCTCCCCCCCCCCTTTTTTTTTTCGCCGCTAAAGTTACGTGGGTAACTCTAGTCCGATTTGCGGAAATAAAAGATTGATCTTTCCATAACTTCTAGGTGTCCAAACCGTTGAACAATGAAGAGAATTATACATGTAGTATTTATTTGTATTTAAGACTATTCATTCCTTGTCTTTAGTTAGTTAAAAGCTTCAGAAATACACATTTAATGTTCACGCTCTCTAAACTCTCTTATATGCATTGATTGTTCCTAGTTTTAAAACAACAACAACGTCGTGAAGAAATGGAAACATACTCTCGAGCTCATGAAATATTCTCGTTCATTACGTGCCTTATAAAAGTACAATTTACAATATAATATCAAATGGTCTTTGACCGAATTTTCTGCGAATGGAACCCCGAAACATGGTGCTGCCGATATGAATGAAGCATTATTGCTCATGAGCTCAGACCCGATTCGGTGTGCTGTCTTTCAATAGCCTACCTGAGTATATCCAGGTGTTCTAGATAGAGCTACATCTATTTATGTAGTTATTTAACCACCCACACAAAAAATACTTTTACCTTATTGCCTTCTTGTGACTGTCACTGCGCAAAGCAGCTCCCCCACCCCCAACCCACCTCCCATGTTACTGAACTGGAAATAAAAACAAACATGAAACTTTTAAGAAAATTATTTATAGATGTAATGACCACAGATTGGAGGCCTACATACATATCTGTCTATATGTGTTTGAATTCCTCTATTTTATGTAATTGTATGTGCTCAGTAAAGTGGAACTACGAATTGCTATATACATTTAGTGGACTGAAACTCTTGAGTGATGTGTACATACAGCGTACAGTTTGTGGTGTAGATTTGTGTGTTACTTGACTAAGACTATCTATCTATCTATCTATCTATCTATCTATCTATCTATCTATCTATCTATCTATCTATCTATCTATCTGTCTGTCTGTCTGTCTGTCTGTCTGTCTATCTATCTATCTATCTATCTATCTATCTATCTATCTATCTATCTATCTATCTATCTATCTATCTATCTATCTATCAATCTATCTATCTATCTATCTATCCTTCCATCTATCTATCTGTCTATCTATCTATCTATCTATCTATCTATCTATCTATCTATATATCTATCTATCTATCTATCTATCTATCTATCTATCAATCTATCTATCTATCTATCTATCTATCCTTCCATCTATCTATCTGTCTATCTATCTATCTATCTATCTATCTATCTATCTATCTATCTATCTATCTATCTATCTATCTATCTATCTATCTATCTATCAATCTATCTATCTATCTATCTATCTATCCTTCCATCTATCTATCTGTCTATCTATCTATCTATCTATCTATCTATCTATCTATCTATCTATCTATCTATCTATCTATCTATCTATCTATCTATCTATCTCTCTCTCTCTTTCTCTCTCTCTCTCTCTATCTATCAATCTATCTATCAATCTATCTATCTATCTATCTATCTATCTATCTATCTATCTATCTATCTATCTATCTATCTATCTATCTATCTATCTCTCTATCTATCTATCCTTCCATCAATCTATCTATCTATCTATCTATCTATCTATCTATCTATCTATCTATCTATCTATCTATCTATCTATATCTATCTATCTATCTATCTATCTATCTATCTATCTATCTATCTATCTATCTATCTATCTAATGTACCTACGGTGATTTCCCTTACATTTACATTTCCATTTACAGGCTTTAAAAAAATCTGATAGTGACATTTAATGGAGTATAATTTATTCCCACAACCGGACAAGTTACGAACAAAGATCTATCAGAAGATCTGCCTGGAGATCTTTCTAAAGTTCCACTTGCATCTCTAAATGTGCATGATCTGTTCTGTGTTCCAGCTTGATATCTCAACTCCCTAGACCTAAACTACTGTTACGAAATGATTAAAGAGACTCATCTCAGTTATGTTCAGAATGGCGGACAGAAGACGTGGGCATCTGACGGCAACGCTGACCAGACAGCGGTCAATCTCCTCGCTGACCACACGATGGATGTAGAGAACCAGGTGGATGAGAAGGTCAGGGTCACGTGGTCGAGGAAAGCTGAGTACGTCTTGTCAATGATGGGTTACGGTGTGGGACTTGGCAACATTTGGAGGTTCCCGTACGTCTGTATACGTAACGGAGGAGGTAGGTCTTTACTTATTCTCCTGCAGTGTTTGCTTTTGTTTGTTTGTAAAATGTTGTATATGTTTCGGATGTTCTTTCAGAGTTGAAGATAATTTACTTCCATGCCCAAACCTCCCGTAGGACGAGGGGGAATGGGAGCGGGCAGGGTTTGAACCCGGAACCATCGATAAATTCGAACGACAGTCCAGCGCGCAAACCGCATGACCAGGCAGCCAGATTGGCTTTTTTTGTTGAGTTGTTGAATTTGATTCTCGTGCGCAGTTAGGATTTTATTTAATTGGAAATATCGTCATCAAATTTCATATGCGTTCCTCATGGAATATAAGGCCTGAGTAAAAACACGCCACTCTCCACGGTCTCTTGCTAGTTTTTGAACGGCTTCCCAGCTCTTTCCGGTCCTCTCGGCTTCATCTAGTCACTGCGTCGCCACGTTCTTTTTGGTCTTCCTCTACGTCTTGTCCCCTGGTGGGGGTTCCACTCTAAGGCCTGTCTAACTCTGTTGTTGGTCTTTTCTAAGGGTGTGACCAACCCATACATACTTCCTTTCTAAGATCTGCACCTTTATATTTTTCTGTCCACTCATCTCCCACAGTTTGGTGTTTTCTATTTTGGAAATATTTGAAAATAATTGGAAAAATAGGTTAATAAATAGGTTTAATAGGCACCATCTTGCCTTTTCAGATATTTTGAAAACATTAAAAAAAAAGCACAGTTGTGCAATATTGACTTTAAAGCAATGTTTCGCTATAAATATAATTATTTGAGATATTTTTTCCAGAACTAAGAACACTAACTCTTGAAGTTCCTTAAAGTATTTTCTCCCTTTGTTTCAAAATATCACATTAAAAAGAAATGTGGATCTGTGTCCAGGATGAAGCACTTTCAACACACATAGAATTTTATAAATAATATGTGTTACATTATTTGTCCAAAATAAAGCGTTTTAAATGCTTTAAAATTACTATTAATCTTCCTTTTGTGTGTTCAAAGCTATTTCATAAATCTATTATCGGACCTTACCATAAAGGACTCTCCAATCCTTAATAAAGTGGGCAATAAAGTGCAGCAAGCTAACTATAATAGATCTTTTTCTTGGAGAAAAAGCTATTTTGAGAGGAAGAACTCCAGACTTACAACTATATCTATCAGTAATGTAGAAGTTATTTCTCTTATTCGATAACAAAATTATTAATTGCCCGATATTTATTGACTAATTGTGTTTTTTTTTAATCGATCCTTGTTTAATTAGGTAAAATAAATAATTTTTTAAAATTTCAGCTTGATCTGAGAAAGGGTGTGGGAGAAATAACAGGTAGAAGCTTTTTAACAGACAGACAGAGTCGATGTTACCTATACCTTTACCTATCCCATTCGTCTGTTGGACCGTTTGGGCACCATGCAAGATTTGTCGACCGTCTTTCTCCATTTCTCTCTGTCTTTTGCCTTAGTTAGAGCCTCTTTCAATGGCGGGCCCGTCCATTCTTTTAGGCTGTCTTCCCATCGATATAAGCTTTGTAAAAATGGGGTTCAGTTCAAAACTATAAGATGACTAAGAAATCATGTACAATTAGACCAGATAAACTGGATTGCAACTTTACATGTTCCAAAGCCCTGGGACTTATCATCCATTGTATGATCCTTGGAGCCTATTATATGTTCTTCTGTATAAGTGATTTAATATAAAGATTTGAATTATGCATGATGTATGCGTTGTGATGTAAGAAAATGCAAGCTTGACTTCCTTTTTTTTTTACTTTTTATTCAGTTAAAATCTGAATCAGTTACAAAAACACACAAGACAAACGTGTTAGGGGATCTGCGTCCAGACTATACAACACGGTCGAAGGGTCAACATTATTACAGAAGTTGTTTATAGTCCATAAGCGTTTCTATTGTTCATTATTTTTTATTTAATCAGTAGCAGATGACATTGGCAAAAACACACAAGAAAAAAGTAATTTTAATGCTTTCACGACGATTAACTCTTTCTCTCCTAACTGACAATACCAGCGTTGATTCCATCAGAATGTGGTAAATAATTACGGAGAGAAAGAGTTAAGGTTGTAAGGTTGTTCAGAAATCGTTGATACTTCATGATCAGTAGGTTGTTCATTGTTGTTTTTTTGTTGTTGTTGTAGACCAGGGGTTCTCAACTTGTGGGTCGCGACCCCTTTGGGGGTCGTTGGACGATTTGCCAGGGGTCGCCTAAGATCATCGAAAAAATATATTGTTTTTGTCCATTCTTCTATTGCTGTGTGTGTATGCGGAGGGGGGGTCGCGGCAAAGTGGGGGGGGGGGTTGTAAAGGGGGTCGCAGAGCCTAAAAGGTTAAGAACCGCTGTTTTAGACCATTAGTTTTGTTTTTTATTCAGTACTGAAGAGAATACATTGCTAACAACAGATGGGACACTAACGTATGATCGCGGTTTACGCAATTCATGTTAATATTGTTGATAAACTGTCCAAACTTGACGATCACCAGGTTGTCCATTGTCCTGTGTTGTAGACGAATGAGGATGGTGAGATTCTTTCGGAAGGATCTGTCCTTATTTTCCTATTGAGGCCCAGGGGTTCTAGGAAATATGGATGTTTTTGTTGGTGCGTTTGAACTCCTAAAGCTGTTTTTTTGTACCACAGGGTGGGCTAATCAATGCAAGGGGCTGTTCGTGTACATCACTCAGTTATGGGTCCCACGCCATTGTGTATAGGCTGAGGGGTCCTAAGGAACTTTGTTACTATGACCGCTTTCCCAAATCACTAGTGGAGGGGCATCCTCAAGTGGACAGGCCGGTACCGGTTTCCGCATGTTGGCTTTTCGTCAACCCAAGATTGAGGCCACATTGTGTACAGGCTGAGGGGTCCTAAGGAACTTTGTTACTATGACCGCTTTCCCAAATCACTAGTGGAGGGGCATCCACAGGTGGACGGGCCGGCACCGGTTTCCAGATGTTAATTTTTCGTCAACCCAAGATTGAGGACAAGCAGCATTGTGGTGAGCTCATGAAGAATTTGAGGGACTAGATATAATCTAAGATTGATTAGGATTTCCTTTTTAAATTCAATACTGAAGAGACTACATTGTAAATAACACGTAAGACACTAACATAAGTTTACGGTTTACACAACAGTTCACGTTAAACCTGATTGGTCTTATCTACTATTTTATCGAGAGTTTCCTTTCACACATAACTGAGTTTTTAACTTCATATTTTATGATTTGAAAAAGGTGAACAGAAATTTAAGAGCCGATGTTGTGGGTCTAGTTGGGTGCAACCAGTCTTTGCAATGTATTTATGATTTTCGCTAAACATACGGACGCTAAACTAGACCTACTATTACTAGTCATACAAACACTAGACATTTCATCCCTAAGCATACTACGAACAAAAAAATATTTAAAAATTATTAAAAAAAACAAAGCTTAAATAGTGCCATGAATAGACATACCATCACTAGACATTCCATCACTTAGAACCATGAATAGACTTACCATCACTTAGACATACTATCGCTAGGTCATACCGTCCCTAGGCATTCTATTACTAAGCATACCAAGACTAGTTATAGGCCTACCATTCCAAGACATTCTATCATAAGACATTCCATCACTAAACATAGCATGAATAGACATACCATCGCTATGTCATACCATCACTAGACGTATCATCTCTAGACATTCTATCACTAAGGATACCAAGAATAGACATACCATCACAAGCCATAGCATCGCTGGGCCATACCATCACTACACAAACCATAACCCATAAATAGACATACAAAAAAGAAGGTTATATTATCACTACACATACCATCTTTAGACAGCCAATCACTAAACGAGCTAAAACTAGGCATACCATCACTAGACATACCATCACTAGACATACCATCACTAGACATACCATCACTAGACAAAGCATCCCTTGAATTACAATTCCTATGACAAAAAGAAAAAGCTGGTTAATAATCAGTTGAAAATATTTTGTAAACGGTTTACAATATTAAACATTTAAGATATAATAATAAAGCTAGTCTTCGAGTCCGAAGATTAGCGAGGAATGTAGTATTTCCCATGGCTGCGCAGCCCCAGCTTTGACCTACATATTTTGCCACATCCAGGGCAAGCATAACCATTGTCCGCAGGTGGTCGATTTAGATTTTCTTTTCGCCGTCTGCGTCTGTCCTCGGCAGCGGATTTCCTTTTGGTCTCAAATGTGTATCCCGCGGCCTTTGTGAGTGACCTCCAGCTGTCTCGTTCTGAGGCCGGATGCAACCAGGTGCTCTCTTCTATGTCAGCTAAGGTAAGTTGTCGCTTAAGCTGGTCTTTGTAGCGTTTCCCTGGGGCGCCTCTGATAAATCAACCACCTTTTAGATTTAAGATATAGAGAGTAAATGTTAACAAATTTCCTTATTCAAATAATCAAAACCTGAAAATAACAAATGTTATTTTCTATTTTAAGTAAATGTTATAAATTTTGTTGACGGACATATATTGTTCCGGCAGCACTAAATTTCTGCGACAATAAATTCATAAAATGCGGACCTTTTATACCGCTAAACAATGGCTATCATCATGGCCTGTATACAACATTTCGATAATGTTGACCACTTGACCGTACTGTACAGTGTGGAGGTAGATCAGTGATCATGTTTTGTCTTGTATATTTTTATAATTGTTTGAGATTTTAACTGAAATTTAAAAAAAAAAGTATTTCTTAGATTTTCTTTTTTGATGTAAATCTCGCCCAGGTGCCTTTCTGATCCCGTACATCGTCTGCCTGATGTTGTGCGGGCTACCCTTGTATTTCATGGACGTCGCGATGGGCCAGTTCATGTCCAGGGGTGTGTACCACATCTGGAGCATCTGCCCCCTTTTCAAAGGTAACACAATAATTCAAGTAATTCTGGGGCAATTCCATTATATTGAATGGCGTACAAACAACAACAAAAGAAAAACAACAACAAAAACAGAAGAACTTATGCAAAGATCCCGCCACCTATTCTACAAACCCAAATCAAATTTACCGTATAAACAGACAAACATAGTTACGAGGGGGAGCAATGGATATGCTCTGTTTACTCTTAAATTTTCTAGATCCCATTTACGTTTCAATAAAATTCCATAAGAGAGAAAAAGAAGAGAAAGAGATGTGAAGTAATGTGGTTGCCAAATAATGGAACCTAAAGAAAAACGTAAAAAAAGGACAATTGGGAGAGAAGTTCAAAGAACTAGACCAATTGAACAATGTCAAGTGGAACCAATCCTCTACCTCTCCATTAAACAGTTTGGATAGAAATAGCGAGATGCATCGGCGTCATGGGCCGGTTATGGCCCGCGGGTCCTAGTTTGAGCATCCCTGAACTGACGGCTAAACTCGGAACCGGTCTAAAACGCGAGATTGAGAGAATAAAGTCAAGGGGTTCGTACTGCAACGTGCTTTGAAGAGAACTCAACTGTACATTTTATTGGCAGGGGTTCTCAATTCTTTAGATTAGAAGAAGAACATTGCTGCTTAAATGGTAGGATTTCGCAGATGTCCTTTAACTCGTGCCAGGACTCTTGTGAACTCGAGGTAAAGGTCAACTTAACGTGGATGTCCTACGTCACGTCACGCTTGAAGACGTTGACCTCATCTTGAAACCCTGTTTTGTATGGCCCAGTGAATTGTGTTGAGCAATACGCGCAGAAGTGAACAGGTAGCCAAATTGGAAAACTACGTGCGGGGGGCAGCGGGGGATGGTGGTGGTGGTGTTGAACGCCACACTAGGGAACCTGCACTTTTTCTTTGAAACTCCAGGGCGCTGGGCTGACAATCACAAACTGACGCTTATTTTGGGTAGAGAAGGGGCAAGCCTCCATGTGCACCCCATTACCTTATTGTCTGTCTCCCTTATGTAAACTTCCAGAAAGCGTAGAATGTCTTACAATGGTATCTATCTGTTGTCAGCACTGTCTTAACTCTACGCCACCATAATCCCCCCACCCCACCCCTCAATAATTTTGTTTTATCAAGGCTTTAAAGAAATAGAAACAATTCCTAAAATAGAACATTTTTCAAGGGGGGCAGAACTCATCACAATTACGAATCACGAAACATAGCTATGGGATTTAAATGCAATGGGCTTTGTTGCAGCTAGTGCTAAATATAAGTGTCACTATATTTCAAATATTTAATTCTAAACACTGTTTAAACAATTTTTTAAAATTCCGAGGAAATGTTATTGTATCCGGGTATCATTGAACAGCTATTGTGTTTTATTCAAAATGCGCATTTCAATTCTGGGTCACAAGATATATTCATCTACAATCTACAGGAACAGGAAAACTCTAGCATGTTAACAATTGATGACTATTACATTTACCTACAATAGCAGGACAATGGTACAGTAGAGTCATTGTCAAGAGAAGAAGGATAGAACATATCACAAGTCATGACACTAATATTTGTAATATTTTATGTATCATTCCAGGTATAGGCGTGGGTCAAATCATTGTCAATGTCATCTGTGCCTGGTATTACATCTTGCTTATCGCCTGGGTTCTGATCTATCTCGTCCACTCCTTTAGGTCACCGCTGCCCTGGACACTGTGTGGGCAAGGCTGGAACACGCCAGCTTGTGTCCCTCAAGGTCAACGAGTCGGTCTAACCGGAAACGATACGAACAGCTCGAGTCTGGGGCCGGACAACGCCACAGCTGTGACCTCGGAAGGATATGATTTGGTCAACGGAAGCAGATTAATCAAGCCGCTACGACCTGCTGGTGAGGAATTCTGGGTGTAAGTTGTGTAGTTCCGCATGTATGTGGTGAATTTTCTAAAAATCTTTGGCAAAAATCCAACCATCTTTAATCTTGTAGCATCACCTCATCTCATCCCCTAACCCCTGTGGTTCCGTTTAAAGCATATGCCTCCAACCAGCGTCCTACATGCGTCTCTGTGTTCAGTTTGAGACTCCCCGTCTGCAAATCGTACCCTCCTCTTTACCATCTATATGAAAGTATCGGAGCCATGGAATCTGGGCTGTCCCCTCTTCCTTTTCCCTATTACAGATGAGGGTTTATCTTGTTATGATGGACGCAGGCTTACGAATGGTATAACTATCTCCAGCGTCTCTGAAGGAGAGATTTTGAAATGTGCTGCTGCGTTTATTTCCCACGGTTCCTCATTGAGAACTTGTCTGGCCAGAGGATCATAAGAATCTTTCTGAGGCAGGCGTTGATGAATGCCTGGATTTATTTTCATGGTGTATCTAGTTTAATGAATAAATGATAATATGAATCTAATAATGTATCTCACGTCTTCTGAATCTATTGATGTGATGCCTTCTTTTCCGAGTCTTCTGAATCTGTTGATGTGATGCCTTCTTTTCCGAGTCTTCTGAATCTGTTGATGTGATGCCTTCTTTTTCGAGTCTTCTGAATCTGTTGATGTGATGCCTTCTTTTTCGAGTCTTCTGAATCTGTTGATGTGATGCCTTCTTTTTCGAGTCTTCTGAATCTGTTGATGTGATGCCTTCTTTTTCGAGTCTTCTGAATCTGTTGATGTGATGCCTTCTTTTCCGAGTCTTCTGAATCTGTTGATGTGATGCCTTCTTTTTCGAGTCTTCTGAATCTGTTGATGTGATGCCTTCTTTTTCGAGTCTTCTGAATCTGTTGATGTGATGCCTTCTTTTTCGAGTCTTCTGAATCTGTTGATGTGATGCCTTCTTTTCCGAGTCTTCTGAATCTGTTGATGTGATGCCTTCTTTTTCGAGTCTTCTGAATCTATTGATGTGACGCTTTCTTTTCTGGATTTTGAATCTATTGATGTGATGCCTTCTTTTCTGGATTTTGAATCTATTGATGTGATGCTTTCTTTTCCGAGTCTTCTGAATCTGTTGATGTGACGCTTTCTTTTCTGGATTTTGAATCTGTTGATGTGGCACTTTCTTTTCTGGATTTTGAATCTATTGATGTGATTCTTTCTTTTCCGAGTCTTCTGAATCTGTTGATGTGATGCCTTCTTTTCTGGATTTTGAATCTATTGATGTGATGCTTTCTTTTCCGAGTCTTCTGAATCTGTTGATGTGATGCCTTCTTTTCTGGATTTTGAATCTATTGATGTGATGCTTTCTTTTCCGAGTCTTCTGAATCTGTTGATGTGACGCTTTCTTTTCTGGATTTTGAATCTATTGATGTGATGCCTTCTTTTCTGAGTCTTCTGAATCTGTTGATGTGATGCCTTCTTTCCACAGGAACAACGTCCTTGAGCTCTCTTCCGGTCTGGACAATTTGGATGGTCTCCCTTGGCACACGACCTTGGCCTTGTTAGTGGCATGCGTGTTGGTGTTGTTGTGTATTGTCAAGGGAGTTAAATCTGTTGGCAAAGTAATTTTTTTTTACTACTTTTGAAGTTTGTACTATTTCAAGTTAGCGTTGGTGGGGGGGGGGAGAGGGGAAGGGCAATGAGGACTATAAAGGCGTTTTAGGGCGCCGGTGATCTTTTACACTACACTAGTGTTTAATCAAAGCACGGGGTTGAAAGAGAGTTATGTGAGACAGTTATAGAAACTAATTCCCTAGTGGCGTTTTATTACCTTAAATTGGTGCCCGGGTGGTAATAGCCATTATAGGAGACGATTAGGCTAATTAGCTAGCAAAACAGAACCCCCATTGGGATGTCTAAGGACCAAGTCCATTGCTCTGGCGGGGATGTAAGAGAGCCACAACAAAAATGTCACTATCTAGACACCGTTCTTCTAGGGGCTGTTTTAACACGGGCACCCGCACGGCTGAAGTTGTGCGGAGAAGGAATATGGGGGGAACTCTCTTGTACTCGGCCTTAGGCCTCGACTCTGACCCCGAGCGTCTTGAGATTCGTGACATTGGTTAGAGGGATGTAACAAATTATCCTCTACTTGGATTCCTCTCTGATACAACAGTTGGTCAGGCAGGAAGATGTAGAGGGAGTTTCTAGGGGGGGGGGCCTAGAGTTCCAAGAGTCATGGACTCTACTCTTCACGACAGCGTTCTCAACCTTTTAAGCTCGGCAACCCCTTTTTCAATCCCCCACTCTACCGGACCCCCCCCCCCCCCCCCCGACACACACATACAGCAATAGAAGAATAGGCAATAACAATCCATAGTTTCGATGGTCTTAAGCGACCCCTGGCAAATGGTCAATCGACCCCCAAGGGGGGTCGCGATCCACAGGTTGAGAACCCTCTGCTTTACGACAATAACATAGGAGAGGATTTACAATAAAAGTTTGTCTTTCTGTCAGGTCGTCTATGTCACGGCGACATTTCCATACATCTTGCTGACAATATTCATTGTGACTGGAGCCACGCTGCCTGGCGCTCAGGACGGAGTGCTCTTCTATTTAAAACCAGATTTCAGGTGTGAAGGAGTTAATTGTATGTACGGTTTCATAGCACAGCGAGAGAGAGAGAGAGAGAGAGAGAGAGAGAGAGAGAGTTGGGGAGTGAAAAGAGAAATAGGATAAAAGGAAGATGAAAGAATGAAAGACAAAGTCAGGGAAAAATGAAGAAAAGAAATTGAAACAGAAAGAGAGAGAAAGAAAGTGAGAGATAATGAAGAGTGAGAAACATGTTTAGAGAGAAAGAGATGTGTTGGTGACAGAAGAATAAAGAAAGAAATATGAAGAGAGAAATAAAGATAGAGATACGAAGAGAGAGAGGGAGAGAGAGAGAGAAAGAGATATGAAGAAAGAGAGAGAGAGAAAGAGATATGAAGAGAGAGAGAAAGAGATATGAAGAGAGAAAGAGAGAGAGAGAAAGAGATATGAAGAAAAAGAGAGAGAGAAAGAGATATGAAGAAAGAGAGAGAGAGAAAGAGATATGAAGAAAGATAGAGAGAGAGAGAGAGAGAGAGAGGAAGAGATATGAAGAAAGAGAGAGAGAGAGAGAAAGAGATATGAAGAGAGAGAGAGAAAGAGATATGAAGAGAGAGAGAAAGAGATATGAAGAAAGAGAGAGAGAGAGAGAGAGAAAGAAATATGAAGAAAGAGAGAGAGAGAAAGAGATATGAAGAAAGAGAGAAAGAGATATGAAGTAAGAGAGAGAGAGAGAGAAAGAGATATGAAGAGAGAGATAAAGAAAGAGAGGGAGAGCTAAAGAAAAAAAAAGAGAAATAGAGAATGAGAGAATGAAAAATAAAAGAGAGAGAATGAAAGAAATTGAAAGAGAGATAGAGAGAGAGAGAGAGAAAAGAAAGACACTAAACATTATGTAAAACTAATTTCAGTAAGCTGATGCAAGTCCAGACCTGGCTGGAAGCAAGCTTTCAAGTTTTTTACTCTCTGGGTCCGATCTGGGGTGCACTGGTCACCATGTCCAGTTACAGCAAGTTTCAGAACAACTGTATGAGGTCAGTTCTACTAGGACTTACTAGTATTATGTTTCTGTTACCGGCAAAGTGCGAAATACAGGCTTTCTATAGCATGCCGGGCGTCTTTAGGCAAAGTAAGACCTGCTCATTTTACAACATCGGATACAGACAAACCTTTTATTAGGTGTTAATTTAAGAATGGCCTCTGAAGATGACGTGGCAGTTATTCGAGATGAAAAGATTAGCCCTGGCAGAAGACAGCCGCAAAGAACAACAGGCTAAATATTTAAAAAAAAAGTAATCTAGAAAAGCTTATCTAAAGGAAAGGACTCCATGTCAGGTTTGTGTTAAAACCTTAGCTCGTTTGCCAGGGCCCCTGACATTCAACAGGCACCTTCGTGCTTACAATAAATAATTGACTCACTGTTAACAGAGTAGGCCTAATTGTTTAATGACATGAATATAAGTAATAACCACAACTGATGGAGTAATGACGTTGAGTCTAAAATATTCGAATATTGTGGTTATAGTAATTAAACAATAATTCTGCACCTTGCTACCACACAACGCCACACAATAGTTCGTTCAACACTGGCCCACAGCCGATAACAAACTCCAATGTAAATCTTGATAATCCCATACCTAACTCCCTTAAACAGGGGAACACAGAAGAATCTCAAACACACGGACGTTACACCAGCATAATAACAAAACCACTCCATAAGCTTACAAGCAAGGCAACAAAGTGCGTGCGTTCAAAAATTGTGCACTTAATAAACATTGGTGCTAGAGTGCCATAACCTACGCACCGACACTCCACACTTATAACTATATTTCACAATAATGTAGAAGTTATTTCGCTTTTTCGGTATCAAACAAAGTAATGACTTACCAGTACTTAATTGACTAATTTTATTTTTTAAAAATTAAAGCAATGAACAGCTTGATCGGAGATTGAGTGTGAACGAAATAACATGCTCAAACTTTTTACCATACAGACAGACAGACAGACAGAGTTGATAAAAGCTTTGTAAAAAAGAAATCTTAAATCGTTGTTTGTATGAGAGAGTTGTTGTGTATCGTACAGGGATTCAATCATTTTGACCTTCCTGTGTGAAGGAACCAGTGTGTATGCAGGCTTCGCTATCTTCACTGTACTGGGACATATGGCTTACAACCTGAAACTTCCCGTGGAGAGTTTCGCAACATCAGGTATGCTACACTATTTTTTTCCCTCTCTATTGTCTAGTTAAAGAACCCCCGGCGTAATCCAGTGTTTCTCAAACTTTTACACGTGACGAAATACTACAAAAACAAGTACTTAAAAAAGCTTATTATAAGTATAATTGTATTAATTAGTTTGGATCAGATCAGTGAATAAATTTGCAATAGATCTAATAATAATAATAATAATAATAATCTTTATTATCCGTAAGGAAATTTGTCTTACAATTTGTGCATTACACCAAACAAAAAACATTATAACTATAAGAAACCAAAGTGTACATTCACACCAGACTCACTCATAATTTACATGTGACAAAGTTTATATCAGATTGTTCTTATTTAATGATTTGATTGCCAGGGGAACAAAAGAGTGTGTGCTTTTAGCTTTCTCAATGCGCAATGATCCTATCACTTGTCTGGACCAGTTGGAAAAATGGGGCTGGGGAAAGAAAGGGGTATCAGCTTACTATGATTGCCTTTTTAAACGGATGAAAACAAACTTGTTAACTCAGGGCTCAAGACTCCACTACTTTTTACCGTCGCTAAAAACAATGCACAATATATTTCTTACAAAACTAACATACTCTCTAAACTAAATTGTCACTGCGACACTATAAACTATTGAATGAATTACTTTTTTTTAAAGAAAATGATTTTTAATATACAATTTCCCAACCTCTTCCGAAAGCCGTATTATATAATAAGAAAGAAGTATATTATATAAGAGCCTAACAGGCAGTGCTTTATAACTGACAGGGGTATCTTTGTATGACAGGCCTAGTGCTAGTCTATTGTATGTTTTCAATTTGTCCAGGACCAGGTCTAGCTTTTGTTGTCTACCCCGAAGCAGTGGCGTATCTCCCCGTGCCCCAGCTCTGGGCAGTCTTGTTCTTTCTGATGTTGTTAACCGTGGCCTTGGACTCTCAGGTAAGGGGAAGAAACTTCTTTTATCGGCTGCTGGGTTAGTTCGAAAGCTAAACAGAATTATTTTCCCTTGTCAGATTTGGAGATACCAAAATACACACACACACACATACACACACTCACACACAAACACGCACACACACACAAAAATACACTGTTTCGGGTGGAAGCCTTTCCTTTCGTTTGGCATCGTGACAATGACGTCAGTCCCAATAGAAAAGAAAAAGTGTCAACATACAAATCTAATCGGCTAAAAATGTCAATTCTTTGTTCTCTTTCTGTTATATAGGAAGGTGGTATGTGTGTGTGAATGTTTGTGTGTGTGTGTGTGGGGGGGTTAACAACTATTCCTATATCCTAAGTGAACCATGCTGTGATTTCCTGTTTGGCCAGTTTCCCCCTTAGAGCTTGTCCTTGCTGGGGCCATTGACCGTGTTACTGAAGCCACTACAAAATGGCAGGTTTTAAATTGTCCAAAATAAAAATTGTAGAAAGCAGAATGAAAAACATTTTTCAACGACCTCTGACCTTTAAAACACTTTTTTTTACACACACTTTCCCTGGCTAGATTGCACATGTAATTTAAGGTAAGCGCTGCCACTTTGAATCTTTTTTTTTATTCCCTAAGAGTTTAAAGTCAATTTACAAAGTGTTTCTGTGGCAATAAAAGAACTGTAAATTCTGAGTAGGCAACTTGAGACTTTAAAGCTTTTAAACATTGTTACAATGTCTTACAGAGACCGAATCATATTTGAAGAGATTAGAAACAGGATTAACCCTAACCCCACGATGACCTGCTCACTACTGTTAAAAAAAAAAGCAAGCTCAAACTCTGTGGCCATAACACAAGTTCCCCAGGGCTCGCAAATACCTTCCTTCAGGGCACAGTACCAGGAAAAGAAGATTATTATTATTATTATTATAGCTTTTATATAGCGCTACTTTCATGCTTATAGCATGCTCAGAGCGCTTTTGGTCCAATCTCATTTGTGGACCAGTTGGGGGTGGGGGGTATCTAGGAGTTGTTTTTCCGTGCTGCCTTTAGGCTTTCAGTAAACACAACTCTACCCGAGTCGGGTGTCAAACCTCGAGCCCCCTTCTAGGTAGCCAAGCCAAGCCAAGTTCAAGCGCACTTGGCCTCTCGACCACGCTTTCCAAGATTCCAATAGAGAAAGCGTTGGGAAAACAACATAAAAGAATGGACAGGCCTGGCTTTGAAAGACATTTTATCCAAGGCGAATGACAGAGAGAAATGGAGAAAGACGGTCAACCGATCTTATGTGGTGCCTCAACGGTTCAACTGACTAAGGAATAGTGAAGGTCAAAGTGGTGAAGGTGAATGATGTCAAGCACTAGTTGTCAGTCACAGATTTTTTTTATTGATCAATGAGGAACACCTGTTTCAAGTTTAATAAATGCTGAAACCTATCTATAACTGCTCGTAAACACATAGTGTTGCAACATACAAATAACAATAGTTCTAAGATAACACTGCGCACCTGGATAAAACTAGACTCTGCTTCACTTTGGCTCATAAGCTTTAATGGGAAGTAGGAATAATTAAATTCAATAATTTTATTGTAAATTATTCACAAAGGGTTTCACAAGATTGAAAACTTCAAAAATATTTCTCTTTAGAAGGAATTTTAAGATATTATCTACATGTACAAATGATTAACGAGGGTGTCGTGTGGATACAGACGATTAATGAGGGTGTCGTGTGGACAGCACAACGACCACCTACTCTTACAAGTAATGCCATATACCTATTAAAGTCGGGTGGACTTAGGGGTGGACTTAGGGGCGTCCTAAAAATGCCAAAATTCAAAATTCCAATTTTCACAAAGATTCGAACCCGACGCCCCTCGGTTCTGAAGCCAAGCGCCTTACCACTCATTCACCATGCCCCCTAAAATATCAACAATGATTCTGTTATTGCTAGTCAAGTAAGACCAATCACATATTATTGTCCAGTTTGCAGGAGTCGAAGTTATTATGACAAGTCTCCTGGACATCTGGCCAAAGCTTATGAGGAAAAGGGAAGTAATCGTGAAAGTTGTCTTTTGTTCTGTTCAGTTCCTGCTTAGTCTCCCCCTTGCATCAAGAGTAAGTATTTACAAAACACTTATCCTATGCTTCGCTGATTTTTATCTTGTGACAAATTAAGCATGCATTAAGGCATCATTTCGCAAATCGGCACTGGTCATAGGCTTTGTATAAAATAGTTGGGTCAATGGAAGTAACATTAAAATTCTGTCTTCTTCAGAATAGTCACGAGATACGAAATTTGACACAGGCGCCATAGTGAATTACTTTTTTTTTAAATTCACTTTCCAAAAGATACATTGCATTAAAAAAAACAACTAATTTTATGGTATCACAACAACAAATGTAAGAACTTTGTTCAGAATTGTTCATAGTTCTCGGTTTTCTTTGCTTGTCCCTTTTCCAGCCCTAGACATACACCCCACATGGGCTTTCATCTCAAACGAAAACCATGATCTTCGCAGTTTTGAGGGTCAGTGTCTTTATTTACTGGTAAAGTCCAACAGTTCTAGGACACATACACACACAGAAGTAGTCGCAGATATATATAGGAGCACCAGCGAGTGGACAAAAAAATATATCAGTCTTTCATGTCCATTACAAGGTCAAAGATCCAAAACTATCAATAGTCCATGATTTCCTCGGATCGTTCACCAGCTGACAGATCAGCCTGAAGGCCCATTGATCTGATGTTTTTTATGTCCACACTTAAGTCTGGGATAATCAACAATGTTCTTAGACAACACGTTGCAGAACTCCACATTAGGTCAGACCGGTACGATTTTCTGATGTTAACTTGTCGTCAACCCATAGTGAATGACAGTGTCACTCCAACATTTCGATCTAGCACAAACACCAGTGTTTAAATTATATCGAGATTTTAAATAGTTTCAGTTGTAATAATACGAGTGTACAACTTTGCGCATAAATAGAAATCAATACATATGTACTTTTATATATGCTAATTATGCTATCTTTATTTGGTATATATGTGATATAACATTACCAAAGGACAATACATTAGATCAACGGGAGATTTTATCGAAAAATTGTTTAACCAAGTAATTTGTTTGCAGTTTGATTTGCAAGCTCGAGTTTATATTATGTTAAGCCATTAAATATGTTAGCGTAGATAAACAATAGAATGCGATATGAACTACTAACCTAATAACATAAAGAAAAATGAAAAAAAAATGAAACAATAAGATTTAGATTTTGAAAGAAAAGTCAGAATTAAGTTTTTGTATATGTCTTACAGACTTGTCTCTTATTTTCTTGTCTTGTTAATGCCGTTTCGTCCTCAGCATTATTGCTCGTACCCACTGAAGCTTCTATATGTAATGTGTTTATGTTGTCCACTTGTCTTTGTGTGAGATATACCATTAGATAGAGCCATCATTTGTCTAATACATGCCTAACGGCTGTCTGTGTCGGCTCTATCTAAGTTGTTGGTGAACGGATGCTGGCAGGGGGGGGGGGGCTTGCTGGGGCTTGTGACCTTTGACCACTGGGGTGGTAATTTGCATACGGGCGAAATGAATCTGGATCAGAAGAATGTTTTTTGGACATTCCGATGGTCTAGAGGTTAGTTTTCCTTGGTGCGTTATCGCTAGGCGGTGGTGTCGAATCCGGAGTCACAGGTTCGAGCCTCGGTCAGCGCGTGCCCTTATTTTCGTAGCATTTTAATTCACTACTTTCTCTCTTACAAACTTGGTCACTGGTGCTGTTATTCATTTATGTTTAATATATGTATGTCCCCAGGGTGGTATCTATTTATTTACACTAGTCGACTGGTACATTGCTGCATTTGCTACGGCTGCCATTGGGTTACTGGAATGTATTATAGTGGCTTGGATCTATGGTGAGTAGCATACACATGTATGAGTTTATTTTTACAAAGCTTATATCAACTCACTCTGTCTGTCTGGTAAAAAGTTTTTACACGTTATTTCTCCAACACTCAATCTCGGATTAAGTTGAAATTTTGAACAATTTTCTTGTACCTGACAAATCAAGAAACAATTTTAAAAAAACAATTTAACCAATTAGTTAATTAACTTATTTGTAATTAATTATTTTGTTTGGTATCGAACAAGGGAAAGAAATCCTACTCGGCAGATGTGGGGGACTAAGTTGAATTAGTCTTCTCGAGGCTTGTACCCTCGAGTTTGAATTCAAGTCGCACCACTTTTTAATGTTGCCGTGGTCCGGCCAAGTGTGTCAGTAAACCTCCTATCTGACCACTCAAAGGTCTTAGACTTATTTAACGGCGTATTCACAGAGATTTTGTAACCCTTGATCTATCTATTTATCTTAGTTCAAAAATTTTTTTTTCTTGGTTTGAGGAATAAAATGACTATTGGTCATTGTACTGATCACACAATACTCTCGTAAAATGATGCCTATCTTGTTTGTAAAATGTTTGTAAAATGTTTGTAAAATGTTTGTAAAATGTTCGACATTCTTCGAATGTTCCTTCATAGTTGAAGATAATCTACTTCCTAAGTCCAAAACCTCCCGCAGGGTGTGAACCATCGACAATCAAATCGACCGAACGACAGTCCTGCGAGCAAACCGCACGACCAGGCCGCCCCTCCTTAACCTGCCATTGTCCATATGTTCCTAATTTCTGCAATTAAATTTGTGTGTCGTGTATTATTATGAGTTGAATGTTTTTGAACCATAGAAAATTTTTTTTTTTTAAATTTATATTTTTTATTGTCTTTGACAAACTTGCTGTTAACATATTGCCTAGGCAATCATGAGTAATGGAGAGCGGATGGTTTTGGTTGTGTAGGCTGAAGAGTTTCTGATGAAATCAGGAGCTGGTCTGTCGTACAACGTGAATTGAAAGGAGTGGTGTGAAAGTTAAAGAGGGGGGCTAACCAGTAAACCAGTAAAGCTAACCAGTAAAGGTACAGATCTTTGTAGCTTGTCAGATTTGGATGAAATTATCATTTTATTTTTAATTCTTCATCAAGGATTCGATACGTCTACAGAAGTTTAGTTCTACTAGCTGTCCGGAGCTACAAACCAACGATAGAGGAACAACACCTGAAGGGTCTTTAGTTTGTTTTAATGCTACTATACATATCTCAGGGTTCCAGTTAGTACCCAAGGAACATTTATGCCAAGTTTCATCAAGATTGAACGTTTTTGATTTTTATTCGGAACATACATACATACATACGCCTTACTTTCTACTTTATAGTATGGATTATTGCAATACATTTATATCTGCCTTGTCTATTTGGCAGGAGCCGAAAGATTTATGGATGATCTAGAGTTGATGATTGGAAGAAGACCTCCATGTATTTTCAGCATCTTATGGCGATGTGTAACTCCTTCGTTACTGCTGGTGAGTTATCCCCCCTGATTGACTCCTGAGATATAAATAGATACAGAATATATTAAGAAAAACTAACGCGCCAAATAGCTTGTACGGTAAGAGAAGATTAGCGAGTAACAGTATAGATCAATCCGCACAAGATCTTGAACCATAAAAGAAACCATCTAGCAGACACTTGGATGGCTGCCTGGTCGTGCGGTTTGTGCGCTGGACTGTCGTTCGGATTTATCGACCGTCGAGGGTTCAAACCCTGCCCACTCCCATCCCCCGTCGTCCTGCGGGAGGTTTGGACTAGGAAGTAAACTATTTTCAACTCTGAAGGAACATCCGAAACATGTAAAACAAAACATTTTTACACTTGCAATGAGAGAGTAACTCTTCCCTTTTCCTTCTGATTCTCTATGGCCGAGGACATTCTGCAGTTGTCTTCCCTTCATCACTTTCGCACTTCGGAAACAGCTATGAAAGCTGAACACCTTGAGTGATTGAGGACCCTTTATACAGAGGCGACCTTAGGGGGTGGCGGGTGTAACAGCCCCAGGGCCCCGCGTCTTAGGTGGGCCCCGCGACAAAGAGAATCTCTTGTCGTCGTCAGCCCAAGCTAGAAATATTCACGGCCGTGATATGACACTCTCCCAGGGCCCCGTGCACTAAGGCCGCCTCTGTCTTTATATATTTGTTGACCGCTTCCTTGAGTGTCACGTCAATGTCACGCCAGTGTCACGCCAATGTCACGCCAGTGTCACGTCAATGTCACATCAGTAATGCATCATTAATACCTTTAGTGCTAATCACCATACAAAATGGTGCCTAAAGAAATATATTGTCTAGTCGAGAGTATGGAAGGGGAGGCTATAGGAAAGGGGAGGCTAATGGAAAAGTGAGGCTATTGGAAAGGGGAGGCTATTGGAAAGGGGAGGCTATTGATTGATAAACACTATTACATGTTTTTTTTATATCACTTATAAGAAAGATAACTCCATTTGGCGTATTAGGAATAGAAGGGCATGCTGAGATGTCTAAATAAAATGAATAAGATGTAGTATTGATACCTTTTATTTTCGTAATTGTTAAAAAGGTAATTTTTAAATATAGTAGAAAGCCGTTTATCCGGATCGTCAAATATCCAGACTGATTTTAAAAAAATCTAAGTGGTCTGGTCTTGCTGATGTGCAGCGAGAGATTAGAGATTATTTCTCTAAGTAGTGATAGGCTAACAGCCAATATGTGAACGGTATTTTCTTCTGTATATTTTACTTATATGCTTTTTTTTACGTACGGCGTCATGCACTCATTTAAATATCCTTTATATTGTTGGTGAAATGGCTATTTAATAAATTCCGCATTCGGTAATCCGGACGATCGATTATCCGGACAGACCCGTTCCCAACTAGTCCGGATAATGGACGTTCTACTTGAAGCATTCTTTAGTTGCTAATAAATTCCTTTTGTTTGCTTTCAAAGTTCTGATTTTGTAATGGTCCTCACCCAAACACACATCCTTGAGTCACGTGCTTCTCTATCTCTTCTATACAAATTACGATTTAATTTTAATCAACAATGGTTATCACGTGACTGTTTTTTTTTTCGTTGTTTTATCAATATTATCACGTGACCATTCGTTTTGGTGAATGGGGTCCAGTAACAAACCAGGGTTTAGGGTGAATCTGTAGTTTCTAAAATGTATGTATTGATGTATGTTTGGTACCTGCCTTCTTATTCGAATTCATTATATATATATATATATATATATATTAGAGCTTGTTATTATAAATGAGGTTGCATAATATTTTTAATACGTTACGTAAAATTCGGTAGTTGGAGGTTGGAGGTTAAAGGTTGAAGGTTGGCAAGGCTTGAAAGGAGATGTTTATGGCATGGCAGTCAAGGGGAATGTTATGTGACATTACCTCTAGGAAGAAACTTTTTAAAAAATTTTATTACCACAGTTTGTATGTTACCCACGATGGCTGAGTAGTGAAGCGATTAGCTTCCGAACCGATAAACACAGGGTTTGAATCTCGGTAAGGACTGGAATTTTCAATTTCAAGATTTTTATGGCGCCCCCGAGTTCACCCAACTCCGATTTGTACCTGATATTAGTTGGGGAAAGTAAATGAGTTGGTCGTTGTGCTGGCCACATAACACCCTCGTTAACCGTCGTAAAAAGAAACCAGATAACCTTTGCTTCATCAGCCTTCAAGATCACCAGGTCTGAAAGGGACACTTTGTTACTGTTGATAAATAAAGGCTTCTTTACTACAAGTTTAAATACAAAATGCTTGCTATAGCTATATAACTATAACCTATATTTCTTGATTTCTCATTTAGATTTTGTTGGTGACGTCCCTTCTCAGCTACGAGGCGCCAAGTTTTGAGGGCTATCACTACGGCGCGGGCGCCGTGGCGTTTGGATGGATGGTCGCCGTCGTCTGGTTTTTGCCGGTGCCGCTTGTCGCAGGTTTCAAGCTGATGACGTCACACGGAAGTATACGAGATGTAAGGAGAGGGAGAGAGAGAGAGAGGGAGGGAGGGAGAGAGAGAGAGAGATGGAAGGAGGTTGAAAAAGAGATAGAAAGAGAGAAGAGGAGAGGGATAGAGCTTTTAGAGGAGAGATAGCAAGAGAGAGAGAGAGGAAGAGAACGAGAGAGAGAGAGAGAGAAATTGAGAGGGATATAGAAAGACTAAAACATATTGTTATGTTATCTATTGTCTATCCATCAATAAGTCTACAAAAGCCATTCTCAAAACATTTTTCACACAAGTACCCCACCACAAAACAATTCATGTTCCAACCTCCTCCCTCCCCAAATCTCACACAAAGCAATGTCTTCTTTTAAAATACCCCTCTGCTAAGTCTGTTTCTTAAAAGAATAGTACTTGGCGCTTCACTCCCCTGAATACGTTTTGACACGTTTTATCTCCCATTTTCCCATTCTCGGATCAAGTTTAAATTTTGCATAATTATTCATAGTTGATAACAACACATGAATCAATCAAAAAAAAATAACTAATTATTCAATCATTTAGTACTAAATTAATTAATGTTGTTTTATATAGCAACAAGAGAGCTAAACCCTGTAATGTTCAGTTCTTGGCAGCAATTAGCGGTTCTTTCCCTTAGATAACCTTTGATTTTAAAAAGTATTAATTTTTCTATCGATTGTTCTTTTATTAAGCTTACCTTGCCATTTTCACATGATCTGTCACCCTTCGGTCGATACTAGATCAATTTCCGAACTCTGCTGAATAACTATAGTATTTAGAGCAAGACAACTAGTTTGAGTAAGACTTATTTCTTCCATTTGTCTGCCCATGTCATAGTTTTAGCATTAAATAGTCGAACTCACATTTTACTTTCGACTCTTTTTTTGTCGACTCACAGAGGCTCAAATATAACTGTTCACCGTCCCCTGAGTGGCAGCCTGGTGACGTCAGCTTCCGGGAAATTTACCAACAGAAAACACGCCCACCAGCTTTCTGTAGATTGCCCAGACCGCCATGTTTGCAGGGAGTCTCAAAATAGAAAACAGAGTCTTAGAGATAGAACATTAGAGTCTCGGCCTTTCAGGATCTATATATATATGTATATTTACTTAATTGCTTTTTTTTTCCACTATTGTGTCTATTGTATAGATTAACCTTTTCCTATGCAATTTAATATTAATAATAATTTTATATGAAAATGATATTATTTTACTATATTTAATTTCGTATTCTATATAACACATTTTGATAGAATTCGCAATTAGACTTTACAAAGCTTATAGGCCTATCAACTTTGTGTCTGGTAAAAAGTTTGTACACGTTATTTCTCCCACTACTAATTTACGATTAAGTTGAAATTGTCCACATGTATTTCTTGTACCTGATAAAACAAGAATAAATTAAAAAAACAACAACTATAGTAATGAATAAAGGATTGTTAATTGGTGAGAGAGAGAGAGAGAGAGAGAGAGAGGGAGGGAGGGAGGGTCTTTTATAATGATAAGCGGCACTGTCGTAAGCTATTTTAAGTAAGCAAGACACTCACAACATTACCATATTTAAAGGAACTGTTTTGATCAAAAGTGTCTAAGAAAAATCGAAAAAATCTTGGAAGACAATGGCCACCCGCTCCATCAGAACTATGTCAGGTCGTCGCGAAGTGGGCGACTGCTGTCAATCAAAACAAGAACCGAGCGGTACAAAAACTCGTTCGTACCTTCCTCGGTCAGATTATATCAACGCCACTCGTTGATCAGGAAACATGAAAAGGACCAAGATACCTGTGTGTAGTCGCTGAATGAACTCTTTATGTTGTGTCTGTTGTATTTATGTGTATGTTTCTGTTGTGTTGTCTTTATATGAGAAAAGAGTCCTTGTAATCACAACAAATTTCCATAAGGATCAATAAAGCAATCTTAGTCTTAGTCTTAGTCTTAGTCGTAGTCTTAGTCTTAGTCTTAGTCTTAATCTTAGTCTTAGTCTTAGTCTTAGTCCTAGTCTTAGTCTTGGTCTTAATCTTAATCTTAATCTTAATCTTAGTCTTAGTCTTAGTCTTAGTCTTAGGCTTAGGCTTAGTCTCAGTCTTAGTCCTAGTCTTAGTCTCAGTCTAAGTCTTAGTCTTAGTCTTAATCTTAATCTTAATCTTAATCTTAATCTTAATCTTAATCTTAGTCTTAGTCTTAGTCTTAGTCTTAGTCTTAATCTTAGTCTTAGTCTTAGTCCTAGTCTCAGTCTCAGTCTTAGTCCTAGTCTTAGTCTTAGTCTCAGTCTTAGTCTTAGTCTCAGTCTCAGTATTAGGCTTCGTCTTAGTCTTAGTCTCAGTCTTAAGATGCCTAAGTGTAAAGACGTGTTGTTACTGTCAGTCAGATTTGTTTAAAATAAAAGTGGATTTCATTTCATCTGAAGTTAAATTGTGTCTAAATTGTAATCAAAATTATATTTAGTTTTGTTCACAAAGAACTTATTCAAGCTGTTTTAAGTTGTATAAGTTAAGATATAATACGCCTACAGTCGTTTAGTTTTCTGCCAGCGGCTCCGGCACTACAAGAAAACAACCGTCAATAACTTATGTGTCAATAGCCTTCTCATAGCAATGTGAGGCTTTGAGGCTTTGTCCTGCCCTGCAGGGAGAGGCTTCGAGAAACTGAATAGAGCAGCGGTTCTCAACCTTTTAAGCTCGACGACCCCCTTCTTTACAATCTTACTCTTCGGCGACCCCCATCCACACAGTAATAGAAGAATAGACAAAAGCAATCCATATTTTCGATGGTCTCAGGCGACCCCTGGCAAATCGTCAATCGATCCCCTGAGGGGGTCGCGACCCACAGGCTGAGAACCCCTGGAATACAGCTTCAACACGAGCTGGATTTGGCCCGGGGTTTCCTAGTTTTGGGCATAGAGGATCTATACTCTAGACTCGTTGAATATGAGCATTGACAAGAAAGATGACATGACTTTTTGTTTTGGTTGTGGTATAAATCATGTGACTTTGTTTTATGTTTATCTTCACTGGAACTAATTGATAAAGAAATACATTATAACATATTATATGAAGGTGACTTTTAGAAATATCTTTACCAAAAAAAAAACAACGTAGGCTATTGAAGTTAATAGCCGTGTAATATCCGTGAATTCCATTTTTTTTTGCATTTTATTATGTACAAACACTGATCATACACAAATATAATTAGTAACGTTATACAAAATTAAATAATATCTTAATTATCATGAAATTATTTTGTTTTACAAGTGCTAGGCGTCCTTGATTAAAGATAGACTATGGTTCATACTGTAGATAACTTTTTTCTTATCGTATCTTATATATAACAGACGTTACTTCAAAAAAAGAAGATAGTTACGTCCTACGCATTTCACGTGTCAACATAGCCGTACATGTTAATCAATGACGTAAACTCTGCTAAGTCGTTGGTTTTCCTGGCTGACTCAGGCAACCCATTCCATTCTCAAATGGCACTAAGGAAGAAGGAGCACCTGTACAAATTTGTTCTAGCGTATGGAACAAGAAATGTGCCTCTATCTTTGTGTGTTTCATGCTCTAGTATGGAGAGATTGTCACGATTTGTATTGTCTCCCAAATCAGGGGCGGCCTTAGCAGAACGAGGGGCCCTGGGCGAGTGTCATATGCGGGGTCCTATATAAACCGTACATCACGCTATCGGGATCGTCCGCCTCCAACACTGTAGGCCTTATTTTTGCTACTAAACAAAGTACCTTACGTAGGTACTGTACTATTTGCCTTTTACTAATTACATAGTAAGTAAAAGTAAGTAAAGTTCCCGTTACTAATTACATACTGTATTGTAATAGTTCTGCATGAAAGATTTCACATTATAAGGTAAATAAACGTAGCTAATGATTCAGAAACAATTTATTTGCATGAAAAATCAACAAAATAGATAATAATAATTTCTGCGAAGCTGGAGTAGGGGAGGTAACTAGATATTAAGCTACGGAGGAGAACCAGAGAGACATTCCCGTCCACGGGTAAAGGTGGTCTTGGACATAGCAACAAAGCAAGCCAGGTGTATGTGTTTTTTTTTAGGATACCTCAGCTTTTTAGCTTTTGACTTCAGTTGTCGAGCTGTTTACATCCTAGGAATCCTTGGGCTTTAGCCTCTTTTATGAGCCTCTTTTTTTTTTTTTTGTGTAATAAAATTTTATTCAAAAGTAAAGTTACAAGCCAACATTTGTGTATTCCAGCTTTTAATTTCCGGTATGTATTTCAACATATAGAATTTTGGTTTATCAGGCGTACAACATAAAGAAAGTGTTGATAAGTTATGGTTTTGAAAATTTGCAGGACAATCTCTACGTACATTTTAGCATTGCAGAATCAAATACTATCAGCAGTTCTGTTTGAGAGTATTATTAAGTTGTCAATTCTGAACGTATTTTTAACGGCCTTGACATTGTTTAGTTTATCATAAAAAAATCTCCGTTAATTCAACGACATTCTCCCACAAACTGTAATGTCAAGTTTACGCAAGAAAAATTGGCTTTTATTTTATAATTTATCTGCTAAGGGAACAAAAGCGTTCCGTGACTTCTAGACTCTCCTAGATTGTAAACAGCACTTGATGTGAAAAAAAAATTTGCACCCCCCCCCCCCCGAAAAAAGGATAATAATTTAAAATGAATCAATTCCTCCGAAATGAACTAGATGCTGTTCTATAATTTCTTATTTTATTGATTTCTATTTGTTTCTTTTAATGTTTCATTTCTGCAAAGAGTTCTCCAATACGATTTGCACAATCAGGTTCTCCTATCAACAATCAAGCTAGTGATTTTAAAAGGGCATAAGGTACAATCTTTTTACGAGCCTTCAAATTTATGGAGAGCGTCGCATTCCGCTGTGAACCCCCATGGGCACTTTGGGTGCCGAACCACCGGGCGTCTGTTCGAATGCCCACATAACCGGTTCGCCCCTGATTTATATAAATAGCTAACTGTAATGACTTGATAGTTAGACGCGTAGAAGTTTGGGTTAATCGGGGATTTCCTTAGTGACGTGGCGGTACATTAAAAACCTAGAACGGAAAGAGATTAGAGACTTACTAAAGGACAAGAGAGACCTCTTGTGGTATCACTTAGGAAAGGGCGCCTTTTTTTGATAGCTGGCGACGTGGGTTGTGCCCCTTCTGTGTATATAGAGTATTGTGTTCCTCTAAGGCCGGACTAATTCTATTCATTCTGTTGTTAGTGTACTTTATATTTAGATCTCGCGACTACAAACAGCATCTCAAGTCAGCAGACACCAGCAAGCTTCTCAACAGCAGTGACACCACCTCAACAGAACAAAAGAATGGATTCTAAAACAAGCAAAAGAAAAAAAAAAAAAAAGAATACTATTTAAAAAATGAAAGCGTATGAAAGGGAAAAAAACGCTTATTATTGCCATTTATCTCAAAATGACAGATTTTAACTACTATAATACAATACTATAGTACAAAATTAATAAATTAATAGCCATTAAATGACTAATTATTGCTTTTTTTTTTTTAATTGATTCATGTGTTGTCATCGACTATGAATAGTTATGTAAAATGTCATCTTGATCCGAGAATGGGAAGTGGGTGAAAAAACCTAATAACAACCGAAATCATTGATTACCAATAATTAATTGAATAACTGGTTAATTTTTGTTTGTTGATTCATGTTTTGTCAGGTACAATGAATAATCGTGCAAAGTTTCAACTTGATCCGAGAATGGGAAGTGGGAGAAAAGAAAGGCTCAAACTCTTTACCAGACAGACAGAAAGACAGACAGAGTGAGTTTTTAGAAGCTTTGTAATAAGATCAGGTTGTAGACAAAGGTTCGCCATTGTTTCGAGAGTCTTTGAGTATATCCTGTGGTTTTGTTTCAGATCTTTTAAAAATAGAAAAATACCAAAAATTGAGAAGAAATATTGTAACAAGGGGAGATCAGTTGTGCTTGTCTGTTTTGGGCAATTTAGAGGTAGGGGCGGCAAGCAGATGACTCAAATTGCTAAAAAAAAATTTGGTATTAAAAAACACAGCTTTTCCTTTGATGTTGAAGCTTGTTATTAATAAAGAATGCTTTGATATGGCGGCGTGACATGCTTGTTACATTAAAATATGTAAGAAAAAATGTTACATTTAAATTGTCCTTCTGACATTTCACAAGGTCTATCTACTGTGATACACTATGTAATCCATTATAAAAATTTGATAGCCTACTTTAAAACTTCTAAAATATGTTTTTTAAAATGTTTTACATGTTTCGGATGTTCCTTCAGAGTTGAAGATAGTTTACTTCCTAGTCCAAACCTCCCGCAGGGCGACGGGGGATGGGAGCGGGCAGGGTTTGAACCCTCGACCGTCGATAAATCCGAACGACAGTCCAGCACTCAAACCGCACGACCAGGCGACTAACCTAACAAACAAGGCGAATGTCTTCAATTTATAAATTGAAAAATGCAGTATTTCAGGTGGATACGAAGAGCAAGACAAAGCCAAGATTTTTTTAAGACATTAATTTATAATCCAATGTATAAAGGAAAAAATAATTACATATAATCTCTAATCCAATAAATAGCTGAGAAAAGATGTATAAAATCTATCAGGATAAGTTATAAACATGATTTCACATTTTAAATAAAGAATAGAAGTGTTTATTTCTTATATGCAAAGGGAGACAATTCATTGAGACTACTTTCATATTTTGTCGACAAGGAATTATCTCCCAATGTGCAAGATGGCATCATTTCCGTCGTCTGAATGGCTAGAGGAATTTTATGCATTTTACATCCCTGGCTCAACGATGACGCAATGCGTTTTCACGAGGCGCCAAACTCCGACATTAGTTAATGCCCTTGCCTCTACCTGCGTCAGTAACCTGTCTTTGATCAGGCCTGCCCTCTACGCGAACCCTGCTTCTGAATATTAATGTCCGCCATGTTTTGTTTTTTCTCTTTAAGTTAAGATATCAACTGTGTCTTTTGCTCTGTACGGTCAATGTCCTAATCAATCCAGGTACATAAATAGCACTTCGTTGGTGTGTTGTAGGACCATTTTGACTTAGCATAGGTGTCAGGGATATGACATCCTACACAAGTCAATCTAGCACTGTGAACATGTGCCTGACAGATCCAGAAATGTCTCCACTTTACAGTTGTGGATGTCGCAAACTGACTTATTTTTATCTCATATAATATCCAAGTATCCACAGCTCGATATATCCATCATTCTTTATCATCTCATGGATTGAGGCTTATTGTTTAATCTCAAGAGAAGGTAACTGCCGTTATAAACAGTAATAATATTATAATTAGAATACATAGCACTTGTTTTAGGGGCGGGGTGGCTAAGTGGTAAGGCGCTTGGCTTCCGAACGGAGGGGCCTCGGGTTCAAATCCTGGTAAAGACTGGGATATTTCAGGAATTTTCGGTCGCTCTTTAGTCCAGCCAACTCGAATGGCTACCTGACATAAGTTGGAGGAAATAAAGGCTGTTGGTCGTTGTGCTGGTCACATGACACACTCGTTAACCGTCGACCATAGAGACATGCCTTCTGTGCATTATCTGCCCTGTTGATCCCAAGGTATAAAAGGAGAACTTTTATGACATATTTTAGGTGATGTTCTTTCTTAATATCTTAGAAAAGTAAAGGAATAACCTTTCCACTTATCTGAGTGTAGAGAATTGGTATTCCACATCATCTGCCCTGTTGATCCCAAGGTATTAAAGGGGAACTTTTATGACATATTTTAGGTGATGTTCTTTCTTAATATCTTAGAAAAGTAAAGGAATAACCTTTCCACTTATCTGAGTGTAGAGAATTGGTATTCCACATCATCTGCCCTGTTGATCCCAAGGTATTAAAGGGGAACTTTTATGACATATTTTAGGTGATGTTCTTTCTTAATATCTTAGAAAAGTAAAGGAAAAACCTTTCCACTTCTCTGAGTGTAAAGAATATGTTTTTCACATCATCTGCCCTGTTGATCCCAAGGTATTAAAGGAGAACTTTTATGACATATTTTAGGTGATGTTCTTTCTTAATATCTTAGAAAACTAGAGGAAAAACCTTTCCACTAATCTGAGTGTAAAGAAGATGTCTAATCCG